>NC_063192.1:19634588-19679588 GCF_017589495.1 Alosa alosa | reverse complement strand
GCCACACCTGCCACCATCCAATCACACTTCACACCGCAGGCCGGGTTTATTGATCGCGCTACTGGGGAGGCGTAAGTGCCGTATGTGTCCAAGGTGTCTTTAGTATGCTAACGGCGATGCGTGTGTTAATGGGTCTGCAACTGCGACAGAGAACCAGGAAAGAGAAAGAGCCAGAATAAGGCTTTTAGCTTGTGTCTGCAAAGCTGGTCTTGCAGGCGACAGACACAACTTAAGCACTTTCATTGTATAAAGTACAATGTCTGGGGACGACTCATCTAAATTGGATTTCAATTGGATTTGAAATTGAACATGGCAGGCTTCGCTTCTATAAAGCTGTTCTCAACTTGGGAAAAAAAACACCTCCACACACAATTAGCTTTTTTCCTGCTTGGATTTCAACTGCTATGTTAAGCTAGGCCCTCAAAAGGCATTGGGTCTATTTGTAATATTCGAAATGCACAAAACTCTTTCATTAGTCACTCAGATTCACACCAACTTCTCATTTCTCCACCAAGCCTACGCCTCCATACCTTCTAGTTAGCAACACTACCTCAACCTAACAGGCCTGGCCACATGGGTAAAGACTCTACAAACACCCTGAGCGCTAATGTAATGCCAGGCTATCTTGCTGACCTCTGCTGGAGCAGAAGCACAGGGCTTAAATGAGTAGCCTAAGCTACGCCAACACACCTGACTGACCTAATTAAGTGAATGGGGAATCCCACTGTCTGGCCTAATCGAGTGTGCTGAGGTAATCATGTGCAGTTTGAGGTGTGTGTGTGTGTGTGTGTGTGTGTGTGTGTGTGTGTGTGTGTGTGTGTGTGTGTGTGAGAGAGACACCACGGAGATGAGGGTCCCATGGGGAAGGATGCACCATGCTGCCGACGCGGTGCAGGCACAGGAAGACAGATGCATTGTGGGACCACATGCTGGGAGCAGCATCTGTTCTCGACTAACTAGAGACCTAAAATTAATTTGTGGAATCAAAACTTGAAATGGCAGTGAGGCTATCTGAAAAGTTTTGCTCTTTCACAGAAGACACTCCTAAACACTTACTAGCCATAAAGCCAGAAAGACAGAGGGAGAGAGACAGAGAGAAAAAAACCAAAACAAACGTACAATGTTCTTGTGCTTTGGCAAACTGTATCTAAGCAGTTCTGCTACTAAGGGAATTTTGAATTTGAAAGAGACAGAGAGAGAGAGAGAGAGAGAGAGAGAGAGAGAGAGACTGTTATATATTACTGTATATTTGTCATTTCTAAAAAATGTCCCATGTTTTTGTGCTTTGGCAAGAGAGAGAGAGCAAGACAGAGAGAGGGGGGGGGGGGGGGTCGTGGACGTGAGATTGACACAGGCTGTGGAGGAGAGTGAGAGTGTATGAATGGTCCAGCCCTCCAGCCAGACATGACACAAACAGAGACAGTGAGCTCTGGGTCTGAGTGTGTGTGTGTGTGTGTGTGTGTGTGTGTGTGTGTGTGTGTGTGTGTGTGTGTGTGTGTGTGTGGTGACACAAACAGAGACAGTGAGCTCTGAAAGGTAGCGGGGAGCTCATGAGCAGTGCATATCTCACACTGCAAATATCCCTGAACAAACAACTCAGAGGACTGCGAGTTCTCCATTCAGGATATCAAAATCTCCACTCCCTTCAGTGCCTCCATGGAGACAGAGTCAACCATCTGGGTTTTCTAATGAGCGCGATTCTTTAAAGTTAATGCCTCCGACTTCAAAACAAATGGGTGAAATGAGCTGGAACAGTGGACAGGGTGGAGCGAGGCGAGCTGCACATGGCACGACGTCTCTGCAGCGAACTACTCTCAGCTGTGGACACGGATACGGGAGCATCACCGCAAAACCAACAGAGAAGAGAGAGAGAGAGAGAGAGAGAGGGAGGGAGTGAGACTGAGAGAGAGGGAGTGAGAAAGTAAGATTGAAAGAGAGAGAGAAAGAGGGAGAGACACACACACACACACACACACACACACACACACACACACACACACCGTCTCTCTTCTCTCTCTCTTTCTCTCCAAGTTGTGATATTCCTGTGCGAGTAGTACGGTTCCCTTAACACTCTCTCCCAGCGCTTCTAGGTCAGCTGACCCGGCAGGGCCGGGAGACGGCGTCGGTGGGAGTGGGCCGATGGGAGGAAGATGGTAACGCGCTACTGCGGCCGGAGCTGCCGACAAACACGGAGGAGGCTGCGGCCTGTTCCAGCAAACAAAACCTCGGACAGGAAGCAGGGGTGTAACTCTAGGAAGTGCTCGGGTCCTCAAGAGGGAGGGGGAGAGAGAGAGTCAGCGGGAGAGAGAGAGAGAGAGAGAGAGAGGAAGAGAGAGAGAGGAGGGAGGGAGAGAGAAAGGGAGAGAGAGAGGAATAGAGAAAGAGAGAGAGAGACAGGGAGGGAGAGAGAGGGCCAAGCAGTACGAGGGAACTGAAAGGGCCAAAACATTTTGCATCAACAACATGAAGGGACAAGGATCAACACCAGTTCTTGACAGAGGAATATTTCACTGCTGGATGACCTGTAACTGCCAAATTAGGAATATGTAAACAAGTGAAGGCAAGCAAACACAAACACTGTGTAGGAATGTTCTAAACCAGTTTAAAATTCCATTTATTGGAGATAAAAATCAGTTTTTAGAAGTAAATACTTTCACTTTAGACATTTGCTATCGGAATGCAGCATCTTTGTTGGGTTTGCTTGCCACTGAATATGTTATGCCTGAGCTCTGTTGCAATGCTACTGTGAGAGGTATATATGTGTAAAATAATCCACACAAGATGCCTTTTAATGTCAAATAAAAGGCTCCAAAAATACCACACAGTAGATGTCTGCAAGCGCCAGTTGTATGTGCTGGGCTGAGCCTCAGAAATAAAAGGTTATAAATTGCTCTGCTATATAAAAAAACCTGCTATGGTTTGTTTTTTTATGCTTCCTGGCTTGTTGTTATGCACTCATACAGAGGCGATAATAGCACTTAATCTATCTTTTGACTGTAATCGTCACATGTTTATGTAAAGAAAGGAAAATGCATTATGACAGTGTAGTTCTTGTCTCAACCATAAATGATCTGAATCAAACAAAACAAAAAAACTAATCTGGCTACACTTACTGAAAGTATTATGACACATTATTAACATGTTACTACATGTGCTTACAAAACACTAACCCTATATCCATACATAAGTACTACATGAAGTCCATCTGGCCTGAAAATGTTGCAAATGTTGGTGTAGTGCAACGGAGCACTTGAGTAGTTTATTTTAAATCCTTAACAGAGGCCCCTTCATAGGGGTGTTCCTACCTTGTAATGACAAGCCCAGTTCCCCTGGTGTTCCTGCTTATCTATTTTTGGGATTTCCTGCGATACGGGGTCCACCAGCTGGGCCAGGGAAGGCTGAGCTAGATGCTAAACGCTAACCCCAACCCACACAGTGCACGAGACTCTGCCACTACTCCTCGCTAATAATCAACTTCAACCAAACAGCAAACTGGCTGTCCGTCATACACTGGAGAGTCCTGACACACTTAACAGAGCACAGGCCTCCAACTGTGTTGTGGCAGCGCTGTCTGAATGTGCTCTCAGTAGGCAAGAATGATAATAACAGAATGGTAGCCCTGTTAGGAGTATTTGTTTGTATACTTTCCATTTATCCTAATAAAATACCAGCAAATTCATTTGAGTTTTAAACAAATAGGCTATCATTGAATGGATTACAATTACGTCCTGGCCAAGCCTGTGTATTCAAATAGAATTTCCATAATAGACAGGCACCAAGTAGCGCGGTATGCTTTCTCATGTTGCCCTTGTCCTGCCCAGATGTTTTCTGTAAACTCCACAAATCTTTAATCCACACATGTTGTTTTGTCTGTTGAATGCAGACCACATAAGTCTCTCTCTGTGACAAGAGACACGCTGACCTCGAGGTCAACAAGTGACACAGCACTTAAAGTGAGACATGTGCTCGGGGAGGGCCCTGACATTACAATTACTTTTTAAAGCTAGAAGCTTTGCCCGGGTATTAAAAGATTTCACTGGATAATGAGATAAGATTTGCAGGAGATTGCTTCAAATGATACTGGTGGCTGGCCATATAGCAACAACATGATCATAGCGTATGTTTGTAGTAGCAGAGGATTAGCAATGTTTATTTATGACCGGGGCTAAGTGTGCAGTGCTACTTATGGTTGGATAATATACCACAGAGCTGCCACAGGCAGAACTGGCAGGACTTTGGTCACGGAGTCCAAGAGTTCAATACTAAACGCACAGAGAACACAAGCAGGAGACTGCATGGTTTCATGTCAACACAGAAGACACGGAGTAAGTACGACTTTAACTGTCCTTAATGGCTATACCTATTTGCCCAGCATCCTGCTCACGGCAAAAGGGTAAATAGTGGAACTGGAATAGTAACACACCGTTCCGTGAAATAAAGGCACATGGCGCCCTGAAAGCGGAAGAGGAAAACAACAAGAGGCCAAGCGATTAGTCAGACTGTGTAGCAATTTGCTCCTGCAAAGGTTAGAACCATTGTGAGCAGTAACTATGTAAATACATAGGTATGTGGTATCATACTCGTTTTTCACAGTGAACAGCTTGAATAAACACAACAAAGAATGCTGCAATAATACCATGACTTTTTGAGGCTGTGTAGCCAAAAGTGCACGAGGCCAAGGCAGAGAATTTAGGTCAGAGGGACTATGACAGTATGCGGTGATAAATGGCTTATTATGTAAGTAATAGAAATATATTTAACGTTCAGTGAAAGAGCTTGTGCTTAACGCCTGGAGTAGAAACAACACAGATGAGGCAACACAGCTCATGCTCACGTGCCTTTTCTGCTCATCTTCTGTACCCAAACAAATACCCAGTCAAGCACAACACACACACACACACACACACACACACACACACACACACACACACACACACACACACACACACACACACACACACACACACACACACACACACACACACACACACACACACACACACACACACACACACACACATACACATACACACATTCACATGCCTCATCTCCCTCAGTGCAACCTTCCCAAGCCCAGGTCTGACTGACTTTGAAGAACAAACATGTTTACGTAATCAGTTCCTCTATCACCTGGGGCCTGGCCCAGACCTCAGTGGCCATTTGTGTGTGTTGTGTGTGTGTGTGTGTGTGTGTGTGTGTGTGTGTGTGTGTGTGTGTGTGTGTGTGTGTGTGTCAGGGTGGGCAGTGTTGGAAAGAGCTGTAGGGGCCGCTCCGAGTAGCGCCACCATACCAGGAAAATCCAGTTCCCCCTCAAGGTCACGTTGGGATGCCATTATGTGAAGTCTGTTGAGTTTGTGTATCAGTGTGTGCCTGGCTGCTGAGCTTCCTCTCTCTCTCTCTATCTCTCTCTTTCTTTCTCCTTCTCTCTCTCACTCTCTCCTTGTTAAAAGGATCTCATTCAAAGACAAGATCACATGGATTTTTTTTTACACAGCAATACAGCTGAGAGAGCTAGAAAACGGTTCCTGCAACTTCAAATGAAGCTCAAAGCTTTTCATTTTTAATGAAAATAGACCAAAAGATAAAAAGGGAGACTTGTTTGTGCTATGCTTGTATTTCCTTCTTTGTGTGTGTCTACACTTGTCGCACTCAGACAGAAGCGATGGACATCTCTAACAAGTGATCCCCAAAGAAGTTGACCTCTGACTCCTGAGCTATTCAAAGCCTCCAACCTGACCGATTACAGGGAGGTAGAGGTCAAAACATATCCATCAAAGACCCTCAACAAGCTCGTGCTGCTCCTCATTCCCTCAATAAACCTGATAGACATTGCAGCGCTGAAAGACAAATTGACAACAATATTATGTGACTGATATGGCAAGTCTAATAGCCACTGATGCCGACATATTACATCCATACAATTTCTTCACTTACATTTAAATTTGTAGGTTGGCACTGCTGTAAATCACCAAGCTGTGATATAATTTGACAGCATCTGGCTGTTAACCGCATCTCTTTTATTATGTCCACTGTCCACTGCATCTCTTTTAGGATAGTATGTCCACTGTGACTGTCCAAGGCATTGCGAAATGAACAATTAGGCCTCTAATTTTTCTTTTTTCTTTCTTTTTTAGAATTAACACATTATTTCTATAAAGCACTTTCGGCATACACCGAATTTTGAGAACACGCAGGATAGACACAAATATTTGAGGGTGCTCAATTAGACAGTGTCAGCACCGTTTGACAGCTCCTACTAGGGCCGACGGTCCTCGGCATTCAGTACCAAGAGGCGGAGCTCGTTTCCCGGGCAGCCATATTCACTCCGGGCATTTCCGTTGATATGCGGCCTAAGATCGCCACTAGACAAATGGCAAATGCTCAAAGGTGGAGACAGAAGTGAAAGTGATTCTTTGCACACGTCAGACTTCAAGTTCATAATCAGATCGTGAGTGTTTTGCTAACAGCCCGAAGAGGCTGTGTTGAGGCTGTTCACAGTCACACCACCAATTAACAGCTATTTATGTGTAACACTTTCCCTCCCTCTCTCTTTCTCTCTCTCTCTCTCTCTCTCTGTGTGTGTGTGTGTGTGTGTGCACGTCTGAGTGTGTGTCTACGTTCTTTTGTCATGAGAAATCCAATACAGTACCCTAACTTAACAGATTCAACACATAGGCTTCGCTGTATTTATGACAGTCGGCTCTACAGATACACGGTAATTGACTGTGTAGTTACTGTATCCAACATGAGATGCATGCTTATTATCATAGGCTGGCTACCACTAAAAGAATATGTGGTAGTCTACAGTTAGGCTACTAGGCTACCTAAATAGTTACAATGTCACATGTAGCCTATTGTCTATGTAACAAAATAGTTCAACAATTTAACTTTGGAAATAACGATTCGGCTTGTCAAAGACTTGACATTCTGTCTCATTTTATTAACCCGTGCTGTCAAAGGTGTTAGGTGGTACAGATAACCTAGCCTATCTGTAAAGTATGTAGCTAATGTTTAATGAATTCACGCGGGTGGTTGTGCAACACGAATTATGTTCCGAATCAACAGAGAAAACTACTTATGTAGCCTGCATGACCAATTGGCACAACCGTGATATGTTTCCTGTACGGTTTGAGACAGGCTGATAAGAATCAAAGCAAAGCGAGCCAGAATGCGCAAACATAGAGCAGGTGCCAACCACTGTATAGGCTGTGGGTGAAATGGTGTCATGATCTGGATAACGCTATGTCTTTGTCATTTGGGTTATCATGCGATTAACAAAGGTGTAGGCTACCAAGCAGCATAAAGGAACACACCGAGGTGTATTTAAAGTGAAATGTTACACTTACCCAAAATCCTGATCCATAGATTTAAAGAAGAATTTGTAGCTATTGACCGGACGATTGTTGAGGACATTTTTGAAATCCGCCAACGTTACTTTCTCAGGAGGAACCGACAGTTTCACTAAATAAGGAGTCTCCTCCTCGTCAATATGGTATATAATTTTAGTCTCCGCCATGAGAATGTGAATAGGACAATCAGAGGAACACGGATAGTGACAGCGAAATATAAAATATAGCCTAGCTATCTATCGAGTAAACATCGCAAATCAAACATGTCAACATGTATAATTGTCAAGATCACGTCGGAAAACAAATAATCCTGTCTTTGACAGCATATTCAGTCCCAGGCATTGTCGAGTCTATTGCGGCTTCGTTGTGCCTCTCAATACGGTGGCTCGGTCGGCAGTCAAACAGGAAGGGACGGTTCACATCCCAGCTACATTGAGTTTAGAATATTTCCCCAGTTCTCCAGTTGTTTCTCAAGGACGTTCTGCCACCTAGTGACAGGCTTTGTGGCCGACATAGTCTGTATTGAAATAGATTTTAGATTTGTAATATAACGAATAATAATAATCTATTCTGAAACCAAAATAAGCTTGCCCATTAAATAGGCCTAGCTATTAAAACAATAATTGAAATAAACATAATATATAAGACAAAGACTTAGAGGATTTATAAACTAGGCCTATAGAGAATTTATAGCACAATGAAGATATCAGACATGATGCAGTCTGTGGTTAGGCCAAGGGTTAGGTCTACATGCTTTCAACAGCAGAGGCAGCCCCAGGTCATCCTTAAATATTGTGCATAAATCTCTAAAATTCAAGTCTAAAATCTCTATTGCCTGTAGGTAGGCTATTACTAGGCCTATTGTCTACTATACGGGATCTATAGACTATAAAAATTATAAATTGTTGGCCTACAGAACATGCCTCCTTTGGTTTTATGCTTGTAATTTATCTTGTTTTACATAGCCTATGTTAAGTTCTGGGGATGTTTTATGGGGATGCTACTGTGAAAACGAATAGCCCATATGAGATTTTAAGCACAATAAAATCATCATTGTTGAAATTATCATGTTGAAAAGTGTATATACACACCAGTTCTTTTTTAAATTTTGAAGTTGCTTTTTTTTTTTTTAAAGTGTTTCACCATATTTATGTAATCACTCTCACCAAATCTGAAACATGCTCCTGTAAGTTTATAAAAGAAATCTGAATCAACAGCATCATGCCATAAATCTCTCTACTTTACATTTAAATAAGTTAAATCTATTGACCCACAATACATCTGTGATCAAGTAAAACAAACCATTTCATCTTTATTTTTATAATTTATAAGACATATAAACACAAATTTATTTTATGTCTTTATTTTACCTCTAATGGCCTCATGGAAAGCCATCCCAGCTATTTTGACACCATGTGTGACACTTTGCATGACAGCCTCCACCATAATGTGTGTGTGTGTGTGTGTGTGTGTGTGTGTGTGTGAATAAGTGAAAGTGAGGCACGTGCTTGAAGGAGAGAAAAAGCACAATATAAATGCAGTCCATGTCATTTTAGAAGTCTTTGTGGCAGTTTGAACCTCACGCTAATAGGATTGTTCATCAATGTGAGAATGAAAAAAAAAAGGCATCAGGATTAATTATTGGTTTAAATGGTGTTGGATTGCAATGGTCTAAATACTAAAGTTCATTTTTTATCTCAGAGAGCACATGCCAACATAAACCCCTTCCCAAGCCACTGGACCCACGTGTGGCATTTTCAGTTAACTTTACTGGCTGGGATTATGGAAAATATGTGTCTGTTTTCACAAGCCAGGGCCCAAGAGTGAGTAGGAGACATTAACAGAGGACAGCGGACTATTGTTGAACTTCCTTGTAATAAAAAGATTTTTTCTGTGGTAGAGATGGTTACTGGCAATACCTTAAAATGTGTACCAATACCCTGGATTTGTAGAAAAATTTCTGTAGAAGCTTTGCAGGTTCTGTCTTAGAACAGAGAATTCTGTAAAAAGCATCCTTGTCCAGCTTTCATGATTTAAAAATGTACTGCATTTCAAAACAAATTCATTGATACGTGTAGGATCCTGGATATATTTCAGCACAGACATACAAGAGGCACAAATGTTGACAAGATTCATTAAAATACAGAGCAGAGCATATAAGGAATTACCTGAAACTTTTATATCAAAATACTACAGAGGAAGTCTAGTCAAGATTACCATGGTGTTATGCTGGCCTAATTGATCATCAAATTGATACAAAATACATAGTTTGATACAATCCTACCGTATTTTAGGTTAGATGAAAAATACAATGGTAAAAAATAAGAAAACCTAATAAAAATGATTAAAATATGATTCATTATATTGCATGATAATCATCCTGATAGCTACACTGTTTTACAGTGTACAGGCCATATTGTATTATGTTCACTCATGTGCAAATACATCTCTTTGAAATTAGGAGAAAGTAAAAAATGTGCTGGTCTCCACATACCCCAGGTTTAGGCCTATGGGTGTAATGCCAAAAACTGCATTTGTTTATCATCAAACAACGAGTTTTGAGGCGGCAATTACAAATGGTAAAAATAATTGAATCAAACTGGATCATAATAAATAACAACTTATGTTGACCAAATAATTGAAGACGTAAAGATCAGTTCACCTGATCATCAGCTTCAGTAATATGATACTTGTTGGTGTTAGTTTTGTCCACTGTTTACAACTCATTATGAGGAAGCAGAACTCATGCAAGATAAAAGATTGTGAGCACTTTTGCATACATTCTGGTACTGGAAAGGAAATCCAAGAATTGAATTCTAGGCTACAAAAAAAATATGTTGAAACACACACAAAAAAATGGCCTGTTGGTGGCACTAGTGGATTTAAACAGCAGACCCAAACAGTGGGCAAAGCACCACTATTTGTTCTCATCTACCCATTTTCATGCAAACGGCTGCAGACAGAGTTCTGAGCTGAACTTGACTATCAGAAGTATAGTAGAACAGTTGATAGAACAGTTGATAGAACATACAGTAATAACAGGAATGTAAGCACTCTCTCTGCTTGTTCGCCCCAACAATGCGAGAGAGAAGAACATGCACACACTCAAGCGTTCTGGTGTGCAAGTGAATTCCTGAGAAATACAATGCCTCTCTCTTTTGAAAGCTCCTTCTCTTTAGAATCTAAAAGATCGTCGAAGGGTCAGGACAGGACTACATTAAATGCATTAAACGCGTGCAACATATGAATGCAGCGTGAACGGCAGAACGTCACTGATCATTGTACATTATCAACAGCATTCCTTTTATTTCTTTTTGAATACGTAAAAAAACAGTAACAGTATAAAAAAAGAACATTATAACAATGACACAGTGTATTGATATCGATCTCGTCGAGGGGCTAATGCAAGCTTAACCACTAATGTCAATGTATGGCACTACAACCTAAAGCATACAATATCCTAGATATATATATAGCTTTAGCAGTGATAAACATACTACATAGGGTATCAGATAAGACAGCAAAGTTGGTAGCATGAAGCTTATTGAACAGCAGACACAATGGCAACACCTCCTTTATGGCTTCATTCGTGAGTCTCCCTGCACTCCGATTGGTTGTCTCATCGCCAAGTCCTTTCGCTCTGGGCCAGCCAGCAGCCTGTTAGGCAGCACCTCATTTCCATGACCGCTTCTCCATTTCTAATGACAGACAAGACAAACAACAGAGGAACGATAAAGTAAAGACTTTCACAGGCAATCATTTTCTGTCTTCTCTACTATAGATATATAATTATATTTTGTGTTTTTGTGCAATATAATAAAGGGATCTTGGGTTTGTGAAACATTTTATTATTATCATTATTTTTATTATAAAATGATAAAATAATTATGATTAAAAAAACAGAGATGTTTTTCTACCTTTATTGAGGTCTATGACTCTTGAAGTGGAAGCATAGGACATCTCTGCCTGCTCCTTCATTATGTTGTTCTTGTAGTCTATAACGACAAAGCACAACTTGTTGTTGCTGTTTATTTGTTTTCAGGCTAGCAGTGCTGAAAAATAGCTCAATAGACTTTGGCAACATCAAAATCATAGGTTTGAGGAACCAAAGAAATCTAAGACTGAAGGCTACCAGCACACATACTGACAGCAACAACACATCAGAAAGCCTCAGTAAATAGTAAAGCTGCCCACTAAATGTTTCTCACCCCTGAGGTCATCCTGATTGCAGTTCTTCAGGCCAGTGGGTTCCATCTCAATGGCTGTCCTCGGCTGTCCCCTTCATAAACAAATAGAGGTTATTATTACATATTCATTACACATACTCTCTAAGAATGTTTTGTTAATATTCTTCATTTGGCAAAACATTTCATTTCTGCATCTGTTCAGTGAGTGGAAGCTGCATATATAGGACTGGAAAGTGAGAGTAATTATGGCTCCATTTGTGTTATATGAAACCCTATTATTATAAAGGAATAATGGATGTAGGGCTTTTTTATGACAGTAGATGTAATATGAAATGTAATGTGCCTAATATGTAAAATACTAAATTGTTATGCATACGAGTCAGGATGATCAAGTTCTTACCGTTCAGATCTACACACATCATACTCCAGCTCTGAAATAAAGACATAGGCAGATTTGCAATAATGTCTGAGTACACAAAAGTCTATAATAATGTTTGCATTATGAATAGGCTCTGAGTAGAAAGTACCCCATTGCATTAGCAAACTGTCTTTGTAATGAATACTATTTGTGTTGCAAAGCTAATTTAATTTTCAGTATTTATGATTCATTTTTTTGCCTATTAAATTGCAGACAAGTGTCTCCTTCATAGAAGCTGAAGGACATTATTAGATATGTGGAACATTAAAACCTGAATTAGCACCACAGAAAAGCCATTCATTCTGAATATAAACAGCCGCTCTGTAGTCATGTTTGCATTTGCAAACATTGCAACACAGATCTACAAACACTCTGCACTCCAGTTTGTCTGCGTCCCTGTCTCTGTTGTACAGATCTACAGACGCTCTGTGTGTCTGCCCCTCCCCCGTTCGTTTCCTGTGGTACCTCTCTTCCTGCGGCTCCGTGTGAGCAGGATCACCGCGGCGACGATGAGAGTGAGCAGGAGGAAGATGGCCAAGACGTAGCCGAGCTGGTTGAGGAAGTGACTGCGTGGCTCTGGCACGATGACATTGAAAACACGCGCCGTCTCCACCATGTTTGTGTCTGAGAAACAAATTAATAGGAGGCGAGACAGTTTGAGAGGACATTCGATCCAGGCCTACCGAGTAACATCAAGCTGTTCAAAAGCATTGCATTATGAAAAAGATGTAAAACATAAACAAACTGTACTTCATACAGGAGGACACTACAGAGAGTAAAATTATGTTGACAATAAACATTTAAACACCCTGTTATCCCACCACCCTCTCTCTCTCTCTCTCTCTCTCTCTCTCTCTCTCTCTCAGTGTGAAAGGAAAACAGCAGTTTACATGTCAGAGTGCTTTTGGTCTCTAATGAGTTCCAGACTTGATGTCATGCAGCAGCTATTTTTTTTTCCTGGAGGGAAAAAGAAAAAAAAAAAAACATTACCGCGAGAGGACAGAGTGAGCGGAGAGCATGGCTTTTAGTCTGTGGTTAGGTCAGGCAGCCTGGTAAAAGCGTTTCTATTTGTTTAGATTACCCTAGCCTAGAAGAGAGTCTGTATTTGCAGTCCCCACAGTCACTCGCTCGCACAAACAAGACCAGATTTCTCCAGGCTGCGATATGGAGCTACTGGAATGCATTAGCACTGCATATCTTAAATGCTTTGGCTGCATAGTTTGGACTCTGTAATGACCATTCATTAAAGTAAAAATGTTGACAAAAAAGGAATAACAACTTCTTTTAATTAGACATGACAGTGTTTTGACAAAGACTGTGAAAATACTGGGGCGATGGTAGCGTAGTGGTTAAGGAGCTGGGCAGTAGCCTGTGGGTTCAATACCCAGCTCCCACCGTTGTGCCCTTGAGCATGGCTCTTAACCCAGAGTTGCTCTGTGGACAATGACTCTTGTAATATAACTGACGTAAGTCACTTTGGATAAAAAAGCGTCTGCTAAATGAATAAATGTAAACAAGTAAAACAAATCACTGTGGAAACACACCATGCCGCATCATCATGGACTTTTTTATACCCTGCAAGTAAATCAAGTTGCTCTATTGCTGTCCAGCCGATATCTGGGACATTTAACAGAAAAAAGGGGCAGGAAGCACAGTAGGGTTTGCCCTTTAAAAGAGTTAGTGGCTCCTATGGTCCATAAATCTGTGGCCAGGCCTGTCAGAGTTGTCTGGGGAGACTGTTTACCACATCCCGTCGTGAGATGCCCTCAATTCAACCCCAGTCTTCTGGCACAATGAGGTCTGATGGGTCGAGCTCATCCCAGCTTTATAAACCCACACCTGTGAGATCAGGAATACCCTCTCACTTTGGCATGGTAGACTGTAGAGTGTTATTGGGGGACATCCAAAACAAACAGCAGTGATGAGGACTGTAAACTGTTGTGATTGCCCTGAAAGCAAATTGCATAAAAAAGACTGATGCCGGACAAAGAGAGGAGGGTGAAATGAGGCAACACAATTGGTAAGGAATGCACAGAACTGGGAAGATTTGATTTAAATGAAAAGATTAAAATGAAAAAACGGGGCATGTGAAATGGTCGCCATCCAATCGAAACCAGCAACACCAGCAGTGTCTTTCATGTGCGGCCGAGCAGATGTCAGACAGATGTGGAGCCAACTTCCTTCTCGTGGTGATAAAACCTGCTCCAGCCAAATTCAGGAAGACTAAAGTCAAAAAGTCACTTCATCAGTACCCCTAAATGCTTTAACTCTGTCTCAGTCACTCCTTTCCTCCTTTCCCTCTCTCCCTCTCTCTGCCTCTTTCGCTCACTTGCAAAACGTCTTGAATTCAATTTTGAGGAATTCCATTTTATTTGAGGAATTTTGGTGAAGACATAGGTTTCACTGAAGAGGAATGAAAAGCCTCTCCACTGAAACACAACTCCTATCCTGGTGCTTCAATTGTCTGCATATTACACAGGGCAGACATTTCACACACACACAGCTGGCGGAAAAATGCAGGATATTGGCCCATGGAACCGTTGCATGCAAGGGTTCCGTGAAGGTAGTCTGGATTTAGACAAAGCAATTCAGATCCCTGGCTGAAGGTCTCCAGGAATAAAAGCTCTAACCCAGAAAACGCATCATCAAACAGGCTTTTCTTTTCCCCAACTCCATTTACCCCAAATTAAAAGGCAGTTCTTTTTTTCCTAGGGGATGGGTGGGTGGGGGTTGTGGAAACAGAGAGGGTGCACAGACTGAAGTGAGAATCTAAATATAACCACAGCTGCAACCCCAGGAGACTGCACAGAGGAGAGAAGTGAGAAAACACAGGACAATGAAGTCCACATTTCACAAAATTACTTCTGTGTCTGTTTTTTTTTGTTTCAAATAGTGAATTTGAATAGAGAATTGAATAAAGAAGTGAAATGTCACCTGAATTGCTGGCTAGTTTTGTTTCAGACACACATAAACCAAGAATAGAGCTGATATTTGTAACCGTAGCTACATCACCAACAACGCTAAATAAAACCATGATAGATGGCATCATGAGTAGGCTATTCCACATGCTTGTCTCTGCACTGAGCAGACACCAAACACTCAACACTAATAATAACAAATCAGAGACTCTTACTTGGATCCTCGTTATTCTCCAGGAAGGGTAGCTCAACAACAGTGAGCTTCTTGGTAGGTTCATTGTTGGCGGGCACTTCTGTTGGCGGGAGTTCCCGGGGTCTTGTGGGGACGGGTTGCTGAAGAAGGGGGGCACCCACAATGAGGCGGAAAATGCGCCTCTCGTGCAGGCCGCAGTAGTGGTGATGCAGGTGGCAGACATATAGCCCCTTCTCCGTCGGCTGCAGGTCCGAGATGCGGAGGGAGAAGTCGCCACGCGAGAAGGCGTCCGCCGTGATGTTCATCTTCTCGCGCAGGAAGTGCGGCCCGTATTTACGTTCCTCGCCCGAGGCGTACAGGTCCACCAGGCGCTCAGCACCGTCTGGACGCACACCCGGCGGCTGCCAGTCCCAGTGGACCACCTGCTGCTGGTCCTCCTGGCTGCCCTCGGTCCACAGCGGCCGGCGGTTCATGCATGGCAGAACTACGGTGCTCCCCGCCAGGACCACAAAAACGGACTTCTCTCCATCCCAAAAACGCCTCTCCTTATGGGCTATGTAATAATCAAACAATACTCATTTTATCTAAACTACAATAATGAAATTAATATAAAAAACAATACCTCTATTTATCTACACTACAATAATGAAATTAAATGAAAAACACAATGTTTCCCCATCTAAACTAAAATGCAGTAGTGGTGATGCAGGTGGCCGCAAGCCCCTTCTCGTGGGCTGCGGGTCGAGATGCGGAGGAGAATTCGCCCGCGAGAAAGGCGTCCGCCGTGATGTTCATCTTCAGCGCGGAAGTCGCGGCCCGGTATTACGTTCCTGCGCCCGAAGTACAGGTCCACCAGAGGCTCAGCACCGTCTGGGCCAGCACACCCGGCTGCCAGTCCCAGTGGACAACTACGGTGCTCCCCGCCAGGACCACAAAAACGGACTTCTCTCCATCCCAAAAACGCCTCTCCTTATGGGCTATGGAAGACCAAAACAATACTTATTTATCTAAACTACAATAATGAAATTAATATAAAAAACAATACTTATTTATCTACACTACAATAATGAAATTAAAATGAAAAACAATAATGTTTCATCTAAACTAAAATAATGAAATTAATATGGAAAAAACACAATATGAAGAATATCACAGTATACTTAGAATTTAGTAAATAAATCATTAACTTAACTTAAAAATCTATTATATGATGCAACTCTTTGCAATGTCTCTATTGTCCCAGTGGCAGTATGATTAAGATGCATGAGGAGAGAGGAGTGATGGTATTTAAACACTAATTAGGAGGTCAGGGAGGTCGTAGAGGGGGGCTTCTGCAGCTTACCTGACTTGGTGATATTGAGCTGCATCTGAAGGGCCTGGTGAATGTTGCAGTAGTGGTGATGCAAATTGCATGTGTAGAGGCCTCTGTCATTCGCCCCTATATCTATAAAACCACAAAACAAACACATTAACAGATGCGGCCTGCCTGCCAAATCACTACCCTGTGCACCACATGTGGTCTGTCAGTGCTCAGCAGGCTGCAGAAGAGGATGTATGGTTTTTAATTAGAAAAACAGAGGACATTAGGTGTCACTTTTACAGAAAACAGCTTAGTGTATCTACGAACGCTAACAAGTTCCTGGGAACTGGACACATGACCTTGACAACAGAAGGGCAATGCATTACAATCTGGGAAGCTACTACTTCAAGGACACGTCTGACATTTTATACTATAATTCACAAACCCCGGAGTTCTACAAACCCTTAAAAGCACTACAGCAAATAACAAAGACCTGCATGTACTGTACAACCGCAAACAATGAAAATAATCCATCCTCTCTGTGTGTGAAGCCAGTTGGTCAAAATTGTATATTTCTATGGGTGTAAATAGGTAATAAGGTGCATCACTAGGAACTAAATGAGAATGTTTCCATACTCTGAATGATGAGTGAGAAGTTGCCATCAATGAACGCGTCGGGTGAGATGTTGATGCGGCCCTTGTTGTAGTTGCTGTAGAGGCGTTCACTGCCCCCAGGGAAGAGGTCCAGCACGCGCTCCACCCCCTCGTGTGGGCGGCTGCGAT
Source organism: Alosa alosa (assembly GCF_017589495.1). Lineage (NCBI taxonomy): Eukaryota > Metazoa > Chordata > Actinopteri > Clupeiformes > Clupeidae > Alosa > Alosa alosa. The sequence continues at coordinate 19,662,440 of NC_063192.1, read as the reverse complement.
ACACGTCCCAGTGCACCACACGCTGCCGGTCCCGCAGACGATCCTGCCGCCAAACGATGCGTTGGTTGTGACACGGCAGCAAGGCGTTGGAGCCTGCTGGGAGCGTGATGTTACGAGCTTCCACCACCATGCTCTGGGTTCTGGTCTGGGCGAGTACTGAGACAGAAACACACGACATGTTACAGATGTGTTGTGTATATATATATATATGTATATATATATATATATATATATATATACACTGTATACTATATACTGTATATATATATATATATTTGTGTCTGTAATTTATATGTGATTTGCACACACACATACACACACACACACACACACACAAACACACACACACACAGCACAGATACTTAGCAACATACAGATTGCACGCTCACTCAAATATATATACACACATGCAAACTGTTACAGATAAACAAGCCAACAAGGAGAAACAGTCACACACATACTCAGACAGACAGACACATAAGCTGAGACATGTCCACACACACACGCAATTCACAACCGTCATAAACACATCAAACAGGTTAAGTACAATTAGAGAAGGGGAAAAAAAAAACGTTCTTCAAGAGTTCAAGTTTTTAAGAAAAGTGTTTCAACATGCCATCACAATGGAAAAGCCTTAGATAGTATCATGCCATTTAATGAGTCCATCTTAAAGTCCTAACATGTTTTTTTCCCTACTAAAACTACTGGACCCAACAAGCAAAAAAGGGTAAGATCCCTGGGTAAGTGTTCAGGGTTGGGCAAGAGACTTACCACACTGCAGCCACAGGCAAGCAATAAACACTGCAATATGAACAAAACAAAGACAAATTAAAACCACTGCTGAATGAAGCAAAATATAAAACAGCAGTTTACTGTAGGCCTGGGAAACTTTCTTACTGTATTCAGTGACCTCCATTTCTTTCAAATGTTAGTCTGTAACTTAGTCTAGACAACTTAATCTTTTGGACTGTAACAAACAGTTTCATTGACAAAAGAAGAGAGCAATAGACAACATTTAACTTTAGCTTTGTAATTCACACATGTGTGTTCTGAGCAATGAAACGCATCCATGTCTATCCATTCCTCCCACTGCCTATTTTCAGTGACCATCTGTGTGAACTATTCCTAGCCTGGATGTTGACTAAGCAATGCCTCATTCACGGCTTCTGGGCATACAACAAGAAATCCAGAGTTTGCTTGTATAACTTGAATGTTTTTTTACTGCAGTGAAGGAGAGCTGATCTGGGCTCAGACGAAGAGGACCATATTTTGATTTACATGTATTTATTTATTCATTTATCCCAAGCAACTTACAAATGAGGACTGATACAGTATCTAGGCCACCGTGCAAAAGTAGACATTAGAGACACGATAAATACCTCTATAATACAAGATAACCTGGGGATGGTGGTGTTAAGTACAACAGAGTTAAAGTGACAACCAGATAAGTAATTACCATGTAAAGCTCCACAAATAGTCAAAGAATATGCTTTTTACTTCATAATATTTGTTGGTTTGATGCCATCAAACCTAGTCTAGTTCACATTTCATCAGTTATGAACACACAAAAAAATAGAGTCTTCCTTCATCCTAGGCCTGAATTCTGTTAAATCCATAATCCAGACAGCAGAAACACTGTCAGCATTCACAGTTCCAAGTAGCACCACTCATGTTGAATCATCTGTTTTACCTGGGGGCATAGATTCCCAGAGCGTGCTTAAATGAGGTCCATCATTCTTGGCAAAACAATGCAAACGATAAAATGATACAAGGTGGCTTCATGCTCTCACACTGAGGTAAACATCTACTGTTTAAAATGACTCCAGGGACAAGGAATCTTGCGGTGTACTGGAATCAAACACACATGTGAACAATCGAGTGGTCAGTCTATAAAATCTCCAGTGACAGCGCATCGGATCCACAGCAGAGAGCCAAAGCGAAGGACCGTGGATGGCCAGGCCAGATGGTTTGGTGATCAGATGACGAGGGCTGAACATACCAAAACTGCTGTGTAACATGCGATCTCAGCCCTTGCCACTTTACTTTTTTTACGAGGCCAGATTGTCCAAAGCCATCCTCCCTGCATAGACACTGCCAACTAGATATTTCATATCAAAGCCTGCTAATGTGAGCTATTAAAACGACTCATGAACGCTGTCCACTTCCTGCATTTCATACAGCAGTCTGTAAGATTTCACTGGTTCCACTGCTTTTCCAAAGAAAGTTGGGGGGTGGGGGGGACATCACCAAACCCTGTAATTTTCTTTCAGTATTTCCTATCCAGACAGTGGCCAATTGAACAGACTAGAGGCTTGCTAAAGACTTAACAACACCTCTGGGACTTAATAACTACCATTACCCAAATCACTCAAAAACAAGGGTACACCTTTAAAACATTAGACACTGCATTTTTCCAAGGGCAATCTATGGATATGAAAGCTGCATGAAACTGCATGCAAAAACAAACTTTGGGAAAAAAAAGTAAAACAGACTCAAAAGCATTGTACATAATATTCTTTATCGGTGAGAAGACCCCTAATGTGACTGCTGTAGTCCTATGATGACTTGTCCACCGTTTAATACATAAAACCCACCAGAAGAGGCTCTTACTAATGAGGTCATGGTCCCAGGTATTATTGACACACAGGCTAAGGCCAGAGAAACTCTGGCTTGTGTCTGTTCCCTCTCCAAACATGCCAGGGCTGTGGACTCTCTGCACTTCCTGACTCAAATAAAAACCTCCTCATAAATTTACCTTACACAGATTGAGGACATTCACTTTCTTTTTTTCTCTGTGCAGCCAGCTCTGTTATGCATCAAGGCCAAATGAGTGACCCAGTACATGTTTAGTCATACTGAGTAATACATGGTCAGAGACTGGTGATTAAAGTGTAGCCTATAATGACTAAGCTCGAGGGCTAGTGCTAACTCAGCAAAACAACACTTCCATAAGCATCCCGCAGTGACTACCTATAATGCAAAACACATTGGAATAGAACTCACAACAATTGAATTGACTTACTCATATCACCTTGAGAAAAAAAAGAAAAAAGAAGAGAAAGAAAAACTAGGACTAAGGATAACTTAGTCCTAATGATAGTAGAGGGATAACATTCCTTTCTTTCTTCCCAGATCAACAAAGACATTCTTTGATCCAATAACATTCACAATTGAATGTGTACAAATACTCAAACAGTATAAATACAATTAAAATAAAATGTGATTGTTCATTTTAGAACATTACATTAGTTCAATTTCAATGACTTGAAAGTCTGACTATGTGGATATTTGGGTCAGAGCACTGTTTCCTGTTTATTTGCTCTATAAACAAGTTTCCATTCTTTAACATGGCAAAGAATGCAACAATGGCAAATCAGACATGGGTTTAAACAAACTATTAGACGTAAAAAGGGAATTAAAAGAAAACACAATATTTCCAGAAAAACACTGAAATGAACATATAAAATAAAACAATATTTAGACTACTTACTTAATAAGAAGAACATGGTTGGATTAAATCCTTGTTTCCCTCTCTAAAACTGTCTTATAAAAGTCTACCCCGGGATGGTACTGATGCGCTTTGCGGTAGTCTACTGTCGCAGCCGTCGCTGGATGGCACGCATCACCTGGAAAAGTTTGTCGACCTGCAACAACAAAGTCATTGTCTGGGTCGGTCTGTTAGAAGCGCTCTATGCCCCTCCTCTACAGTCTGTAATTCTACACTAGCCCAGCCCACAGAAGGGTTTGTCCACTGCTTGATTTTATGCATGGCGCATTATTTTTTAGGCTAAGAGTATTACTTTGGGAAAATCCACTGAAGGGCGATGCGAGACTCTTCCGACTTGCAAGTGTCACATTTAGGCAGCATCTGTAATGAACCAGTTAGGCAACGCTATTCAACTAACAAAAACAAACTATAAACTATCAAGAGAAAGAGTTGCAACACAGGCATGGTGCCAAAACACCAGTTGAATACAGCACATGGCAATGCGCATCACATCAGCGAGCTAGCGGTTATTATGTATCCCACTTCGCAGGGTTACCTGATGCCAATGAGGATACGATGCAGTAGGCCTGGTCTACACGTGACAAACCTATTTTGCGGTCACACTCTCCTATTCTGAAGTTAACAACGAGCTGAAAACAGTTGCAGAAGCATTCCTGAAAGGACTATGCAATCAGTAGTGACCTATGAAGTCACGAATCCTGGACGGCACGCCAATAGGGGATGAAAAAGAGAAAAGGCCACGGACAGAAAAAGCTGCCTTCTGCATGCAGCGGAGTCCTGTTTGCCCGAATTATTTTAAGATATTTTAAATGACATATGACTGTGTCGTATGCCTATAAAACTGTAGCTGCAGACACTGGCTACATTTTAAAACATGTTTCCCAAACTTTTACATAGATGCAGCATAGATAGGCTGCTGAATTTCAGCAGTCATATCCAAAATACTGCAGGGTAAGGCCCAATTAGAATCAACCTAGTAACGTTTACAGTTGTTGTACATATTAGTCTACTACAATAAGCTACTCAATACAGCACAACAGCATTTTATTTAGGCCTACCATACTTTGATGTAAAAATTCTCTCATGAAACCTCAGATGTTGCCAGTGCCCTACAAAATCCCAGCTGTAATGTTTTTGATGCGCATTGCCTCTTAAACTTCAAAGGGCTTGCTCGTAACCCTGAACTTGACCTCGCCTACAGCTTTCTCTCACTGCAGTGGTTCACACCAAGCCACCACGTTCAACCTCTTTCCAACAGTCATAGGTTATCAACAGGGATGGTTTTTCACTACTTGTTTGACAGCGTACACAGATATGCATCTCTGTGGATTCTAGATCTCTCTTCTAATCTTTGTTTAATGAATGTGGAAAGGACTCAATAATGTATGTATGCTGAAAAGGCTCCATGAGTAAATGGCATTTCTTGCATTTAGAGTAGCACAGCTGATATGATTGGAGGTAGCAGGCTTACCTGATATCAAAGAAGTGACACAATAGAAAGAAACCAATAGTCTTGAATGGCTTGTGTATTGTTTTACATCAAAAAAAGCAGGAGAGCAAATCCACAGAAGCTGTATGTTCATTACTGACATATCCAGAGAAACCCTCCTTTAGTGGTGAATTCTGGCACCTCTTGCAATTCTCTTTCGTAATTCTTCACTTTGCTGACCTCTATTGGATGAAATAGTGAAAAGGATAAACAAAGACACATTGCTTACAAGAGGCTAAAACCACACATAGACACATTGTTTTTAACCACTGGTATGCAAGCAAACAAACACACACACACACAAAAAAAAACAAAAAAAACAAACAGAAATAAGTTGATTCACATATTCTTTATTAAGTTGTTGCAACGCACGTTCCCACAAGACAGTGATCAGTCCATTCCACATTGGACTGATTCCACATCAGTCTCGGCTGGAGTAACCAAATCAGGAGTCCCAAGATGAGGCTGATAAGTCAAGTACAACCAGATGATCTGCATGTTTGCTTACTGACAAGTCCAGTGAAGTCCTTTCCAACGCTAATATTGTTTGGTGAAAATCTTGGGCATAGTCCATCCTTCTGGTGCCTTTTTCAATCCAGCTTTCTTCCAGATTCTTGTAAGATCTTTCTCAAAGCGGGACTGTGAAGAGCAACGATCAAAAGGCAAAGGCATCAATATTTCATCAATAAACTAATTACATGAAAAAGTCATGAAGGGTAATAGAAAGAAGACCAGCAGAGCTGCCAGTTTTACATTCACTAGAGGTTAGAGGAAATGGAACTGAACAGAACAAAATAGGATGCATTATCTCTTTACAGACAAAATCGTTCATGCACTGAATGGCAGATGAGAGACTTGTAGTGACACAATTTAGAGCAAAGTTTCTATTTTCTGGAAATATGGCCAAAACATGACATTGATATCTATAGCATTATTGTCTAGAAGCTCAGAAATTAAACATTAGAAGTTGTGATTTTGATAAATGAGGCTATTTCATGAATAGATCTTAGACAGGCTTTAAAATTGGCACCTGCCGATTATTCCAGCCACTAGCTTACTTGAAGTCGGCAAACCAGTTTCCTGTTCGTTGACATCGCTGTCAACAAGCACCCTTAGAGAAGTACTTCAGTTGTACCAAAACGTGTGTCCACCGAAAATCCTTCCCTCCTTATTTTGTGCAGCCACTGCATGTAGGCTGACGATTTTAGAGAAAACGTGGAAGCTAAAATCGCTTTTATAACGACTTGAAGCCAAGGAGAGTGGCACAGCAGTGCAGCTTAGACCCGCCCACGGACATTAAGACTCGCGTACATTGTATTTCCTACGTTTTCGTACAACTAAAGCACTCATGTTCAGGTGCTTGTTGACAGCCATGTCAACGAACAGGAAACTGGTTTGCCGACTTCAAGTAAGCTAGTGCGCAGAGCCCATAGGGTAAATGTTAGTGTTGTTCAGCAAGTTACAGCTTTTGAACATGGTGTCATCTGAGTGTTCTGACTAGCAGGTGTTTTATAGGAGGAAGAAGTATAATTGGAGAAACATGGGCTAAACTGACGATAAATTTACTTAAACTGTGTGCAATGAAGTCTGATTTTTTGGGGAATTCATGTTTATCCCGTTATTTACGTCAAGCTTCAGAAATTATGATTTGTAATATCTGACCGTATGCAGGCATGTTGTCGCAGCGTGTGGAGGAAGACTAAATCGGAGAAACAAGCGAAACAAGGGACTAGGCCTACCTATGCATCTCAAAATGCAAAAAGATCAAGGACAGGGCAGCAACATAGATTTAGATTAGGTCTACATCTTTTTAATATTTTGGTCAGCCATTTTTTCTGTTGACCTGCCATTGGCAGACAAGCCAAAAATGTACGGTTATACCCTGATCTTAGCCCAATCAAGTTGGTACTAATTTTAGCAATATGCCAGCATTTCAGCATATTTGACTGGAAAAGCTGTCAAAGTAAAGTCTGCACCATGAAAACACGCAGCACTCAGCCCACCTGTTTCCTTTTGAGTCGGCCCTCTTTCACTCTCCTCCTCAGGAACTTTGTGCGCTTCAGCAACTTCTTGTACTGGTGCCTGTTCATCTTCCGTCGTCGGATCTCCAGCACATTCTTGCAGCTAAGGGAGCGTTGCCCTCCTCTCCCTCCAACACAGGGTAAGAGGCAGGGGGCAGAACCACAGCCTCCACCACCACATTCCCTTCCTCCAGGGGCTGAGCCGCCTCCGGCGTGGGGAGAGAGTAGCGCAGGGAGAGCCAGCTCTCTAGTGGCGACACGGCGAGTTTACGGGGGACTAGGACCTCCTCCAGCTCCGGCTCTAAGGGCATCCAGAGCTTAGGAGGGAGGTTATTGTCTGCGGCCGAATTTAAGTGCCGGTGTGTGATGGAAAAAGACTGGCATCGTGCAGGCCGAAAGCGCCCCAGAGTACAGCTAAGGGACTGTGACTGATGATGAAGGGTACCTAACAGAGAGAGAGAGAGAGACACTTTGACTAAATCAACCTTATCCGTTGTGTCTAAAACGTGGGGTTACAAAACTGTGCAAAAGAAAGAACAAATACATACCACTAAGTCTGGATACCAGACTTAAACGTGCAGCCACTTTGGATAGAAACATGATGGAATTTAACACGACGTCATGGGTCAAATCTGTGATGTTACTTTGGCCTGGGGGGAAAAAACAGCTATATGAAATGAAAATCTAATCTGTAATTAGGCAAACTACATGTAAACAACTCAAATGAGAAGAGAGAAAGAAATATAAAGAACATTCTTAGAGGGGAAAAAGCAGAAGTAGCTACTGTAGGACGAAGTCTACACCACCAGCCGAGACAGGTGTCTGTCTATTCAGATCCAATACAATATTTTTTCCTTGATTATCGTACATAAACACGTATTTCCCATCATCGAGGTTTTCAGGAATCATGGAATCATTTGGGAAGCCGTGGCATTAATATCGCAACCTAGACAGCATTACTAGCCATTGATAAATATCTAGACTACTGTTAGCTAACGATACGTTAACTTACAGCAGAGAATGTCCGTAGACGGGCTCTGCTTACAGCTGGTTACTCACGACAAAACAAACTAATTTCTAATGGTGATTATTAATACAACATCTACATAATGACAGGTAAGCAAACCAATACACATATACCTTCTTTACAATGAAAAACGTCTTTGGTATTCTTACCTTTCTAACCAGAGATACTCCGTAGCTACTACACGGATAGCTAGTGGGCTTCAATGTGACACGGCTGAAGGCGACAACTTCCTGTCCGTACAGTAAAACATTCCCGCGACCAGCTTGCTGTTAATTTACTTGTTCCCCATGGATGGGCAAGTAGTGTAGCTTTGCAAATCCATGGAAAATTACATTTTTTGTAACATCCATAACGCCAATAAAATGTGATGGTATGGTATGATGTGAATGATTACATGGAATTTGAGCATTTTCTATTTTTGGCTGAAGAATGTAAATGAGAAAAAATGCACAAAAAATGAATGTTATCATTCACATTATACAAATGCCAAGGCATTTCACTGGCATGGGCGGATTATGAACTTTCGGGCCCCTGGGCCCAGATGTATTAAGGGCCCCCCACTAATTGTTGTATATGTGGGTGGTTTTTTTTTAAATTGTTTGATGTGATTTCCTGTATTCTGGTGCATTTTGGGGATGGCCAATACTAAATTCAATCAGATTCATAGCCTACATCCTGACTTGTTGATATTGAGGCAATGATTCCATGCAAAGGCTTGGGCTTCAGGGCCCCCTGACCCCTTGGGCCCCTGTAGGCCCGTTCAGTAATCCATCCCTGGCATTATGGATGTGACAGAAAGTCAATTTTCTGTGGAATTGCCCAGCTACTTCTTGTAGATAGACCAAGCATTATGTAATTATTGTAATATGTGTGTGTGTGTGTGTATATATATATATATATATATATATATATATATATATATATATATATATATGGAGATGGCCTACATGGAACACATTCCTTAAATAATTTCATCATATGCTTGTTTTTCTTTATTTTAATTATTTGCGATATATACAAAAAAACTCTATATACAGTTCTACATCTTACAGGGAAAACAATCACAAATGAGAGTAAATGCAGGGCAGCTTCATGTGTTTTCTAGATATCCTGACCATACCCTGTTGTATTATCATGAATTGTGTGCATTGTTAATCCAAGACACAGGGCAATGATCCATAAATCACAGACAAGTTTTGAATTGGGGATCAATAAAGTATCTATCTATCTAAGTTGTATAACCATGAAAAGGCACAGACACATTTGATAACTAAATCTTATAGTTATTAAATGGCAATTCAGTAAATAATAACAACAACAACAGTGATACTCTGTTTTAAAAGCTGTTTTCCTTCACCATCTCCCTTTTTGTGAATGACATTACAATAGATGAGGACTTCAGAATCACAGAGGTTAACCTCTGGTTTACGTCACCCATGCCTGCATGCACGACCCTTTTGTGTTGACAGGCAAAGCAACTGGGTATACTGAGACACTATATGCTCAAAATGTAATTTCCTGGCATTATCCAAACAAGAGGCAAACGATAATCAAAGCATACAAAGCACAAAGGCAGTTCAATATTAAAGCATTAGGTCAATCAATAATGTCTGTCACAAACCAATACATTAATCTGCTACATTCAAAGGAGTTTTTTTTAATAATCTGGATTTACTGGAACTATCATGACACTTGAATGACGAGGCAGTTCAACATCACTTCTAAGATGAGTATGGTGGGATCATCATTTCATTGACTGGAAATAAATGAGTAATTCATTCATTGTTAAATAAGCTCTAAGGGCATACATCACATTGCACATGATGCTCAGGATTAGTATTTTGGCAGTTGTGACATTATCACTGGTATGCAAGACAACCAGGTAGGCTATTTCTTTTTTTTCTTATCAGCCTAACTGTGGAGGAGGGTCGTTTAAGGTTTGGTTGCCATGGCGAAGGCTTACAAGCCTAGAAGAGACTCTAAACAAACTAGAAGCGTCTCGTTTTGCATGACATCTGTAGAACCTTCACAAACCTGTAGGAGACTGACATACATTATAAGTAGCAGATTTTAGGATACAAACAAAAAAAACAATCTCTCCAATGGATGGCACATAAAACAGAGAAGCCTCCATGTGAAGGACTGGACTGTCACTAGAGATCTGTTCATGTTAAAACACTGGTGTGTGTTGTGGTGTGTAACAAGAGAGGAATGGTGAAATGGTTTCTTGTTTTGTACAAAAGGAGGAAAAGCCAGATATACCTTTGTTTCATTTTCAGCATCACAAGTCATGGTAGGCCTGCTTAAGGACCTCATCAGTGTGACAAGCCATGGTGAGACATCACTACGATACTTCTGATATTTTGCAGAGAACGAAACACTTCACGTCTACTTCATCTTAAAAGTTGAATAGTGTCTCCAGCTCTCTGTGAACTGAGGGAAAGTGGATTGATATACAGCCTGTTCTTGACCTAGTTTTAAGGCTCTATGAACTGCATTTTTTAAATATATATTTAAGGCAACATATTTCTTTACTTTGAATGGTGAATAATTCAGTAACACACAAAGACAAAGGAAGTTTTATTTTAGCACGATACTATAAGGATTTGGTACGTATGGCATGTAGTGTAATGTACATTTTGAAAAGCACAATTTGCTGATATATACACTTCAATTTAGCTTATCAACATATGGCCACAGCGATCTTACTGACAAAAAACATAGCCAGTTACAGTCAATTGCAAAAAAACATGTATTCACATATGATTTGAAACACACATCATTGATAATCATTGCAGATATGTATTTGAGGAAAAGTTGACTCAAGAAAGCAGAATGCTGGCAAAATAAATCTACTTAGTTTAACCTCAGTATTTCCTTCATGTCTTTCAGCTAAGAAAGTCTGTTTCCCCTCATTTCTATACTCATCTTGCAAATCCAATGGCACTCTTTCACTATACCCTGTGCAATGTATTCAGGTAATAAACAGACAATAAATATCAGGATATTCACTGTGAGAGAATCAATCCCAAAGACTGACCGGATGGACAGAAGTGCGCTTCAGAAGAAAGAAAACAAAAATAATAATAATAAATAATAAATAGAAAATCTCTGGAAAAATAGATTGAGACAAAGACAGGAACCACATGGAATGAACAGGCCACTGAAGGAAAGGACATAAAACAGAGAAGCCCAGTGCACATGAGGTCTCTCTCTCTCTCCACTCTCCCGTTGGGTGACAGGAGGACGGGGGACTGCCGCCCAAGTCAAGTACAACCACATGATCTGCATGTTTGCCAGTGAGGTCCTTTCCAACGCTAATATTGTTTGGTGAAAATTTTGGACATAGTCCATCCTTCTGGTGCCTTTTTCAATCCAGCTTTCTTCCAGATTCTTGTAAGATCTTTCTCAAAGCGGGACTGTGAAGAGCAACGATCAAAGGCAAAGGCATCAATATTTCATCAATAAACTAATTACATGAAAAAAGTCATGAAGGGTAATAGAAAGAAGACCAGCAGAGCTGATTTGATAAGGAAACATTTTTAGTTTTCACACCTATGTTCTGCAGTTGGGCTTAATCTAACTAAATGCTGTGTTATAAACCTAATACTGAGGGACTAGACCTATACTACCTAAAGTAGCCAATGCATCTCTAAATGTTCTCAGAAGAAAAAGATCAAGGACAGGGCAGCAACATAGATTTAGATTAGGTCTAGGTCTTAGATCTTTTTAATATTTTGGCCGGCAATTTTTTGTTTGTTAACCTGCCATTGGCAGACAAGCCAAAAAGTTAGTTACCGGTCAGATTTTGGGGTCAGAAATTTCCATTCCACTCTATTATAGACAGAATACCAGTTGAGATCAGTTGCATTTTTTTTTATCAGGGCAGCAGTTTTCAGATTCAAAGTCAAAGTCAAAGTCAGCTTTATTGTCAATTTCTTCACATGTTCCAGACATACAAAGAGATCGAAATTACGTTTCTCACTATCCCACGGTGAAGACAAGACATATTTGACCAATTTTAAGTCCATGAACAAACATAACATTCAAGTTGTAAAGTAAATATAAGTAAATAAGAGGGCACATATAATAATGAAAAAATAAGAGCAGCAAAATTTTGTCCAAATTGTGCATAGACAGTCAATAAAATACTAGTGCAAATACTGTAAAATACTATAAAATACTGTTTGACCTAAGTAATACAAGTAATACTTTTTTAATCTTAATTACATTAGGCACATTCTGTTTACTAATCTGATTTCATTTTAAAAGGCTAACTGAGAAACCATTGGAGAACCTTTTTGCAATTATGTAAGAACATAATGTAATCTGAAAACTGCTGCCCTGATTTAAAAAAAAAAATTGAGATGTAGCAGTTGACGTCATAAACCAGTATTGGCAGGAAAGTTCAGAACTGTGCCAGTCTTTTAACTGGAGTTTAAACGGATTAGCATTATGTGCTAATGTAACAATGTTTTCTCAGTTAGCCTTTTAAAATGATATCAGATTAGTAAACAGAATGTGCCTTTGGAACATTGGATGAATGGTTGCTGATAATGGGCAATGTAGATACTGCATTAAAGGTCAGCCATTTCTTTCTACAACAGTCTAGAACCCTTTTGCAGTTGTGTAAGAACATAATGTAGCCTAATCTGAAAAGTGCTGCCCTGATTTAAAAAACAAAACAAAAAACAATGCAACTGATTTCAGCTGGTAGATTATGTCTATAATGGAGTGGAGTGGAATGAAGTGACCCCACATTTTTGACCAGTAGTGTAGCCTACGTTTATACCCTGATCTAGCCCAATCAAGTTGGTACTAAATCTATCAATACGCCAGCATTTCAGATTAGACTGTCGAGTTTCTGAAGAAAGTTCTCCTTTTCTGACCATTTTGAGGGTATTCGAAAAACGTCTTCGGTATACACGGGTTTCCCGTTTACCAACAAAACTAGATGCGCGCGCAGCCGTGAGGCAGAAGACGCTTGGTGGCCGTCCACAACGTTATAAATTTAACCTAAATAGTCGGCTGCTGTAAGCTACAATCGGATTTTTTGTATACCCCTGTTGTCTCAATGATAATAACATCTCATTTCAGACTATATTTCAAAGTTTGACGTTCATTTGGATTATTAATATAACATCATATTTTGTCATTTTTGGCGAAGACATGCATTCCGTTATTTGACTGGAGCTTGCCTTCTCTTTAAAACACGGATCAAGACAATCTGTTAAAGTAAAGTCTGCGCCATGAAAACACGCTGCACTCAGCCTACCTGTTTCCTTTGGAGTCGGCCCTCTTTCACTCTCCTCCTCAGGAATTCGGTGCACTTCAGCAGCTTCTTGTACTTGTGGCTGTTCATCTTCCGTCGTCGGATCTCCAGCACATTCTTGCAGCTGAGGGGAGCGTTGCCCTCCTCTCCCTCCAGCATTCTTTTCTTTTGCCCCTCTTAATCTTTTCGTTTTATTGGCCAATCTCAGATATGGCTTTTTATTTGCCACTCTTCCTAGATGGTCAGCATCACGGAGTCGTCTCTTCACTGTGGACGTTGAGACTGGCGTTTTGCGTGTAACATTTAATGAATCTGCCAGTTGAGGACCTGTGAGGTGTCTATTTCTCAAACTAGAGACTCTAATGTACTTGTCCTCTTGCTTAGTTGTGCACCGGGGCCTCCCACTTCTCGTTCTATTCTCGGTAGAGCCCGTTTGTGCTGTTCTCTGAAGGGAGCAGTACACACCGTTGTAGGAAATCTTCAGTTTCTTGGCAATTTCTCGCATGGAACAGCCTTCATTTCTCAGAACAAGAATAGACTGTCGAGTTTCTGAAGAAAGTTCTCCTTTTCTGGCCATTTTGAGGGTATTCGAAAAACGTCTTCGGTATTCTACCTTTCTAACCAAAGCTACTCGGTAGCTAAGCTATCTACTACACGGATAGCTGGTGGGCTTTTAATGTTAAATGTGACAGCTGAAGGCGACAACTTCCTGTCCGTACAGTAAAACATTCCCGCGACCAGCTTGGTGTTCATTAAGTTATTCCCCATGGATGGGCTAGTCTACTTCTTTATTTTACTGTCTATGACTTCTTGCAGATAGACCAGACATAGGCTATAGATATTATGTAACTAAGCACATAATGTAATCTGAAAACTGCTGCTCTGATATTTTTTTTTTTAAATCAGAGCAGCAGTTTTCAGATAACATTGTGTGCTTACATAATTGCAAAAGGGTTCTCGACTGTTGTAGAAAGAAATGGCGGATCTTTAATGCAATATCTACATGTATCAGCAACCATTCATCCAATGTTCCAAAGGCATATTCTGTTTACTAATCTGATATAATTTCAAAAGGGAGAAAAACATTGGAGAACTCTTTTGCAATTATGTAAGCACACAATTTAATCTGAAAACTGCTGCACTGATTAAATTTTTTTTAACTGATCTCAGCTGGTATTCTCTCTATGATAGAGTGGACATTTCTAAGTGAACCCACATTTTTGACTTTTTATATAAATAACTGCACAGCAAAGCATGAAGTAGGCTGTTTCAATAAGTGAGACAAAAATAGGTGCTTGGTGCTTGTAGTGAGCCTATACATGTGATGAATAGAATAGGTGTGACATTTTCCACCAGACAGTCTATAGGCCAGAGCTTCTCAACCTTTTTGGGGCTAAGGCACAAACTAACTACAACTCAAACTAAAACGCCAAGGCACACAACTTATTATTTGCACACACTCATATAGGCTACAATGAATTGAAAGTATGTCACATACATTATTATAGACTATAACAGGGGTGTTCATCCTTATGCCCATATTTTTTTCTGTACAGTGTTGATAAGGTGAGATAACAGCCGATAGGCATATGCTCACATGATGTCGACTGAGCTTCTTCCACTCCAAGACTACGCTGGGTCATTTATTCATTAAAAAATACCCCTATAGCCCATTTCATGAGCTTGTATAAAATTACAATTGTTGCTTAAAATTCCACAGCACACATCACTTTTGCTTCATGGCACAGCTGAGATCACTGGCCAATTTGGATTTCTTTGTTAGGGAGATAAATGATTAGTTGGAAGATTTTTTGACAGTAAAGGAGGAATCACATCCATTCTGAAGCAAACCATTTTCAAATAAGATGCCTGAAGACTGTTCAGACATAACTGTTTTAGCCTGGGAGAACCCAGACTAACCTGTTAGCAAATTTGAGCAGCGGTCTGGTGTTAACCAGGCTCCTGTTGTTTGGGGTACATTGTCCATTTATGAAAACACATTTCTTCAATAATTTCATCATATGGTTGCTTTTCTTTATTGTAATTGTCTGCAATATATGCAAAAAGCACTATGTACAGTTCAACATTTTACAGGGGAAACAAATAACAGTAAATGCAGGGCAGCTTCATGTACAGTATTGTATTTTCTAGATACCCTGACCATACCCTGACCATACCTTTTGTGCTTTGTTAATCCCAGACACAGGGCAATGATCCATAAATTACAGACAGGTTGATCACCATGAAAGCGCACAGACACATTTGATAACTAAAGCTTACAGTTATTAAATGGCAATTCAGTTAATAATAATATAATAACAACAGCAATGATACTCTGTTTTAAAAGCTAATTTTCTTCACCATCTCACTTTTTGTGGATGACATTACAATAGATGAGGACTTCAGAATCACAGAGGTTAACCTCTGTTTTACGTCACCCATGCCCGCATGCACAACCCTTTTGTGTTGACAGGCAAAGCAACTGATATACTGAGACATTATGCTCAAAATTTAATTTCATGGCATTATCCAAAAAAGACACGAACGATAATCAAAGCATACAAAGCACAAAGGCAGTTCAATATTAAAATATTTGGGCAATCAATAATGTCCATCACAAACCAATACAGTACATTCAAAGGAGTTTTTTTTAATCATTTGAATTTACTGGGACTATCATCATGACACTTGAATGGTGGCGCAGTTCAATATCACTTCTCAGCTGAGTAAATATCATCATTTCATTGACTGGAAATAAGTAAATTAGTATTCATTGTTAAATAAGCTCTAAGGGCACATTGCACATGTTGCTCAGGATTAGTATTTTGGCAGTTGTGACATTATCACTGCTATGTTGGACAACCAGGCATTTCTTTTTTTCATATCAGCCTAACTGTGGAGGGCCATTCAAGGTTTGGTTGCCATGGCGAAGGTTTACAAGCACATATGACACAATAGAAGCGTCTCGTTTTGCATTGAAGCTTCACAAACCTGTAGGAGACAGGCATACATTACAAAAGTAGCAGGTCTTTGGGAACAAACAACACAACAACAAAACATTTGAAACACAAATCTAACATAATCCTAGCATAATCTGTCTAATGGATGGCACATAGAACAGGAAAGTCTTTTCCATGTTTCTCATGCTTCTCCATGCTTCTCAGCATTTTTTACACCTCCTTTATTGAATGTAAACTGACCTTGCTGGTTTCACTTCCTCTCAATCAAAAACAATAAACACCTCCAGAGCATTGTGAACACATGTTCTACAATCATTGGCCACCCTCTTCAGTCTCTGACATCATTGCAAGGCAAGGCAACATTAAGGAAAGCCAACTGCATCTTAGAAGACTCTACCCATGTCCTACATAGACTTTTTTTTACATAGGCTGTAAGTGCAGCAAGCTGACTCATTAGCCTAGGACCTCAAAGTTCTTTTGTACTCAACACAAAACGTTATAAAATAAAAGTCTTGAATCAAAAGTTCTTTGTTTGTCTGTTTACTTATGAATTTCAAATCACAAAGCATAAAAAAACTTAGGATCTTTACTTTTCTTAGATTAACTGTGTAGTTCCCGTATGAATGTTCTAATTGTTCTGTGTAGTTCCCGTATGAATGTTCTGTTCTGTGTAGGTCAAAAGACTGTGTTGCTCCAAAGTCCAGTGGCTTCTGACTTCTATTTATTTTATACTAAATCTAACAGCCAATCAAATTAGGCCTACATCATTTTAAATTACTGGTCAACTGTTTACATTCCAATTTCTACATTACATTTGCAACACAGGTTTTCTCAGTTCTTACAAAAGAAACTTTCCATTCCACATTCCATAGAAATGGCTTCAACAGAGGCTATTCACCTTTTGAACTTGAATATGCTCCCAGCCCCCTCCTCCTTCATCTCCTGGGACTAACGAAAGACTTCACGTCTACTTCATCTTAAAAGTTGAATAGTGACTCCAGCTCTCTGTGAGCTCAGGGAAAGTGTATTGATATACAGCCCTTGACATAGTTAAGGATCTATGAACTGTATTTTTAAAATATATAATTAGCCTACAGTGTACCTGTTTCCTTTTGATCTGGCCATCTTTCACTCTCCTCGGAAACTTTGTGCGCTTCAGCAGATTCTTGTAGGCCTACTTGTGCCTGTTCATCTTCCGTTGTCGGATCTCCAGCACATTCTTGCAGCTGAGGAGAGCGTTGCCCTCCTCTCCCTCAGCATTCTGTTCTTTTGCCCCCCTTTTAATCTCGTTTCATTGGCCAACTCTCAGATATGGCTTTTTCTTTGCCACCTTTCCTAGATGGTCAGCATCCCGGAGTCGCCTCCTCACTTTGGACGTTGAGACTGGCGTTTTGCGGGTACCATTTAATGAATCTGCCAGTTAAGGACCTGTGAGGCGCCTATTTCTCAAACTAGAGACTCTAATGTACTTGTCCTCTTGCTTAGGCTAGTTGTGCACCGGGGCCTCCCACTTCTCGTCCTATTCTCGGTAGAGCCCGTTTGTGCTGTTCTCTGAAGGGAGCAGTACACACCGTTGTAGGAAATCTTCAATTTCTTGGCAATTTCTCGAATGGAACAGCCTTCATTTCTCAAAACAAGAATAGACTGTCGAGTTTCTGAAGAAAGTTCTCATTTTCTGGCCATTTTGAGAGTATTCGATAAACGTCTTTGGTATTCTTACCTTTCTAACCTACTCAGTAGCTATATATATACTGTTTATATAATTTTTTTAATTAGTTTTTTTTAATCTATTTGTCATGTTTGCGCTGGCGACTATGCCGCTCCGTCCGGCATCATTTGTCTTAGTATGTGTCAATGTCTTGTGTGGAGCGCTTTGGGTTGCACTCTGTGCATGGTATAATAAATAATAATAAAACTGACTTGACTTGACATTGTCCATTATCAGCTACCATTCATCCAATGTTACAAAGGTTATTCTGTTTACTAATCTGATATCATTTTAAAAGTGAGACTGAAAAAACATTGGAGAACTCTTTTGCAATTATGTAAGCACACAATGTAATCTGAAAACTGCTGCCCTGATTTAAAAAAACAAAAAAACAATGCAACTGATCTCAGCTGGTATTCTTTCTATAATGGAGTGGAAATTTCTAAGTGACCCCACATTTTTGACTTTTTATATTTAAAGAACTGGACAGCAAAGCATGAAGTAGGCTGTTTCAATAAGTGAGACAAATGTAGGTGCTTGGTGCTTGTAGCAAGCCTATACATGTGATGAATAAGTGTAAATAGACGTTAAATTTGACACCAGACAGCCTAGTCTAGTAGGCCTTGTCAACCTTTTGGGGGCTAAGGTAAGGCACACCAAGGGTCAAACTAAAACGGCAAGGCACATGACTTATTATTTACACACACGCATGTAAAATTACATTTGTTGCTCAAAATTCCACAGCACACCTCACTTTGCCTCACGGCACACCAGCTGAGATCACTGGCCTAGGCAATCTGGATTTTCTTTGTTAGGGAGATAAATTATTAGTTGGAAGATTTTTGGCAGTAAAGGAGGAACCACATTCATTCTGCAGCAAATTATTGTCAAACTAGAAAATGTCATTCTGAGGAATTACCAGTGCATGAAAATGCAAAACATATAGGCTATTAACATAAAATGCAAAAACAAACTTTTCTTTGGAAACAGTTGTGGGCAGAGGAAACAGTTGGCGGTAGTCATAGGAGTTATAGTTGATGATAACTGATGGTTGGAATGGCTGAACAGTTAAATAGTTGAGTAGTTTAAATGGTTAAATTATTTAATAGTGAATTATTGTAGTGAGGATTTTTATTTTGAAACAGTTGTGGGAAGAGGAAACAGTTGGCAGGAGTCATAGGTGATGACAACTAGGATTGTTTAAATAGTTAAATTATTTAATACTGAATTATTGTAGTGAGGACTTTTATTTTGAAACAATTGTGGGCAGAGGAAACAGTTGAACAGGATCTGTAGTCTTAAGAGAGCCAGATTGTATGCTTAAAGCCTGAGAAAGAGTATATTGTTTAAAAGTTGAATGTATATAGTGTAACGGATGTTGATAGAAAGTTTAATGGATGTTGATTTGCAGATTGTTTAGTGGATGTTGATAGATAGTTTAACCCATTGTGATGTCATAGTGCCAAAGTCTATGGGGGAAAATAAGCTTGTTTTTTGTTAATATCTCAAAAAGTATAAAGTTTACAAAAACAAAATACATTGCATAACTGTCCTTTTCAAGACCTACGTCACAAAGTTTGAATGAAGTTTCTACATTAAGCGGTTGAAGCTGAATTCAACGCAGAAATTTTGGCTAGACGAATAATAGGCCTAATAAAAGGGAGACTTCGGATAACAGAACAGTGCATTTTCAAAATAAGACGACTTCGGATAACAGAACAATATAATTTTCTTGCACGGTAATAAGATGCCTGAAGACTGTTTAGACTACAGAACTGTTGTTTTAGCCTGGGAGAACCCAGACTAACCTGTTAGCAATTTGAGCAGCGGTCTGGTGTTAACCAGGCTCCTGTTGTTTGGGTCACATTGTCTATTTATGAAAACACATTCCTTCAATAATTTCATCATATGCTTGCTTTTCTTTATTTTAATTGTCTGCAATATATACAAAAAGCACTATGTACAGTTCAACATTTTACAGGGGGAAAAAAAATCACAAATAGCAGTAAATGCAGGGCAGCTTCATATATTTTCTAGATATCCTGACCATACCCTGTTTTACAATCATGAATGTTGTGCTTTGTTAATCCAAGACACAGGGCAATGATCCATAAATTACAGACAAGTTGATCACAATGAAAGGGCACAGACACATTTGATAACTAAATCTTATAGTTATTAAATGACAATTCAGTAAATAATAACAATAACAACAACAGTGATACTCTGTTTTAAAAGCTGTTTTTCTTCACCATCTCCCTTTTTGTGAATGACATTACAATAGATGAGGACTTCAGAATCACAGAGGTTAACCTCTGGTTTACGTCACCCATGCCTGCATGCACGACCCTTTTGTGTTGACAGGCAAAGCAACTGGGTATACAGAGACATTATGCTCAAAATTTAATTTTCTGGCATTATCCAAACAAGAGACAAACGATAACCAAAGCATACAAAGCACAAAGGCAGTCCAATATTAAAGCATTAGGGCAATCAATAATGTCCATCACAAACCAATACATTAATCTGCTACATTCAAAGGAGTTTTTTTTTTTAAATCTGGATTTACTGGGACTATCATGACTTGAATGGCGAGGCAGTTCAACATCACTTCTCAGCTGAGTAAATGGTGGGACCATCATTTCATTGACTGGAAATAAGTAAATTAGTAATTCATTAAATAAGCTCTAAGGGCATACATAACATTGCACATGTTGCTCAGGATTAGTATTTTGGCAGTTGTGACATTATCACTGGTATGCAAGACAACTAGGTATTTCTTTTTTCATATCAGCCTATCAACTGTGGAGAAGGGCCGTTTAAGGTTTGGTTGCCATGGCGAAGGCTTACATGCACATAGTGACACACTAGAAGCGTCTCGTTTTGCATGACAACATCTCTAGAAGCTTCACAAACCTGTAGGAGACAGGCATACATTATAAAAGTAGCAGGTCTTCGGGAACAAACAAAAAAACAACAACAAAAAAACATTTAAAACACAAATCTAATATAATCCTAGCATAATCTGTCTAATGGATGGCACATAAAACAGGGAAGCCTCCATGTGAAGGATCACTACGAGATCTGTTCATGTTAAAACACTGGCGTGTATTGTGGTGTGTAACAAGAGAGGAATGGTGAAATAGTTTCATGTTTTGTACAAAAGGAGGAAAAGCCAGATATACCTTTGGTTCATTTTCAGCATCACAAAAGGACCTCATCAGTGTGACAAGCCATGGCGAGACATCACTACGATACTTCTGATATTTTGCAGAGAACGAAACACCTCATGTATACTTCATCTTAAACGTTGAATAGTGACTCCAGCTCTCTGTAAACTGAGGGAAAGTGGATTGATATACAGCCTGTTCTTGACGTAGTTTTAAGGATCTATGAACTGCATTTTAAATATATATTTAAGGCAACATCATGTCTTTACTTTGAATGACGAATAATTCAGTAACACACAAACACAAAGGAAGTTTTATTTTAGCGCGATACTATTAGGATTTGGCATGTAGTGTAATGTACATTTTGAAAAGCACGATTTGCTGATATATACACTTCAATTTAGCTTATCAACATATGGCCACAGTGATCTTACTGACAAAAACATACCCAGTTACAGTCAATCGCAAACAACCATGATCTTGTATTCACACATGATTTTAAACACACATCATTGATAATCATCGCAGATATGTATTTGAGTTAAAGTTGACTCAAGAAAGCAGAATGCTGGCAAAAGAACTCTACTTAGTTTAACCTCATTATTTCCTTCATGTCTTTCAGGTAAGAAAATCTGTTTCCCCTCATTTCTATACTTATCTGGCAAATCCAATGGCACTCTTTCACCATACCCTGTGCAATGTTTTAAAATTCACAACAGACAATAAATAATCAGCATATTCACTGTGAGAGAATCAATCCCAAAGACTGACCGGATGGAAGGAAGTGCATTTCAGAAGAACAGAGCCACCCCCCTCCAAAAAAATCCCCAAAAAACAAATATTTAAAAAAAATCCCTGGAAAAAAATTGATTTAGGCAAAGAAAGGTATGATATGGAATGAACAGGCCACTGAAGGAAAGGACGAAAAACAGAGAAGCACAGTGCACATGAGGTCTCTCTCTCTCCACTCCATCTCAGCCAGTGGGACGACTGAGGGCTGGGGAAACAGGGTCACATGGTGTCAAGGTCGCATGATAACCCTGAGGGGGGGTTAAGGTTGGGGACACGCACGTCTACCCAGGCTTCTCATGCCGTCAGCTGGCTGGCATCTTCCTCATTATCGTTGTCGTCATTGGTTACGGCAAAGACTCGAGCGCGCCTTGTCTCCTTGAGGGGGTGTTTCTTATGGGAATGCTGTGAGGAGGGCGGAAAAGCATTTCAATGGGAAATAAAGTGCTAGTGCCACATAGTTTTTCTCTTTGACATTCAAATAAAGTACAGGTCTGAAAGGATTACAGTAACTGGACTAAAGAGTCCTGCTGGCTGGTGCTACATATACATTTAGATATATTGTGACCTGGACTATATTCATTCTTTTTAGTCCCTGCTTTGCATTAGAAAACACAGAAAACACCATGCTCAGAATACTAATCAAAAGTATTTGTATTCATACCCTTGAAATATTGTCATGACATCTTTGAAATCCATCTCTCAAATTGGTTTATAAAATAGAAGTATAGTAGAAAGTGACCAAAGTACCGCACAAATGGAACATGTAAGAACCACAACCGTGGTTTCTCTGACCAGTATACATAAGACCGGCTATTAAAATATACAACTGACCAATCGTTATTGAGGCTACATAAAGCACAGATCAGAAGGTGCAACATCTGCAGAAGCACGTGCATCAACTGAGCCACACTAACATCACATTTATTAAAGTAAATGTGATCTGCAAGAAGCTACATAATATTTAGACCTCCCCTGACAGAAAGAGAGGCCTGGGTATGGGAGGGAGCTGACCTGTGGAAGGACATCCATGAAGCAATCGGGTGGGAGAGGCTAGCAGTTCTACACAGGACAGAGAGAGCACAGAAAAATACACAGATATATAAAATATAGATCTATCTATAAAGCAAGAAGCGTCTGTGTGTCTGTATGTCTGTGGCACGCATATCTTGCTGACTGTCAGACTGACCTAAGATTTCGTATGTGGCTCGCGAGTGGCACAAAGGTGTGCACTCTCGATTTTGAAGATTGTTGTACGCATATTTAAAAATATGCTTATTTACGTAGGATGTTTATCGCTGCACTGCACTGTTTCCAATTCCAAGGGGACCAGTTTCAGGGGAGCTCCACCCTATGGATCGTGTACTGACAGCTAAGTCTGATAGTCAGTCGCAATTTAAAAAATGGATTACTCGGGAACCGCTTGTGGGTTTAAATGCAAGATGATTATCATGTCTGACCTCAACAATAAAGACTCCCTGTATGCAGTTTGCTTGCATAAAATGATTGCGCGGATTTGCAACAACACGCCAACAAACACGGGTATGTAGTGAGCACTCAAAATAAAAGTATGTGCAATAAATAAACTGACGCTTCGAATAGCCCAGGCTACTTTGGACTTGAGACTTTGACTAAACAAACGACAATTCCGACTGCAAGGTCCCAAATTAAAACGAGCGATAGGCTAATGCCACATAGCTAGACAACAACAAGTGGCAGACTGAGCGACGTCACTTATGCTAAAGACTGTTTTTGAGTCACATCGTTGCAAATTTTAAACAATGATGCATCATTCCACAAAATGGTTTGTCTTCAGTATTAGGAAGTTATTCAGTAAGCTTAATACACATTTAGCCTTAACTCAAAACAGTTGTTAGTAGAGATGCACCGATATGAAATTTTAGG
Source organism: Alosa alosa (assembly GCF_017589495.1). NCBI lineage: Eukaryota > Metazoa > Chordata > Actinopteri > Clupeiformes > Clupeidae > Alosa > Alosa alosa. The sequence continues at coordinate 19,638,591 of NC_063192.1, read as the reverse complement.
GCCAATAACGATAACCTATATGTATTGGTTTGTTGTGGCCGATACCGATACGATAACCGATAATATTACTTTTGAAAAATAATGTGAAAAGTGATTTGGGGAAAGCATTTAATAAGCATAATTTTATTGCAGTAATTTTACCTACCACCAAATGATGGACAGAACTCATAATAGTCCTCAATAGTACAGCAGTCAACATAACAGTAGCCTAGCCCTACAGTATGTGTGGCTCCTTTAAGTGAACCTGACGTCAGTAAATTGCCAGTGAGTGGCTAGAGAGTATGAATCGTTTTCATTTAGGACTAAACACTCATGAACGGCTCAGCTGGGAGTAAGCTACAGTATAGCGACCAAATCAGAGTTTGTGAGGGAAACTTAGGTTTAGTTTCAACTGCGGGTAACTGAATAAAGCTGCAACTCCTCAGACTGTATCTTATGTCCGTCTACTCTGTTGCGCACAACCTGCTGCAGCAGAAATGAAAGGGGTTAGCCCCGAAGGTTTTAATAACTTATTATGATGACCTGTCTGGAACTGAAGCAGGAATGGTTAGCATATTTCTAGGTAATAATATAAAACCCAAGCTAAAGTAATGCAAATATAATACTAAAACACAACTTAGAACTAGGTCTACTTATGTAGGCTACTCGTCCCACTAACGAGTTTGTTTATTTGTTTCCCCGACCAGCGCGGTAAAGTGCAAACACATCAGAAACAAGACGACTCTAGATAGGGCTGAGCTCCGCTCTGGTAAGGTTAAATGGCGGATCATTCACGAGAGGATTTTGAGATGCACAGATTCCCAAATGAACGCATATCCACAGATTTTGTTAGAGTGGTGAAATACATTAACACCGCTGACATTATATTTAGGAAAAAGCTCAAGTAGCTCATTGTAGCCAGACGGACCTTACGTAGGCCTAAATTAGGACTTTAAAAAATATCGGCGCAAATTATCGGCCAGAATTCTGTTATCGGACCGATAATAATATTTTCATTTTTTCACTTATCGGCCAATAATATATCGGCCGCCGATATATCGTGCATCCCTGTTGTTAGGCTTATGTCATTCTGATCTGTAGAAATGTCACATGCAGCCATGCCTAAATTTATTACACATGTATTAGAGGCCACATTAATTATAGGGTAATATATTATAATATTCAGTATTTATTATTGAATGCTTATAAAGCTGGAATGATGTTTCCCTATCATCCTATTTTTAAAGCAGGCATACCTGTGGGCATGTAATTGGGCTACAGGTTTTCTTCAGGAATGGCATGTTTGAACGGGCACTGCACTAGTATAAATAACACAGACAGCACAGACTCCACAGCCATACACACACACATGCAGCTAAACACACAGTACGTTCATACAGTAAGTGGTTTATATTATTTTGTCTAAATTTGAAAAGCATGCTTCACTTCTCGATAAATGGTGCATGGATGGTGGTTAGGACATAGAAACAAACACAACAGCTGAAGCCTGGCTGAACTTCCTGCAGTCTCTAAGTAGATGATAAAGCCATTGTGGTGACTGTCAGTTCAAATACACACAAACACAAATGTACATACAAACACAGGTGCTACATTGACAAGGGAATGGGACACTGACAAATCAGGGGTGGCCATGCATGTATACAGTGTGTGCATATAGTATATACAGTGCTTACTGTAAGTATTCACAGCGCTTCACTTTTTCCACATTTTGCTATGTTTCAGACTCATCTTAAAATGGATTCAATTCATTTTTTTCTCATTAATATAGACACAATACTTCAACACTCCACAAAAAAACAGATGTTTGGAGTGTTTTGGAAATTTATAAAAAAAAAAATATTGAAAATAAATATACTGAAATATTCAATTTTTACAAAAGTATTCAGACACTTTGTTATGACGCTTGTACTGTAATCGAGCTCTGGTGCATCCTACTTCTATCAATGGTCCTTGAGATGCTTCTACAACTTGATTGGAGTCCACCTGTGCCTAAATTAATTCACTGGACATTATTAGGAAAGACACACATTTCTTTATATAAGGTCTCACAGTTGATGGTGTATGTCAGAGTGAAAACCAAACCACGAGGTCAAGAGAATTGTCCGTAGACCTGCGAGACAGGGTTGTGTGAAGACACAGATCTGGGGAAGGATACAAGAACATTTCTGCAGCATTGAAAGTGCCCAAGAGCACAGTAGCCTCCATCATTCTCAAATGGAAAAGTTTGGAACAACCAACAGTCTTCCTAGATCTAGCCGCTCAGCCATACTGAGTAATCCGGGATGAAGGACCTTGGTCAGACAGGTAACCAAGGACCCAATGGTCACTATGAATGAGATCCAGAGTTCCTTTCAGAGGATGAGAGAAGCGTAAAGAAGGACAAACATCAGTGCAGCTCAGTGCCTGGTTTCTTCCACACACACCGTTGGGAATTGTAGCCAAATAGTTCAGTCTTTTTATCAGACCAGATGATTTTACTTCTCATGGTCTGAGAGTCATTCAGGTGCTTTTTGGGAAACTCCCGGCAAAACATGGCTTCCATCTGTACACTCTACCATAAAGGCCTGATTTGTGGAGTGATGCACTGATGTTTGTCCTTCTCATTCATAGTGACCATTGGATCCTTGGTTACCTTCTTTTTTTATATAAATTTACAAAACACTCCAAACACCTGTTTTTTGTGGAGTGTTATGTGTAGATCGATGAGAAAAAAATGAATTGAACCCATTTTAAGATGAGTCTGAAACATAACAAAATGTGGAAAAAGTAAAGCGCTGTGAATACTTTCCGTATGCACTGTATAGTCTACATGCATACATGCAGTGCGTGTACAGTATATAGCATATATAGTCTACCTGCATATATATATACAGTGCGTGTATATTGCATATATAGTCTAAATGCATATATATATATATATATATATATATATATATATATATATACACAGTGTGTGTATATAGCATATATAGTCTAAATGCATATATACTGTACAGTAGTCTAGTGTGGGTAGAATGTGGCGTTGACACAAAAGCTCACATCAGTCCTCTCTGAGGCTGTAATGTGTACTCAGGGGAGCCGACTACTCACCGATGACGATGGCGATTTGTGGTTGTGTGGTCGTTCCAGTTTGATGCGAACATCTGTCTTGGCATCGGGGCCCTTCCCAGCCTCAGGAGGCTGATTCCTATTGGATGCTACATGCACACAGGCAAAGGAAGAAACCCTAATCAGCCTCTATGACATAAAATAACATAAGAGGACCCCAATAACAATCGGTTCCACCTAGCTCAAGTTGCTATACCAACTGCCCCATTATCATATCAATCTAAATTTACCTTATTACCTTACCTTACTCTTATTGCCATACATTGTAATGGTTGTATGCTGAAATAAGATTATGTCAGTAAGCCATTTGGCCATGCTAGTTGAGTTGAGGTGTATGGATTTTGTGTGTGCTTTTGTGATCAGTGGCTGTAAAATAATTTTTAGGCTAAACTGTGCTGCTGTACCAGGAGAGTTCCCCCTGCTGGCCGTGTTGGTACTGCTCCCGCTGTCCTCCAGCCATGTGCTGTATGTGAATGAGTCCCTCTTATGTGGCGTCCCAGCAGATGACAGGCTCTCCTGCAGAACACGCACACACACACACACAAAGACAGTCAAACCAGAGGGACTATATCACAGAGAGAAGGTAGAGTGCACTCATTTGCTCTATCAACATGTAAACATATGCAAACACATGCACATGTGGCAGAGACAGACAAAAAGCCACCCCCGCAAGACGAGCAACAAAAAAAGACTATAAAATAGTTTAGCACTCTCTCTCTCTCTCTCTCTCTCTCTCCTCCTTCAGTTTTTTCTCTATCTCTCACACACAAACAACACACACACACACACACACACAAACAAAAACATACAAATGCAGACTGACACAGAAATAACCCATCTGCTTCAGTGCACTAAATCCACATTGCAGACTCTCCCTGCAGATACAAAGGCTAAT
>NC_063192.1:19627088-19629588 GCF_017589495.1 Alosa alosa | reverse complement strand
AGAGTGAACGCAGCATAGTGCAGAAGCACATTGAGACAGAGTGAACGCAGCATAGCGCAGAAGCACATTGAGACAGAGTGAACGCAGCATAGCGCAGAAGCACATTGAGACAGAGTGAACGCAGCATGAAGCACATAGAGACAGAAGCACATAGAGACACAGAGTGAACGCAGAAGCATGAGACAGAGTGAGTGCAGAAGCACATTGAGACAGAGTGAACGCAGCATAGCGCAGCGGGCAGGACGAGGAAGTCGCTGGAGCAGCCTCTCCTCATTCCTCATATTCACCCTGATAAGGCACCACTGACTGACCGGACCCAGGAACTGTGTGTGTGTGTGTGTATTGTGTGATAAGGTGTGACCCAGAACTGTGTGTGTGTGTGTGTGTGTGTGTGTGTAGGTGTGTGTGTGTGTGTGTGTGTGCGTGTGTGTGTGTGTGTGCGTGTGTGTGTGTGTGTCTGTATCTTGGCACACATGTGCACACCAACATAATCTTTGGTATAAAGACAATCATACAGTTGTGCATACACTAACACAACTAAGACCTAGAAGCATACCAACACACTCTTTGATATGGACAGAGGCACGTTTGGGCAAAAACTGAAAGCCGACTAGTGCACATATAAACATAAACATACAAACACAGACAAAAGCAGACATGTCAACATACATACAGTACAAAAATACAGGATTAAAAAAGGCACAGAATATACAGCAATCAACCAAAAAACAGCATGCACTAGACACACACACATAGACACACACTCACACACACAAACATACACACACATTCAGGCAACACAACCACAGTCACACTTCCCAACGCAGCCAGACTGTGCAGGTGTGACTGTGTTGACTGGAGCTGAGATGAAAGCTACTGGAGACCTGGGGAGTCTCTGGCATTTATTTCTCAAAGCACCACTCTATTTGCAGCCGCACACACACACACACACACACACACACACACACACACACACACACACACACACACACACACGCTCCACACACACACACACACACACACATACCTTCTTGCATCATAATCAAAACCTGGCCACAGATCGTGGCCCTCGAGGCAGAGGACAAGTGTGTTTTGTTCTCATTCTTCTGTGCGTGCGTGCGTGTGCGTGTGTGTCTGTGCGCATGTGTGTGTCTGTGTGGGTGTGTGTGGGTGCATGTGTGTGTGAGCAATGAGCATACGGCACTGGGTTCATGTTTTCAAATTCTCATCGCCTCTGGGAAGCATGCAGCACATTCCAGCTCTCTAATGTTCACGCTACGCATGCACAATTAACAGCCATCCAATACAAACACACACACACACACACACACACACACACACACACACACACACACACACACACACACACACATAAATAAACATACTGGCTTGCACACACACACACACACACACACAGACACACTCTCTCTCACAAACACACACAAACACACACACACACAGCCACACAAACACACACACACACACACACACACACAGACACACTCTCCAGAGTTGTGATTGCACATTGACAGGCACACTGTAAGGCACAGGAGCTGATGAGGGAGGCGTGAGGGGGGCTGGGGGGGAGAGGGATGAGGAGGAGATTGGGAGCGTGCTGGGCTGTCTCTCCACATGACCAACAGAAAATGAAAAAGACTCGTTGCAGATGTGAGCTAAATCTCAATATGCCCTGAGTGAGTGGACACAGACTTTCTGCTTTTTAGAAGCATTAGAGTGAGGAGGTGGTTTAGAACGGTTTAGCATCATCGCACGGCTACAGCACCAGGCTAGTCTCTTATCCTCTACACAGCACCCTGGTTAGCTCTGCTGCAGCTACTGGGCATCAGTTACCTGGTGCCTACAGGCAGACTGGTACGGTGTGTGTTGTGGGTGGATTAATTGGTTGGGGGGTTATTGTGTGTGTGTGTGGTGGGGTGGCACACCAGTGGTGTGGTGGTGGGGTCAGGTTTGGACAGGGGCTTCATCCAGGTCAGGTGTCTTCCAGGTCAGGACTCTGCTGCTGTGTGAAACACCAGGAGGGGTTGGGGGTGGATGAGGGGTCTGGTGTAGGAGTGGGGGGGGGTCGGGTTGAGGGGGGGGGGGGTACTACTTACTAGCACAGGGACTTTGGGGGTCTCTGGTAGGCTGTGGATAAAGCTTCCGCTGTGACTAGTGGAGACTGTGGGCGGCTTCTTGCTACTGAGGCCCATGGCGTCCATTGACTGGCTTCTGCTGCGGATCACCCGCTACAGAGAGAAACGCAGAGATGGAGGGGGGTTGAGCTGCCGAGGCGGTGGGTGGAGGAAGCCCAGAGAGGGGATGAAAAGGGGGGCGGAGGGGGGGGGTGTTGGTGGTGCTGAGATGGTATGGGCTTGGACAGGGACAGGCTCCTGCTTTGAAGAATAATAAAAAAAATCACCGAACCCCACCCAAAACACCCAAAGAGCTTCCACCGCACTGATCCTCATGGGCAAAACAAGTAGCTCCCCAAAAAGTGTTC
>NC_063192.1:19622088-19624588 GCF_017589495.1 Alosa alosa | reverse complement strand
GACTGGACTAAATCACTGCCCCAGAATCTGACTACTACTACTGACTACTACGATGAATGCATCCATATTCTCCCCCCTTTGTACACAAACAAAGACATTAGTAAAGGTAGACACACTCACTTTCCTAAAGACGGCCGGGTCTGGCAACGCGGGGCCGAAGAACGGGACGTCGTCCCTGGCTGTTACTGACACCTAGAGAGTCCAAGACCAGCACAGGTGATGAGACAAGAGAAGAAAACAACTTAATGATGTTTTTCTAAACAAAGTTCGGGAGGAGCCTTCGATGATTGACAGCAATTAACTCACCCACTGCCGCCAAGAGGGTAGGCCTATTTAAGCCGACCTCCTTTTCCATAATGGCCACACTCCCGACGTTAGAAAATCATCCCCCCTCCTCCCCCTACTCCTCCATTTCACCAACTGCCCTGTTACTCATCCTCCTTACACAGGGGGTGCAAGCGGTCATCGCTCTATCGCGATGTCCGCCCAGGCACTCCAGGACCACGGACAGCTACCTTGCCAAACACGACTTCTCCCATACATTCTAGTCTAGCTGAAGCAATCATATAGAAGGGCGAACTAGTGAAATGATGGTCAGCTAATGTGGTAAAAATAAATCAAATTATGGCCCTTCATATTTGTACACAAATACATGTACATGAAAAACATGTCATGTGGTAAAATAGTATGTTTACAAATGATGGTCATTATGGTGATACAGCTCTCCTAAAAATATCTTTATTACATACATGCATGAATCACAGTGTGTTATTCTGTTGATTTAGTGGGGGAGCTACCTTGTATAGCACGTTGTCTGAGCAGGGGTTCTCCACCTGCACCACGACGTAGGCATGCAGGAAGTTGGAGGCAATCATGTCGGGCACGAAGGGCGTGTTCTCGTCCTGGAACATCACGGCGACGATGTCGTTCCCGATGTGTCTCTTCCGCTGCAGCTGTGGAACAGCGTGACAAACACATGCCGTCACCATCGGCAACCGCCACACCCCGCGGAGCACTACCGAACTAAATGATTCATTGAGCCGCCACGTAAATAACTCCAAGATGTTTGCTCAAGAATGCTTATCAGCTCCCTGAGATAACTCGTCAGAGCAGAAGGAGCAACAGAAGACGCCTTGGGAGTGTTACAAGTTCATTTTCACTTTATCTACAAAATCCCTTGTGTAGTCAAACCAACACAATACATCTTTTTTGTTCGACAATTTACCAATTCCTGAATAGATCTGTGCACCCACACCACACACTTTTATCAAAAGCAGTTTTTGGAGTGTCTGTGTGTGTGACGCATTAAGAGGGCCTTGTGTAATATAACTCTCTGTGGGTTAGGCCAGTGACGAGCGGGGCTATTTTAAGGCTCCGTCTGTGCATTAGGAGAAGTGCTGAGACTGGGATCCTACTGGACAAGGCTCACTACACACTTCCTGCAGGGAGTGGGTCTCCTGGGGTGCTTAACCAGGGAGAGAACACATCATCAAGCTGAATAACTAAACAGAGGCTGTTTACGAGGGGCTTATAAAAGTGTGTTTTCCTCTGTGTTACAGTATGTAGGATGCATGTGTGCATGTGTGTATGTGTGTGTGGAGGGATGTAGTGAATTATTTAGGTGTGAGGATGGGCATGCAAGTCTCTTCATGAGTGTGTGTTTGTGTGTGTGTGTGTGTGTGTGTGTGTGTGTGTGTGTGTGTGTGTGTGTGTGTGTGTGTGTTGGTATGTGTGTATGCATGTCAGCATACACACATACCAACTTGGTGTCAAACCCATTTAAGTGTGTTTGTGTGTGTGTGTGTGTGTGTTGGTATGTGTGTATGCATGTCAGCAAGTATGTGTGTATGCTTGTATTTATGTTAGCATAGTGTGTGCAAGCATGTGTGTGTGTGTGTGTGTGTGTGTGTGTGTGTGTGTGTGTGTGTGTGTGTGTGTTGTGTGTGTTGTGTGTGTATGCATGTCAGCAAATATGTGTGTATGCTTGTATTTATGTTAGCATAGTGTGTGTAAGCATGTGTGTGTGTGTGTGTGTGTGTGTGTGTGTGTGTGTGTGTGTGTGCGTGAGTCTCTCTCAACTCAAGTGGTGAGATTTGCATTCCCAAAGGAGAGGAGCATGTGTACTAAAAAAGCCCTTTCTGATTGACAGTGCCTCATCAATCTGTGGGCACACAAACTGAATTTTAAACAGAGATGTGAGAATTTGGCACAACCTCCACAGATTTCCTTCCAAACCTCTCTGTCTGTGTGTGTGTGTGTGTGTGTGTGTGTGCACCTGCTGCGTGTCCCCTTCCGTGTACGGGAGCTTGGTGGACACATGGAACATAATCTCCTTGTTGTGAAAGTTGGTGTAGATCGACTCAGTCCCCGTCTGTCCATGCGTCACATCCAACCCTCCACGGAAACTACGGGGAAAACATGGGCATGTATCGACATTCGCTCATTATAGACCCTTTCAACAATAAAAACAAAAACAATGCTTGAACATTCTATTTGGTTC
>NC_063192.1:19522088-19612088 GCF_017589495.1 Alosa alosa | reverse complement strand
AACAGTACTGGGAAAGGTGACCTGTTCATTGATCCTTCAGAAGGATCTCATTATTGTCGGTATGTGTGTGAGTTTTTTTGTGGATAGCAAGACCTAGATACTACTACACCTTTACACAACAAGTGTTACAAGTGTCCATGGTAAATAATGGATCCTTTTTTTGACCCTTCACGTGAGGTCACCTCCCTTAGCAAACAGATGTGTTTGCATGAAGGATACTGTTCCTGCAAACTAAAAACTAAACACTTCAATCCTTGACTTCGACTTCAGCTCAGAAGTGGCTATGTGTAGCACTCAGCAAAGTAAACATTTTGATTGCTACCCTACGGTCAGTCAGAGCTGTGACCTCTAAAGTCCCGTCAAGTAGTAGTAAAAGGATCAAAAATAAACCTGCATAAATCTACTCTAGTACATCTAATCAAAAAAGTTCACCACATACTGTAAATTAATTAATAGTTACATACCAGAAAGCTCACTGGACCATCCACAAAGCATCATGCATCACACAGTGCAGTTGATTAAAGCAATGCCTTTCCTACCCCCAGCAGTCATTAAAGCAATGCCTTTCCTACCCCAGCAGTCAGTTCCACAAAGAAAGGAAATAAGACGACAGCCAGTGGCCGTCTCCACTTAATGAGCAACATCTGAAGTGCTCTCTTACTTGGCTCGTGTCATGATGACAGACAATTAAGCTCCCTACTTGCATGACAAACGGCGCACGATTCCTGGGGTACTTATCATGCACTATGTTTCGCCATGTTTGGCATTCGAAGACACTAAATAAATAAATAATAAGCTGTGTGTTGTTGGCTAATGACTGTTGCAGAGTTTGTTCCTGTTTGCCATTTCTGGCCTTAGCAAAATTAATTTCATTAGAGCAGTGCAATGCGTGACTTAAAGGGCTACTCACTCTGGCTGGCTTCTTCCAGTGGCCCACAGTGACGTGAGTCGGACTCTGGTAAATGTGCCGACTTTTGGCCATTTTCACAGGAGGTGAAACCAAACCAAACAAAACAAAAATAAGTGAGCCCAATCAATGTCCAAATGTGGATAAAAAAAAAAAACTCCAGGCAAAGTCCAGATGGGAGTCCAGAGACACGCGAGTGGTGTCTTCAGTTTGACACCTGAGTCAGTGTGTGAGTGTGAGTGTCCACCTCAGGAGAGAGGGCTGTCCTAACCCAGCGCTGCAGTAAGGAGCCACCGTGGGACGTCTCCTATGATCCATGGCACGGGTGGAGGAGCGACTCCTCACTATACTGCTGATATGCACGTGCTCCAACTGACCATCAGCCAACCCACAGATACCTTCCAGGTCTCTGAAGTGTGCTTTACTGAATGAGCACAGGTGTGTGCAAGAACTCTGTGAGGAGATGAGAAGCTCAAGTATTAGTCTGTCTGTGTGTGTGTGTGTGTGTTGAGCTCTCTTCTCTTCCAAAGTCTTTCTGAGACTTTTCTGTTGTTCTGCTGTTGAGACGCTCTCTCTCTCTCCCACGCACACTCTCTCTCCCTCTCTCCCTTCCTCTTTTTCTCACTCACTCTCACGCTCTCTCTTCTTCCACTTCCCGATTGCCAGTGTTTAAAAGTTGAGATATGGAGGCATAGACATGTACAGAGAGCATTCCTCCAGGGTATGTGAGTGTGTGTTTGTGGTATGTGTGTGTGTGTGTGTGTAAACGCATTCTGCCTCCTCCTTCTCCCTAGCTGTTGGCCAGAGCCATGGCTGCGACTGCCTCCTGTACTGTACAGGCTGTACTCTCTCTCTCTCTCTCTCTCTCTCTCTCTCTTTCTCTCTCTCTCTCACTCTCTCTCTCACTCTCTCTCTCCTCTCCTAAACAAGTCTGAGCAGATCCTGGCCTCGCCAGAGGGCACTACTCTCAGGATATTTCACAGCGCTAAGACACAAGGCTGATGTCACCGACTGAGTGCCTGGTTAGATTAGGACTCAAGCCCAGTCACTCTCAAGCATCTGGCTCCACTGACTGACACACTATGTGTGAATGTGCCATGTTCTAAAGCGCTATTGTTTGGGGAATGGAGGGAGAAAGAGAGAGAGAGAGAGAGAGAGAGAAAGATGGAGAGAAAGGTGGGAAGAGTAAGAAAGAAATAGAAACAAGTAATGAAAGAAAAAGAAACAAAAAACACAGAAAGATGAAGATGGTAAAAGGAAGACAATAGAGGAGAAGAGAAAAGAAGAGAAGAGAGGGATAGGAAGAGGGGGAGGAAGATATTAAAAGACAAAAGAGTGGAGAGAGTCACAGATAGACAGATAGAGAGAGAAACAGAGAGAGAGAGAGATGTGTGACCTTCACAGTGCTAATAGATCTGTCATTGGCAAGTGTGGCAGGCTGGGCTGGACATTAGGGCAATGCTTTTTGCCACGGCCAGATGTGCCTGCCAGAGTAATGACATGCCTTGCCTCCCCTCGCCTCATCGTGCCGGCTGGTGACACTGTTGCACACTTTTCTTAGCTCAGGCCCCGTCAGAGGTCAACTCTGTCAGAGGTCAACTCTATAACTGGCCATCCACTCTCAGACAACCTCTTATAAACAGCCAGCTCAGTCTGCTGAATCTCTGGCCGTTCTAGGGTGTCATGCAGAGCATTATGCTGATTGGTGGTGAGATTAGGGAGGGCAGTCTGTTTGCTAGGTAGGACTATGTGGGGATATAGAGGATGTTCTGTCCTCACTGATGAAGAATAAACAGCAATCATGCTGTAAAATATGATCTGGAAAGCCATAATGAGCCTTTATCGCCTGCCAATAATGCCAATAAAAAGAGGATCTGTATCAGACAGATGGTAGCTGTGGTGTCTAAAAATAGGGCTTAGCTTTTCTGCTGAACTGACACAACAACTACATCTACAATGTATTGAAAACAGCTAAATAAATGTCATGGATTTTTAATGGATTTTAAATGGATGAAAAATGCAAAGGATTAATCCCTAATTTATTCACAACAGTCTTGTGGCTGTAGTTATGGAACCAATATGGTGATCAACAGCTGCTAAAGCAGAAGCAACAGATTTACATAACCATGATAACACAACAGTGCAATTCATCTAATCCAAAACACACAATTAGTCATGTCTTTTGCCATTTCAATTTTAATGCCCGACATAATAAATTCTCATGCAGAGATTAGAGAACACAGTGCACTCCACATTTACTGTCAAGCCTAGTAAAGTTGAGTTAAAAGAGGTAATAAAAATGGTGATTTGGCTATTTATCTTAGTCTCACTAATGTCAGATATACACAGGAGAGGCACTAAATAAATTAGTGCAATAGGTGGGGGGTTTCTCATAGTCAATAAACAAACAAACCTATTTACCATCAAAAACAAAGTCACCAACAAAGCAACCTTTGTGGATAAAAAGCATCACCAACAGAGTAGCCTTAGGGAGCATTTAACTTGGGTAATCACGCAATAAATGAGAACAATAAGTAAATATCCAACCTTGAAAGGAAGCTAATTTGTTCTGAGAAAAAAAAATACCTACTAAATAAATATACCAAAAAATACGGAAGGCCCTGTAAATATTAAAAAGCTAACTCTTTTAAGTATATTTTTTGGGCTTTTTATGCCTTTAATTAGATAGGATAGTGGAGATTGACAGGAAGTGAGTGGGAGAGTCGGGTGGGGAAAGGACCACGGGAGGGGGGAATCGGCTGCCGGGTGCGGGAGGTGCCCCAGCCAGTTGCGCCACTGCTGGGGCCAAAAAAGCTAACTATTGATAATGACCTGTGATGCTGAGGGAGCTCTAAAAGTCACTTCCAAGTGCCCTACAGGGTGCCACACATGTCTATAAAATGAAGTGTAAACCGAGAGTGCTGCAACAAACAGCACCGCTGCTAGCACTCACCTTAAAGTGGATGAGCCGTCTTTGAGATATACCATCCCAACACGCAGTGAAAAACATAAAGTGTTTCTTTTTTCCCTTTGCCTCCTGTTGTGCTTCAACGCAGGGTGTGTGTGTGTGTGAGTGTGAGTGTGTGTGTGTGTGTGTGTGTGTGTGTGTGTGAGGTCCGTGGGACTTGAGAAGGAGCTCCTGCCCACTGCAGATAGCAAAGTCAAAAACCTGCAGCCATTATGCACGATAACTCCTACAGGCTGCAGTGCACGAAACGTAAAAACACGAAGCGGCCCATCAGTTATGCTGCCCTACATAGAATCCCACCGCCTGAACTTCTGAAGTATTGATGGAGAAGAGCTTGGGAGGATTATAATCTTCGCCCTCACTGTGTAGACTTTGCCTTGCAGGTCTTACCGTAAGTAACAGTCCTCCTCCATATTCATAACTCTTTGGAAATGTCACGCTGCAGATCATGTGCGCCGTCGACAAGGGAGGAAGGGATGCCGGCTTTATTACCCAGTAGCACACCCGGGCCACTCTTGTGCAGGAAGCAGAATGTGTTCTCTCTAATCACTGGATCATGGAGAGGCGAAAATTGGGAATCTAATTGGGTTTGTTCAGTAAGTGCACAGGGAAATGTGTGTCTGTTGTCTACTGACAGGCATTGTGCCCGACTTGGTGTCTGTTTGTGTGTGTGTGTGTGTGTGTGTGTGTGTGTGTGTGTGTGTCTGGTAGTGTGTCCATACGTTTGTTCGGTGTGTATCTCAGTCTGTCAAGCTTGGTATTTGTTTGTGTGTGTCAGTGTGTGTGTGTGAGTGTGTGCCTGCCTGTGTGTGTGTGTGTGTGTCTGTGTGTGAGTGGTAGTGTGTGTTCATATGTTTGTTTTGGTGTGTACCTAAGTCTGTCAAGCATGGTATTTGTTTGTGTGTGTCAGTGTGCGTGTTTGAGTGTGTGCCTGTGTGTGTGGTAGTGTGCGTCCATATGTTTGTTTGGGTGTGTATTTAAGTCTGTCAAGCATTGAACACAGTGTTTGTGTGTGTCAGTGTGTGTGTGTGTGTGTGTGTGAGAGAGAGAGAGAGAGAGAGAGAGAGAAAGGTGGGAAGAGTAAGAAAGAAATAGAAACAAGTAAGAGAGAGAGAGTGTGTTTGTGTGTGTCTATGTGTACGTGTAAAACATGCACCGGTTGATAGACCCCAGTGAATCAGACATAGGGGGCCATTAATTGGGAATTGACCTGATTTCACAGAGGAGATTAGAGTTGTATCATCCTTAGTGTATCAGGCCAGTAAGCTCTTAAGCACCCCACTCTTCCTGTCCTCCCCTGCACGTACACCCACTCTTCCTGTCCTCCCCTGCACATCCACCCACTCTTTCTTCTCTCTCTTCCTCTCCCTTTCTATCTTTCTCTCTCTCCCTCTTCTTCTCTATCTATCTCTCAATTTAATTAAATTCAATTCCAAGTTGCTTTATTGGCATGATTGTATGGGGACATACAGTGTGTGGGTCCGTGAGTACACACACACAGACACACACACACACACAGACACACACACACACACACACACACACACACACGCATATATATATATATATATATATATATATGTGCACAGGAACATGTACTGCGACAGGTCGTTTTTGCCAAGGCAGCAGAGGGCCCTTCTCCAAGAAGTATGGCCATTTTATTATTGTCTTAAATGTCTTTAAAATGTGGTATGACTTTTTGGATGTTAGTGAAAAAGGTCTGTCTTAAAGTGTCATATTTTTGGCAGTGAAGAAGAAAGTCACTCTCTCTCTTTCTCTCTCACACACACACACACCCCACAAACTTGCTCCATCTCTGACTTTTTCTTTCCCTCACTCAAATCCCCCTCCTTCTTTCCCAACCCCTCTTTCTCACTCTATCTTTCTGACATATTCTATCTGTCTCTACCCATTCTTCTGTCTCACTCTACCACTCTCTCTGTTTCTCTCTATCTGTTTCAGTCTCTCTCTGTCTGTCTGTATCTCACTGTCTCTATACTTTAGTGGTTCTCTCCTCTTTCTCTTTCTCTTTCTCTCTTTTCTCTCTCTCTCTCTCTCTCTCTCTCTGCCTGTCACCCATACTCCTTCAAAGGCCTCTAATGAAATGAGATGTACTGTCTTCATCAGTCACAGGGAGAGGCAGCTCCATCTCAACTCTTCATCATCACTTAAGCATTTGGCCCTCTCCTCCCCCTCCCCTCCCTCCAGCGTAGCATAAGCTAGGGTCAGAGAAGGCTGAACCGATGAGTGTGAATCACCACCGTGTGTGTGTGTGTGTGTGTGTGTGTGTGTGTGTGTGTGTGTGTGTGTGTGTGTGTGTGTGTGTGTGTGTGTGTGTGTGTGTGTGTGTGTGCTTGTGTGTGTCTATGTATCTGTCTGTGTGCCAGCAAGAGCTCCACTAGGAGATAGTTTTTGTTGGCTTGGTTATTATTCAAGAGCATTACTGCTTCTATACTGACAACAAACAGCTTTATCGGCATAATCTGCAACATCTGCAACATCTGTTTTCTGTACAGCCGCCAACTGCGTTGCCAAACCGCATAAAAGAACGGTGCCTTTTCACCTCCGCTCTCTTGGCTCCTTCTGACTTCTTCAAATGACGACAAAAAGATAAGACAACCTTCACCGACCCAAATCAACCCTTCCATCTTTCCATCTCTCTCTCTCTCTCTCTCTCTCTCTCTCTCTCTCTCTCTCTCTCTTCCAGCACCAGAGAGCTCCCTCTTCTCTCAATAGGGATGCAGCACAAGACAAGAGTTACGTCAGCCAGCCACTTCTTAGTCTTTATGAAGAAGGAAAAAAAAGGCAAAGGGCTTTTGAAACCCTCTCGGGCTACGCTTTCTGAAGCAGATCAGTGCAGTGCAGATTGTATGAACTAAAATTACACAGGCCCCTCCAGCTCGATCCGCAGCCACCAGGAAAAAAGGCTAAAGGCTTCAGTGGACTACAGTGGACCGCAGCCCACCTAAGCAGCCGTTAAATTCAAAACCAAACACACCAAACCAGTGAAAGTGGACGTGGCTTACACAACGTACATACCCTAAAGATGGTCAAATCCTGAGCTGAAGATAGGGCTGAGAACCGGAGGTAAGGAAGGCATTAATGTCTTATCTCTCACTCACTCTCCCTCTCTCTCTCTCCCTCCCTCCGTCCTGTTGGTGCCAGTTGCTCCCGGCGCCTCAGATTGGCTGATGAGTGAGCTCTGCCCTGGGAGTTGCAGGCCCCAATAAAACTCTCTGACATCACAGAGATCGTATCCTCTTAATCTTTCAGGCGCGCACGCTGCTCTCACCCTCCTCCATAATGGCTCGGAAATCTCCGAGGTTTGAGTATTTTGGCTTCTGCATTAGCGTCAGGGATGAGAGTCTGTGAAATCCCTCCAGCGTATGGGAGGCCTCAGCCATACTGGTCATTAGGGTCGTGTTGAAAACATTGTGATGCAACAGTTTTCCATGCTGTTGCGGTCATACTTTGTGTTGGAAATGAAACCCAAATGAGAAGTTGTGGCCACAAGCGATGAGACAAATTATCATTTTGAGTCTTTCCTTCATGCGTAGTTGAACCAGTTGGTGAAAAGGGAACGATTAACAATTATGCAACTCCCCACGATTCATTAGCCCTTATGATTCAGGCTTATAATGAGTGGATTGAGATGGACGACCCAAACATACAGATGTCAAAGCCATATGGCCGATGCTATGAGCCTCCTAATTCAATATTCACCATATGGGGCAAATTTATACAGAATCCTTTAGCTCGTCTTTAGGATGCCTTAAGCCAGCGGACAACGCGGAATGGAGATCTAAAAGCCATCCTTCCTTATTGTAGTCACTTAAGGGATAAGATGTGAATTTCTCTCCTTTTGGAACATTGTTCTGAGTGAGACACGCTAAACTGAAACAGGCAAGGTAGCGACGTGGCAAGGCAATCTTTGTAAGTGGCACAGTGTCAGCCAAAACAAGCAAAGTCCTCACCAGGTGGGCCAGCTGGCTAGCAGTCAACAAGCTAACACACAACTTTTTTTTGGAAACATTGTTATTTTTCATCCTTTCATCCTGTTTATGTATTTATTTAGGTAATGACTTTGGTTTATGACTTTCATCCTGTTTATGTATTTATTTAGGTAATCTCACACACAGCTAAAGATTTGGATTATTAAATCCAATTTTGAATGCTCTGGATTGACGTTTGTTAATTAATGAGGGCTGCCAATGTAGTTTTTCAAATTGAATTGTGCAAGATGCCGGTCATGACTGGCAAACTCCAGCTAGCAAAAACAAAAGAATGTACTCATTCTTCCAAAGGTTACAGTTGGTCTTAGTCTAACTACTAGCTGCACAGGCTGACACAGATGGAGTGAGACATTGACAGCAGCGAAAGTCAGTGAGAGAGACAGGCATATCCTAGAGCACTGTCGGACTGGTGCGGGAGACAGACAGACAGACAGACAGACAGACAGACAGACAGCTGAGGTCAGGGGTGATCTTAAGGTTGGTTACCTTCAGGAACGCAGCGGAGTTGAACGGCAGTGGAGACGTGGGAAAGAGTGAAGGCTCTAGCGTGTTAGAGATCCGAGGATCCCCTCCATCCTGTTTCCTGCATGGGCAGAGAAAGAAAGGAGGACAGCATACGCTGTGAGATCTGAGCTTCAGCAAACACTGGCAGATAAAGAGAAAGAGAGAGAGGGAGGGAGAGAGAGAGGAGAGAAAGGGAGAGAGCGAGAGAGAGAGAGAGAAAGAGATAGGAGAGGAGAGGTAGTGCCCTGTAACTACAATCCTTTGTTTCTCAGTTATATTTCTGTATTTTATTGACTGAGTGAGTATGTCATTTTGTCATGGCAATAAATCATACATTCAGCTGAAACTGAGACAGACAGACAGACAGAGAGAGAAGAGAGAGATAGAGAGAGAAAGAGAGAGAGAGGGCGGTACAGAGAGAGATCATGACAGAATTCTTTCTCAAGTGGGATTCTGAGGACAGATACTTCTAGAAACTTCAACCCAATTGTGTCTGCACCCCCTCTCAGCTGCATGAGGGACACAGGGGCCTCACATGCACCCAAAAGCAAACAAGCAATGTGGGGGGAAACGTAATCAGATTGTGGGACTTCTGTTGTTTTGACAAAAGAATGTTATTAGATTTCCCATTATTGTGTGATAGAGGGCAAGCATTGGATTATGTTACAGGCTAAATGGGCTTTTGGACTCGGAGGTGCAGCTGAAGAATGACCTTCACTTCTCTTCACTAAAACAATTAGCAAAAACACACACTAAAAATACCACACAGAATACCAAAGCCAACATTTCATACAAATATCCAAACAAAACATGAGATTAATACTATTTGCGTTGGGATAAGCTTCCTAAATTATTTAGCCCAAATGCCAAACTCTTTCCACTTATCTAAATAAACATGAAACATTTGATACTAAGAAAAAGGCATCATCATTGGACAAAAGCAATTATAAGCCTGGTCGAGCAGTGACCAATGTGACATCCTGATATGAAAGCAGAAACAGCCCACCAACAATAATATAAACTCTCAGCATTATTCCCCATCAGTACAGTAAAAGCTCCCAAGCCACCTCCTCCTGCCCCCTGACTGTGTGGAGTTGGAGATATATTTTAGATAAGGGCTCTTACAGGAGTGAAGGGAGATCTGGGACATCTGCTTATGTCCTCCTACAGCAGGCACTTAAGCATGTCTCTCTCTCTCTCTCTCTCTTTCTCACACACACACACACACACACACACACACACACACACACACACACACACACACACACACACATTACCTGGGTCCACTGGGGCTGTGCGCTCATTACTACAACTACTGCTGCTACTACTCCCCCTCTCTCTCTCTCTCTCTTTCTCTCTCCTTCTTTTCTCTCCCTCTCTCTCATGGTCACTGACTCTCACTCCTCTGCCCTTATCTATCCTACTCTTTCCCTAAGCATCCTCATTTCTCATTTGTACTTTTTTCACCTCTAGTATTTCTGACGCATTTCAAATATGTATTTCAAATACAAAATAGTACTTTGCAATGTATATTGCATCGGGTTAAAAAAAAATGGCTTTGTATTTTTGTATCAAAATTCTTTACTGGTGTGTATTTTTACGAAAAATACTGCAAAAATACTGTAAGACATCTTCGTGATGACTTCATAAAAGTGACTGTCTTTCAGTGTGAGCAGTCAGACGTAGACCCACTACAGTGTGAGCCCATCAACCATGATTCGATTAACTGGGACTTAACTGGGACTTGGTGTCCCCTAATCAAGCACCTGTTTGTGAGATGTTACACAATCATCTCAATCATCTCATTCTCGGCTCCAGTACAGCATTTCATTTCCTTTACTTAATGGCAGACTTTTCAAAAAGTTGGCTGCGCTTAAATGTATTAAGCTAAAAAAGACCTTGCAAATTCAGGCCACAGGGCACACACACACAAACTCATTACACTCACACAATCCCACACACATAAGTTTGCCTGTTTTGGTGGAACTTTTGAGCTGTTTGGGAATTTCTGAGTGGTATTCTCTATGCAGCCTTATTGGAGCTCAAATGGGCTAAATGTTTCGGATATAAAAGCTGATAGATGGAAGATTGGCAAAGTGATTTCACGCTCCCTTGAAAAAAGCATTTTTAGTATTTTCTTTTCCTCCTGCCTCTCTCTTATGATCATCATCTCTCTCTCTCTCTCCCTCTCTCTCTCTCTCTCTCCCTCTCACTCTCTCATTTCCCTTTCCCACTTTTCTCTCCTCCCCATCATATCTCTCCCTCCCTCTCTCTTATTCTGTCCCTCATCACCCCCCCTCTCATCTGCCTTTCCTCTCTCTCTCCCTCTCTCCTCATCTTATCTCTCTCTCCCTCTCTCTCTCATTCTGTCCCTCATCATCCCTTCTCTTTCCCTTTCTCCCCCCATCTCTCTGGGGGACTGACTGCAGTGCAGTCTTCTCTCCTCTCCTCTAATTCCACCTGCTTTATATAATATTCCACAGGCCCTGCACTCCCTGGTGAGGAGCATCCATCAAAACAGACAGACACTTTCAAGTGAAACTGGATTATTCTGCAGATAGGCCTGTTTGGCTTTTAGCCCTTATGAATGCATTATCCTAAATTACCCACCCCCAACTACCTTCCTTAGCTCAAGGCAAGGGGGCATAAGCCTTCATTAACCTTGAAGTAGGCTCCGTTAAGCATTAACCAGAGAGAGACTCCAAGACCATGAAAATTTATACCAGGACATAAAATAGAAAGACATCCATTTATTGAATAGAGTTAATTTGTTAGGGAGGTTATTCATGAGCCAAATGATGTCCAGTATATTGACTTTGCTGTAAGTAAAGTCTGGGGAGGGAATGTCCGATAAATATTTACTGCGTGCGATCTCCTTAAAATGGACCTTGTCGTTGTGGAGCCAAAAGAAAGTATGGGAGAAAAGCCTGTCAAGATTAAGTCTAATTTGGCAAGCGATCCCAGCTGTCCAATCCCCAAACTGCTGCAGTAAACCCCACCCGAGCGCGCTCACTGCCAAAAAACCCATGCTCATTTTCAAACTATCGATTGCTTGGATCGCCAGAGCAAACACTTCCAGTAATGTTGAAACACTATCATTTCTACGGAGAAGGGATTTATAAAAGAATGATTCTTCTACACAGTGCAGCAACACAGTTGATCTGAATCTACAGAAGTGACAGGTTTACACTACTCCATGTGTACTTAAGATATGGTGAGTGTAGACCCCTGGGAACTAATGTGCTCACAATGTGTGCTCTTTGTCAGAGTGTATGATTAAGCAACCTTTTTCCCAACAGCCTGCAACTGGTTTTCCCCCTCAGGGAGTATGCAAACATCACAATGGTTCACTGCACCTGTATTAAACAGCTTCCCTGCAGGCATGAAAAACAACACACTTCCGCAGACCAATAAATGACCGAATCAATGACAGCGCTAAGCGCTTTCTCCATGTCTGGAAGCGAGCCATTTATAATTGGCTGAGTTCAGCTCAGGGCCTAAAAAGTAGTGCTCCACATATAGCATTCTCTGCTTGCTTTTTGACGTATAACATAAATATGGATGACAGAGGTCACACTCATGTGTGTCTCTCAGATACTGTGACAGTTACTGCACGTACTCCATCACCAGCACTGATGGAATAAGACACATAAAAATGAGTCTGTGTATGATCTATCACGTGTGTCCCTTTCCACTTGACCCCTGAAAATGCAGCAACTCAGAGGACAGGACACCGTGGGTCAAGGCGATATATTGCGGAGGGTTATAGTGATTCATGCTTGTTGGAGAAGTCATACTTTATCAGTGTCTGGCAGCAACACCCTTCAAGTTTGAAATGCGCCTGGGCAATCGGAAGAGTCCTCCATGCATGAAAAAGGTTCCACTTACAGCTGGGAATGAATTCAGGATGGTTCCTCCAACTAGAGGGAAAGTGACAAGAGGAGGAACGTGTGCCAACCACTTCCCTAAACGACCAGAAAAAAAGTTCTGTTTCAGAGGAGGGCTGTTTATGTGCAGCAAAGCAAACAAAGTTCAGCCGATCGTGTCACCTCCGATTAGACATGGCCCATTTAATTGAGAGAGTGCTAATTAACCAGGCTCATTGCAGGCTCAGGAGGAGAGTATGGGTACCAAACGCCAGCTCTGCTGACAGCAAAACACGGGCAGTACACAGCTGAGGCCTCAGATAGCCCCAAGCCTGAATATGCACGCAGAGCCAGACCGATTTCATCCAGGGGCCTAGCGTAACCTAGCGTTGTGTTTACCACACAGCTCAGCCCTGCACTCGCCACGACTCGAACCCGCAAACAACAGCACCTCAAATTGAGAGTCTAACGTGCTGGCGATTGTGTTAAAAGCCCAGGCTGCTCGCACTCTCACTAGCATGACTCTTAAGTACTCTTAAGGTAGGTTTTACACAATGTACATACTGCACAGCTACGGACTAGCTGGCTACCGTTACACTACTGTAGGCCTCAATCATACCACATACACAGCCTATTTTTATTCAAATTCCATTTACATTCGTCATCACTGACCATTACTGTACTCTACTGAACAACATGATCATGATCATGACAGACACGATCGTGACGAATATAACTACTGATAGCTCAATTCATCATGGGTCAGAAACACAGTAAATGAACAGAGCTCACAGACTATGCAACAGCACTGTGGATCCTCTGGGAGACATAAGCAGAGAGCAGCGCTAATGGTTATTCATGCAGACACTGTCCAAAAGTGCGAGTGCTAGAGCACAACAAATGAAGGGCAATTTCTACCCACTAAATCATTAATCAATTTATTGTCAACTGGTGCCTCTGTGCATACCAATGATCCAGCTGCTTGGAGCAGTGGGGGCAAGAGAACTCCATTCACAACACACAAAAACACACACACACACACACACACACACACACACACACACAGTCAGTCATACACATGCACTTACAGACACACTCTAGTAGACAGACATACACACACACACACACACACACACACACACACACACACACACACACACACACACACACACTCACACTCACATTCACACCCACAAGCCAGGTCTTTGTGGATCTCTAGAATGGATTAAATTGCTTGCCGGATGTTGAGGAGAACAGAGGGATGCCAAAAACACAGAGAGAGAGATAGAGAGTGAGAGATAAAAACCGATAGAGAAAGAGAGAGATAGGGAGGCACGAATGAAAGCCGGGAAGCAGTGAGTCATATTTGGCACGGCCCGGCCCCTATTGCTGGAGCGCCACATCCTTTGTTCCGGCTTACGTGAGTTGGGTGAGAAGTGTGTACACACACACACACACACACACACACACACACACACACACACACACACACATCCAATCGCTCGGTGAGATGGTCCTGGAGAGCGGAGAGCTGGCAGCGTCCACCGCCGAACAGCACCGGTTCCGGCACCGCTCTGCCTTTGGTCTTTATCTCTGGCGCGAGCACCACTCCGGTGACATTTCGACTCACCAAGACCGTTTACATTATCCCCGGCGGCCACGTGACCTCACCGGAGACAGATAGCCGGTCAGACTCAAAGCTATCTGCATCAGTGCCTGATCAGAGACACCTCTTAAAGGTTCCAAACAGAGGATATATACACACATCAAATGGACACACACACACATATTCAAACAGACAAGGACAGACACACACACACATACACACACACACGGACATGCACATGTATCCACGCACACCACACACATACTGTACACACACACACACACACACACACACACACACACACACACACAGTACACACACACACACACACACACACACACACACACACACACACACACACACACACACACACTCACCATGTGTGTATGCTTTGTGCACACATAATATAAGGAAATGTGAAAGTAATTCCAATCCTGCACACAATGATACTTCAAAAGCCATATACAGATGTATGTAGTATATATATGTAGTACACACACACACACACACACACACACACACACACACACACACACACACACACACACACACATTCTACACTCGTACTCTTTTTCATCCCAATGTGAAATGTAAGAGGCACTGAGGTGACAGGCTACCATCTGGTCCTCTGAGTAAATCATTAAGCCGTCCACTGGAGCCGCCACATCCACGAGCGGGTGACCACAGGCGAGAACTCAGAGAGCTGCGGGTCTTCCGCCGGGCGGATAATTAGGGGGAGAACCGGCTCTTGTGATCCCAGGGGGCCGCTGCCTGCTGACCTGCAGCCCTGACGAGAACTCCATCGTTCGGGAGCACACAAGCAGGATCACTCCCCCCTCTGTCCCTCTCACTGTCCACTCCTCAATCACTCACTCTGGCTGCAGGAGTGTGTGTGTGTGTGTGTGTGTGTGTGTGTGTGTGTGTGTGTGTGTGTGTGTGTGTGTGTGTGTGTGTGTGTGTGAGAGAGAGAGACAGAGAGGAACGACTGGCAGGGGTCAGTGAAGCACAGCGTTAAGTTGGGGGCTGAACAGACGGTCAGTTTGCACTCCACTCGTTCAGCAACTACCAAAAAAAGAGATAGCACGCTCAGTCTGCCCCCACCCCCACTACCCTTGCCTTGCCTTGCCAGGCTGCCTGGGTTCTCATTTGAATGGTGTGTGTGTGTGTGTATGTGTGTGAGCGTTTGAGTGTGAACGTGTTTGAGTGTGTGTTCATTCATGTATTTGTTTACAGGTGCACACCTGTTCAGACATGACTGTGTACATGTTCATTTAAGTACAGAAAATGTGTCTGCATATGAGTGAATCAGTGATGTATATGTGTGTGTTTGTGTGTGTTGAGAGAGAGAGAGAAAGACAATCAATCTGTATCAAAGTCTACACAAGAGTCAGTCTATGTACAGTATCTGAATGTCTACACGTGTGTGTGTGTGTGTGGGTGTGTGTGTGTGTGTATGTGTGTGTGTTTGCACACACAAACTCACTCTGGGCACCGAGCTGATCCAGCGCAGAGCTGACTGAATCCACTGATAGTCATACTTGGATCATAACATAAATAAGATAGACAGACAGCGTTCACAGCACAGGGCTTTGCAGCAAGCTGCTCATCGTTACCAAAACAGATAAGGCACCACCACACATGATTTAAGCTGGACACCTGCTAGCCTCTGCCTGCTCTGCCGAGCCCCCGGGAAACAGTGTACACAGCTAAACTGAGCCAAATACATGCCCCTAACACACACAGACACACAATTACACAGGCACACACAAACACACACGTATGCCCATACACACACACGCACACACACATATATACACATGCAATCAGCTAAACACATGCTCCTCACACACACTGATACACATACACACATAATTACACTTGCACAACCATACACACACACACACACACACACACACACACACACACACACACACACACACACACACACACACACACACACACACACACACACACAGAGTAATAGAGAGATCCAGATAAACACGTACACACACAAAATCACAATACTCAGCATATTGCGCTCAATCTGTGCATCGCAAAAATTCAATCAAGCAGAGTGGCTGGCGTGAGAGAAGAGGAAGAGAGGAGCAGAGAGAGAGAGAGATAGAGAGAGAGAAAGAGAAAGATAGACAGAGAGAGAGAAAGAGAGAGTGAGTGATAGAGAAATGTGTATGGTAAAGTTACTCACTCAGCATCAGCAGATGGACTACAGGCTCAGCCTCAGCTTCTGATTCTCTTCACCTCCGCCTTCTTACTCCCTCGCTCTCTTTCTCTCTCTCGCTCTCTGTCTCTCTCTCTCTTTCTATCGTTCCGTGAGTGGCGCTCCTCTCCCAGTCGCTCCTCTGTCACACACCTGCAGGCTGCACTGATCCTCCTCGCGCAGACAGATGCTACTGAAGCTCTCTCCTCCCTCTCCCTCTCTCTCCTCCTCCCTTGCCTCTCCCTCCGTCCCCCTCTCTGTTTCTCTCACACTCCCTCCGTCTTGCTCGCCCTCATGCTGTTGTTTCTCTCTCTCCCTTTCGATCTCTAGCTCTCAAACATACTCTTATAATCTCTCACACATACATACTGTACTCATTTAAACAGGTCCAGCTTGATATACATTCTTTTATGGGGCTTTCTCTCTCTCGCTTGCTCTCACTCTCTCTCTCTCTTTTTCACACACTCAGCTGACTTGCACTCTCTCCACAGATCTTTCTTTCTCTCTCCTCCCTTTCACTCACTCACTTTCACTCCCTCCCTCTCTCTCTCTTTCTCTCTCTCTTCCCCTTTCTGCCCTTCCCCCTCCCCACACATTGAAGTCTGCCTGTCCACAGGGTTGTGTGATGATGATGATGATGATGATGATGATGGCTTTTTTTCCTGCCTTCCATTATGCTCCCTTTAATTACAGTTTATTCCCCTGGAAAACAGACTCTGCAAGCGGACCCGCCCGCACATGAACATGCCCCTCTTCCCCCAATCGCTAAACTCTAAAACCCGAACCGAATACATCTCACGAAAACCAGGATGTCGCAAAAAAAAAAAAAAAAAAAAAAAGGGTACTAGGAGCAAGTCAATTTGACACCCTGAGGGTAAAGGCAGTGGAACTGCTCTGCGAATTACCTGTATTCCAACTCTATCAACTACACACACGAACACACACACAAATATATAAATAATCACAGAACGTTTCAGTTGGTTGGCGGCTCACTCACACTCACACATGGAGGTGAATGAGTCAGTGGTGGAATCAAAAAATGGTGGGGGATTTTTACCGGCCGCCAAACACAACACAAGCACACAAAACACTCCCAGCTGAGAGGAATTCAGCTGTCAGACAAATCTGTCTGCCTCACACAGTCAATCCTTTTGGATGCACAGCGTATTACTGTGGTGCCGCAGCACAGCCTACTACAGGAAACATCTGATGAATGTGTCTTCCTTTAGAGAAGCCACACATTTGCATCTAAAAGCCCATCATAAATGTGTATGTGTGTCAATGTGAGTGTGTGTGTGTGTGTGTGTGTGTGTGTGTGTGTGTGTGTTTGTATGGGTTAGAGGAAGTCCGCTGTTTTATGAAATCACACAGGATTAACATGGCAATCTTTTCACTTCACTTCAACCACAGTCATGTATTGTAGTAATCACATGGTCTAATCCTCTCTGGGCACATAAAGCCCTTCTCCACACACACACATACACACACACACACACAAACACACACAGTACACAACCTCCATTCAGAAAAATACTACATCAATGACAGGCTGTTGTTTTCTTACGTAATCTATAGAATACATACAACAAAGGATGAAAGGTAATATGATATAAACCAGCCACCAGCACATTAACACACATGTCTATCAGATCCAAAATCTATTCCAAAATGTATACATCCAACAACTATTCTTTTCCCCCAAATGGTTGTGTTAATGAATTCAACATTTGCATAATTAATCTAATTTTCTAAGTCATTTATCCAAACCAGAGGGTAGAATTGCACATACAATAGGGTGGGATTTGTAAAACTGCTTGCAAATGGTCAGTTAATGACCCCTTTGTACCCCTGAGCCTGCCGCAAAATGCTGATTTGATTTAGTCTCTGTCCAATCCCTGGTGCTTGGAGATATGCTTTGTTTCTTTTGGAAAACATCTGTCAGGCTGTTTTAGAACCGACTTTCACACTATCTGCAGGAGCCGTCATGAATTCTGTCCAGTTTGATAACACTCATTCTGCACAACACAACACAAGTAGGGTTAGGACCTGCCCATTTTTACAGCCACCAGATGAGAGGGATATTGCATTGTCCCCGCAGGGACTGCCACTGTCGAGACTTGCCTTCAACAGAGAGCTGAAAGGAGACGTAGCAGCCAGTAATGCAAATGACAAAATTACAACGCATGAGAGCAAAGAGTAAACAGTGAATAACTTGTTCATAACCATTCAGAGAAAACACACAGAGAGGACAGTACATACAATGAGTAGTACACTCAGAGAGTACACACAGAGAGTACACACAGAGAGCAGTACACATACAGTAAGAGCACTTTACTACGCTCATCCACTAGAGCCACCCAGTCCATTACAGTAATGGCCACTGCAGCTCTGATCACCAAACAAGTCAATACAATGCCAAGCTCTGGAGACCCAGCCTGACACGTGGACTAATGTCCCTCTTGGGTGACCTGGGCTTTTTGCTGCTGATGGTCAAGCCCAGTGAGACACTACATTATGTGGTGCTGTGGTTGATGACCAGTGAGACAGAAAATTGGAAAGGGAGTCCTGTTGAGAGAGTTCATGTTCAGTGCTATTAAAAGAGTCTCTCCTGTAGAATCAACTTACTGCATGAGGCAGAGGATATGAACAGAACTTTGCTCACACACAGGCCAGAGGATAATGTAATGGTGTCACACACACACACACACACACACACACACACACACACACACACACACACACACCCACACACACCCACACACAGTACACACATACACACACACACACACACACACAATGTGATGGTGTCATACTGTTACCAGCATCATACTGGGGTTGAGTTACTCAGTCGGATTTTTTTGTGGCAGGGCAGCTCTCACACACAAAGCAATCCTGAGTCATGGAGATCACCAAGACCTACACACGACACACTCAACACACACTCAACACACACACACACACATACACACACATACACACACACACACACACACACCTCAACCTGACAAACAAAATGAAGAACAAACACTAACAGCTAAAAACGGCCAACACCCAGCACAGAGGTAGGGCTTACCTTTTTCTTTCAAATAAAAGAACAAGCCAACCAATTCCTCTCCCCCAGGCGCTGCCGTCTGGGAGCGCCTAAACTCTGACTCTGTACATAGAGCTACTTTTCATGCTGAATCAAACCCCAGAGGCCTCTGGCTGTTTTGCTGTTTCACTTTATCACACACAACAATAACTTCAGTGATCTTCCAGGTAGCTTTTTCTATCCACTGCACAGCAAAGTATGAATCCAGACTGCTTCAGTAGAATTCTTACTTTAGAGTAATACACGTTAATTCATTCTAAATGCAACACTGACTGGCTTAGAATATATGAATACAAATATGACAGCTGCAGTTTAATAGGTGACTTGGGGGTGGATACGGTTGGGGTTTAAACATTGACAGACAGTGGGCATTCTCCTCCATGCCCCCAGCACCTGCACCCCCATTTCCCAATCACACTAAATGCCGTGCCGTCCACCTGTCCCCTCATTTGTCCCAAACATCCCCCCTACCCACTGGGATCAGATCCCTACCCACTCGGATGTCACCCAGTCCTGATATAACCACTGTTGTGATGGGAACAGGCCCTGCCAAAGCCACTTCCTCTCGTATTTAGAATCCAGCGTTTACTAATCTGACCTCCCTGCTTGTTCCGAGGGGCTTTGCGCTTCTCTCTTCTCGCCCCCACCACTCCTCGTAACTCGCTCCTCGTGTCGCATCGTAAATACGTGGCGGCGATGGTGACACACACTCTCACACACACACACACACACACACACACACACACATACACACACACACACACAGAGTGATGTGGTGGTGGCAGCGTAGCATCACCAAACAGGGTATTAGTCAGATTAGTGGCGACGGCAGGGCCTTCTGAGAAATAGATTGAGTCACGTCCTAAACGTTTACACAACCAGCTCAGAACTGCCAGCAGGGAGGAGAGAGATAGAGGGAGAGAGAGAGAGATAGAGGGAGAGGGATAGAGAGAGAGAGAAAGCCAAACACAAACAACACCAACAAATAAACACAGCAGACCTGCATTATGCAGCAGGTTATAAAAGCATGACAAAACACAAACAAACATTGTATTCTGTTACGGCTTTACGTTGTGGCGAGGTTCTAATACTTAGTCTAATACTTCGTAGTGTGTGTGTGTGTGTGTGTGTGTGTGTGTGTGTGTGTCCGTGTGTCCTGTATGTTCCATAATCCAAATGACGCAAAAAAAAAATCAGCACAATAAGGTGAATGTGTTTCACAAGGTCTTGTGCTGTGTTGTCGTCCATATTTTGTCCTTTCTCCACACACACACACACACACACACACACATGGTGCTCCGATATGAGGTGATGTGAGGTGGGGTGACTTGCACGGGGGCGATGACAGCCTAGCAGTCTGTCAGGACCCTGATCTATCAGACACAGGCCCCCTGGTGACAGGGCGCGACCTGACACTGACCCCCTGGGCTCTGAGCCTGGTGCGTGGGGAGGAGAGAAACCCCCCCACACACACACACACCCCACCTCCATCCCACTGTGGATGGGCTGAGTGTCAATCTGATTAGGGCTCCACCTGTCGGGCCCACAGGTGCTCCATACACACACACACACACAGACACACACACACACACACACACACACACACACACACACACACACACACACACACACAGACACAGACACACACTCACACACACACACACACACACACACACACACACACACACACACACACAGACACACAGAAACAGAGACACACACGCACACACACACTCACACACACACACACACACACACACACACACACACACAGACACACACACACAGACATAGACACACAGAAACACAGACACACACGCACACACACTCACACACACACACAAACACAATGTCACACACACATTACGGCTCTTTAATGACTTCTAATTGATTTCCATTTTGTTGAGCTGCAGTGCAGAGGCTGAATACCCCACTCCTCCTTAAGCAATATGTCCCCACAAGCAGGGATGCTGTTATTGATGTTTTATCATTTTCTATCTTTTTATTTTCTTTATTTTACCATTTAGAAGTTAAAACACATTACAGTAAACATTGTTTCCTGATGGTCTCTTGGTCCAAAACACTGCAAATGTTACGGGTTATAAAAGTAATCAAACATACGAATCCAAATATGACGCAAGCCCATGTGAGTACAGTGAAAGAAAAACACTGCCTCCTTCTGTCACTTTTTCCAGGTCAGAAACAGACACCCTCTGCTATGTTTAGTACCCAAAGGAGACACTTGATTGAATTAGAGCCTGACGTAAGCTTGCAAACATATCAGCTAAGATTCCACCCAGTCTGAAGGCAAATGGAATACATTGTCTATGAGTTTGCAAATAACAAAGCTTTATCTTGCATACAGTCTCTATGATCATGTATGAACGTTTAAATGTACATAAAGGTGTAGACACTTCAAGTGTGTGGAATGCACAGATAAAAAAAATGCTTTTGATTTAGCGAACCAAAAAACTGAGACAATTTGACTTTGAGAGAATAGCAAAACAAAAACAACAAAAAAACACCTATACGGATTATCATGTAAAGAACTGATACGTAAAGTCCTACATTTGAGTCAAGCAGTAAACATCTTATCTTGGCTAGAGTGTCCACAGAGGCTTTACAGATGGTCAGTTGAAATTGAAATTCATTCTCTCAGCAGACGATGGTCCACCAAAACACGTTCCTCCACAGATATATGCTGCTGTCAATTGACCATCAGCCACAACTAGGTTACCGACACCACCATGGCGACCACCACCACCACCGCCCTCATCACCTCGCTCACACACACACATGCTGTCTGTGGTCATCTGTCAATGAGCGCCTCGTCTTGCGTGTGCTAGGTGGCGTTAGTTGAATAATAAATAACCCCCGAAGTTCGGATCTAATCCTCAAGATGCGCTTCGGCACATGCTCCTGATGCATGGCGACCTGCTGGCTTGGTGATGGTGGAGACCCAAATGAGCAGGCAAGAGCGATGTGCCGTGTCATTTGGAAATGCTGCCCCAGGCTTCACCGCTGTTGATTTGCCTTGGATTTATTGCTTTCTGTAATGTGTGTGTGTGTGTGTGTGTGTGTGTGTGTGTGTGTGTGTGTGTGTGTGCGTGTGCATGTGCTGTGTGTGTGTGTGTGTGTGTGTGTGTGTGTGTGTGTGTGTGTGTGTGTGTATCACAGAGTCCATATTGCCAGTCTCCTCCCCCTAAGCTGTATAAGGTCCATGTAAAGTGTTCTTTTGATGCATCCTGATTCCCCAAAATGCCCCCAGACACTCGGAGACGAGCCCAGCGTGAGTTCATTTGCTACAAGCTGCATGTCCGTCCACTCCAATCCCAGCGTGAATCCAAGTCATTTCACAGTCCAGTCGCCTCCACCTCTTCCTCCTCTACCTCCACCTCTTCCTCCTCCTCCATATGTAAGGCCAGAGCTCAACATATTTACCCCCACAGGCAAGAGACGATAGATGATGCCCATCAATCCCAGGATGCATCATGTTCTGTACGCTCCAAAGGTAATCAAAAAAACTTGTCTCCATCTGCATAAAAACTAGCAGGCCTGATCAAGACCCAGCAGGAAAGGCCTTTGGAAATAATGCCATAGCCCTCCTGGGTACACTGTAAGGTATCCTCCTATAAAAAAACACTGATAACCAGGGTGCGATTTGTAGGGGGGTATGGTGAGGATTTCCCCCCCTCTGGTTTTCCTATCCCTACCTCTGCTAAATTATTTTTATCGTCGGGGGGGACAACATTTATCCCCCTCTGCGACTCATATTGATTAATGATACTTCATATAAGTAAAGAGCTGCAACGGAGAACAGTCTAGTAAGCTAGCCTACATAATACTCTGACATCAGAAACGACGGGCCACCGCCAGCACTGATGCTGCTGACACAGTGGCTGCGTGGATAACTTAATTTGGCCTTGATCGCAGGACATTTCAGAATGTCAAGTGTGTAATCCATCATAAATGGCTAGGTTCAATGGAAAAGTTAACTGGACAAATGAAAGAAAACTAGAAGGATTCAGTGAAGCATAATAATGTTTTAGAACCTTCAAAATTAGAAAACTGATGCAACTGAGATGGAGGACAACTGCACGTCGAGTAGAACGTAGGCCTATTGTCCGAAGGAACTTACATTAAATGAGGAGATATTTGCTGAATGTCACAAAAAGTGTTACAGAAATTGCTTGGCATCGCTTATTCAATGGCTCTCTACCGAAACACCTGTAGTTTGCGGAGGATGAACAAGACTTTTTCAAAATCATCCCCCCCTCTGGTTTTTACACAAATCGCACCCTGCTGATAACCTATCTTCCTATTTTAATAAAACAACACGCTTCTCTGCACAACAAAAGAAGCCAACTTCATTATGAGATCACATATTTTTGTGCATATTTTGGTGATCCTGAGAATTGTGCTGAGACTCATACCCATCATCTCTACGGAGACCGATGGCAGCGTTGCCAATACTAACAGCTGCTAACAGCTCTACTCTGTGCATAGAAAATAAACTGGCAGGCTCTTTAAATAAAAGAACATCTGCTCTGATCCTTGTATATTAACAAGACTGATTAATTATCCCACTACGGCCAGTTATTTACTTGGAACAATCACTATGGGAAATCAATGTTTCTCATTTGTTACGGGGGAAAGACTACAGTGGGATCAGTTTCAAGGATTTGAAGGGAAAGTCAGGGGGGCAGCTGTGGCCTACTAGTTAGCGCTTCGGACTTGTAACCGGAGGGTTGCCGGTTCAAACCCCGACCAGTAGGCACGGCTGAAGTGCCCTTGAGCAAGGCACATACAGGGTGCTCCCCGAGTGCCGCTGTTATTGCAGGGAGCTCACTGCACCGGGATTAGTGTGTGCTTCACCTCACTGTGTGTTCACTGTGTGCTGAGTGTATTTCACTAATTGACGGATTGGGATGAATGCAGAAACCAAATTTCCCTCACGGGATCAAAAGAGTATTTACTTATACTTACAGTAAGGGAAAACAGCATCAACAAGGGTTACATTTCCCCAAAAAGCATTGTTGTTTTCCAACATCGGAATGAAGGGAGATAGAGAGTGAAGGAGAGAGGAAGAGAGAGAAAGAGAGAGAGAGAGTATTCAAAGTGATAGTCCCTCTTTTAATCATTTAAGGATGGGCATAGCACAATTAAGCTTTTGAGAGAAGAAACCCTGATCAATTTATCAAGCCTGTCACACTGGACACTCCCCTGCACTCCTCTCCCCTCTTGGCCTCTGTGTCCAGAGCATCCTGTCAGTCTATTAGATAACAGCCAGAGGAGCAGATGTCCAAGCCCTGTCAAGGGGGCATGGAAATGGATTACAACAGGCCAAGTAATCCCCCTAAAAAGGCTCCTTCTAAAGCTCCTAAGGGATATGGGAGTAGAAAGGTATAAAGGAAAGAGTCTCTTTCCCTATCTCTCTCTCTCTCTCTCTCTCTCTCTCTCTCTGTCTCTCCCTCTCTATTTGGGTTTGTTTGTGATGTTGTTGTACCCACCTAATGAGAACAACCCCATGCTTTCCTCCTCGTCGAGTGCCGATGACAAAGCGCATTTCGTCTCAGTAGCACGTGGCGGGCGGCAAAACAAAATGGTTGATTTGACTGTACGCGGAGTGAAAATTCCCACCTGCTGCTGAATATGGCGGCTGGCTGGCTGGCGGCTGCGGCTGCTGTGTGGAGCGCCGCGTGGCGATGTTGTGCTGGGGCTGCTGATGAGTTTGATGAGTTCGTTTGGCACAGACAGGGGCGGGGCCCCGGCAGCAACTCAAAGGGCTGAGAGCGTCACACACACACACACACACACACACACGCTGCTATATTTAGGCAGACAGTGTCATGAAAGACACTGACACACACACACACATTCTCACAGGAGCTTACAAGCAGGCACGCAGACTGTCTGGGCTGATTAAGGATGACAGGTTCTCCTCTTCCCTTCTTCCCTTCCTCCTTCACCTCCCTCCCTCCGTCTCTGTGTCTCTCTCTTTCTCCCAAGCTCATCCCTCTGTCCTGACGTAGCACTCCCTTCTTGACGCACACAAACACTGGAGCCCTGGCAAACACATGGGCACACAAACGGGCACTGGCACAGGCCCCATGTGCCCTCTCTCTCTCACACACACACTCTCTCAATCTCTCTCTTTATTCCCTCCTCACTTTCTATTTTTTTTTCATCTTTTTCACACTCTGTCTATCTCTCTCTCTATTCTCTCCCTCACTCTTTAGCAGCCAGCTTTAGTCACATCACACCCCGGTGGAGCGCAGACAGCCGTAGGCACAAGAGGAGGGCAGAGGAGGAGAGGAGAAGAGAAGAGATGAGAAAAGAGGAGAGGAGAAGAGAAGAGAGGAGTGGAGGGGAGAGGAGAAGAGATGAGAAAAGAGGAGAGGAGAAGAGAAGAAAGGAGTGGAGGGGAGAGGAGAAGGGAAGAGAGGAGGGGAGAGGAGAAGAGAAGAGAGGAGGGGAGAGGAGAAGAGAAGAGAGGAGAGGGGAAGAGAAGAAAGGAGTGGAGGGGAGAGGAGAAGGGAAGAAAGGAGGGGAGAGGAGAAGAGAAGAGAGGAGAGGGGAAGAGAAGAAAGGAGAGATGGGGTAAGGAGAGGAGAGGAGAAGGAAAGAGAAGAGAGAAGAGGAGAGGGGAGGAGGGGAGAGGAGAGGAGAAGGGATGGGAGAGCAAAGAGGAGCAGCTACATGTAACTGCTGAGTGCACAAATGAGAGATGAGAGATGACCGGGCCCTGACAGACCAGCTGCAGGTGATTCCAGATGTCCAAACAGCCACATCAAACCACACTGCCTCCCTTCCTTCAGTTCAGGTTTACCCAAGGTTTGGCAAGTTCATTTTTTCTGTTCTCACTAGATGAAAACATACCTACCCTGTATGTAAAGTCTATGTTCAAATGACAAGATTGGATGAGGTGTAAATGTACGGGTTGAATGAAGGAAAAGTGGGAGAGTGGGGGGGATGGGTGGTGGGGCTCTTCAGAGTGCTGCAGAAAGTTCCATTCACATGAATGAGCCTTCTTAATGTTCGGGCCTATGTTAAATCTATATAAATCACCGGCAAAGTATATAATCACCGCTGTCCATGGCAACGGGTTGATTAACGCAGGTCTTTCATATCCCTCAAATACGTACAAATGACAGTACCCAAGAATTCGTACCCTAATTCGCTGTAATCAGCTCTTTGCCTCTGATGACACATTGGCAAAATAAAGTATTGCAATGGAATTTCATTGAAAGGGAAAGTAAGCTAGTAAGACGCTACACGCAACACCTGAAACTGTCAAGTTCTATCTGTGTGGCTTAACTATTTATTTTGTCAGCGGAAGACAATTTAAACGGTAGCAAAATCATTTTTAAAGATTCATTGTGTTAGGTTTCTTTTCTCGTTTTGGCAAGTAGCCGTGTAATAAGCGGGATAATGTATTGTCCGCCGGTAATTATCAGAAAATAAGTCCCGACAGGGAGAACAGAACCCCGACGCGCAGCGGAGCAATACATTATCCCTTACATAATCAGGTTGTACTTTGTCTGTGTTAATTGAAAACCAATAAAAATAATTTTGAAAGAATCTTTGTTGTCACTCATATGAGAACCAACTGAAGCACCCTTAAAAGTGTCCAGATACAGCAGCAACACCCTTTTTAGTTTGCATGCGTAGGCAACATACAGCAACAGGCCGAGCTAAAATAAGCCTCTCACAAAACTGGGGCCGCAGCTTGATGGAAGCACTGTAACAAGGGTCATTATAGGGACCAGAGTATCAGCCAGATGGCGGCCAAGAGCATCGCCATATTTAGACCATTTGGTCAGACTCCAGCAAAGCACAAACTGGCCATCTATGGCAACATCTTCTCAATTAAAGGTCCACTTTGGTCCATTTGGACCGGTCTCCATGCATCTCATCCTGGTCAACAGAGACATCAGATGAGCAGTTAAAAGAGCAGACTCACTACACAGGGAGAGACTTCACATCTAATGGCTGAAACAGATGTCTTCATACTGTTGTTCTTTTTACCTGTATGTGGCAGTTGAAAAGTTTCACTGGCCTGCAAATGGCCTTTACTGTAATGATGTCAGTTGCTGTTTTGACTTTGTGCTGCGTCATTATTGCAATCACTGCAGCAAATGAAACATGCATTTATGCATTCATGTGGTTATCTCCATACTTGGTAGGAGGCCAATCCTTCATTATGTGATGCAAAGTAATAAGCAGGCAGGGATGCCCGATTTGATAGGCTGTTTTGTCGCTGCAGAAAGAGCAATGGATTGTTTTCTTCCTCAGATGGATTTCAAAATATGAAGCCTGCTGGTTTAAGACAGAAGACACATAATTCGGTTCAACTAGCAAACGACTGCCGACCAAATTGCATCTTTAACCTGTGCTGCCTCTTGATCTCCACAGAAATACGGGAGTCATAGCTTCTACCACCAAGCAGAGCATCCTTTAAGCACCATGATGAAATAGTTGTATAATACAACCAGGTTGGTGCACATATACAGTATATATATATATATATATATATATATATATATATAGAGAGAGAGAGAGAGAGAGAGAGAGAGAGAGAGAGAGAGAGGGGGCTAATGCATGCTGTAGTTTGCATATACCACAAATGCAGGAGATCTCTCTATATACTGTATGGTGCTCAATGACAGGATTACAGGAATTGAAAACACAAAAACACTGCAATGTGCAAAACCTGCCATTCTCCCCTTTTTCTCAAATCTCCCATTTTTTCCCTATTCCTCTTGCTACTGGCTGACCTCAGCGCAAATTAGCATGCTAGTGATCTAAAGCCCTTCTCTTTCCTCAGGGCTATAAGCAGACGTCTCTCTCTCTCTTCCTCCATCTTTCTCTTTCTTTCTTCGCCATGGTCATGGTATTGAGGAAGGGGGGTGAGGGGGGTTGTCCCCCCACCCACCCGCCCTTTCAGCTCTAAAACTCCCGCATCTGCAGTTCCTCATCACTCAGCTCAAGTTGCCGGATGACAGACCTAGTTTTCTCCTTGAATGCATTTTAAAATAGCTACGGACTCACTATCAAAGCCCCTGCCCTGTGTTCGCAGGGTTTTTTTTGGCTGATTCACAGCAAAGGAAAGGGAAAAAGCCTTTGATGTCTGGGCTTGGGAGAGAGAGAAAAGTAGCGAGCAACAGTTAAGGCTTGATTACTTTCAAACACTGCGCCTCCACACAACAGCCATATTTATCTGACAGATAATGGCAGGCAGCACTGCTGAAGTCATAGCAGTTCACCTCAGTTCAGTACAGCACCATGGGGGGGCAGGAGTGAACGCTGACACACAACTGAACCCTACCAGCACCATCAGCACAGCTGCATCATCTCCTCTAATGTCTTGCAGTAAAGTAGTGTTTGTGTGTGTGTGTGTGTGTGTGTGTGTGTGTGTGTGTGTGTGTGTGTGTGTGTGTGTGTGTGTGTGTGTGTGTGTGTGTGTGTGTGTGTGTGTGTGTGTGTGTGTGTGTGTGTGTGTGTGTGTGTGTGTGTGTGTGTGTGTGTGTGTGTGTGTGTGTGTGTGTGTGTGTGTGTGTGTGTGTGTGTGTTCTGTCTGCTTTAAGTGGTTCCGGCATTAGATGCAGGCTGGCATTAGTCTGAGACGCTCTGGGCTTTGGCTCGGGTAAGGACACATCTAACTGAGAGGGGATGGGGGGCATGGGGGGTTAGGGAATAGTTACACAACAACAGACTGGCACAGTAATCCATATGGAAAGTAGGGTGTG
The DNA here is from genome assembly GCF_017589495.1 of Alosa alosa. Lineage (NCBI taxonomy): Eukaryota > Metazoa > Chordata > Actinopteri > Clupeiformes > Clupeidae > Alosa > Alosa alosa. Next base: position 19,583,166 of record NC_063192.1, on the reverse strand, counting down.
TGTGTGTGTGTGTGTGTGTGAGTATGTGTGCTTGCATGGTGGGTGGATGGAGGTATGATGGCCTCTTACACAAGACCCTGCCACTGTCCACACCCCTGCTGTCCATATCAGTAGCCCAGGGATCTGTGCCAATGCCAACTCCACTTGTGCTGGGGGCATCTGTGGGCACTCAGACCATCTCGTCTGCTGCCAAAGCTACTGAACACAACATGAGGTTCACCCGCTCTCACAGATATCACATTAAGCGCACAAAACACACCCCAGTCTTAAGTCAAACGTAAACCTCTCAGTCCAGACACACTACCAAACGTGCATTGGATGTCAGTGAAATCACACACGTCATCACACTTGTCAGAAAGTAGTGTCGGAAAGCAACAAAACTGCAAAAGCACTTTTATGCTCATATCATATTATTTTAACTCATCGATGTTGGAGATACCTGGTCCACAAAAGTAGCTATTTACTTTTCGAATTTCGGCAACAGAAGTTTTGAACCCAGTTTGACGGGGCCTGTGAGAAAATTACTCATCTGAGACGGGCAAGGCAAGTGCAGGAGAATTCAACTGTGTGTAGTCTGCCCTCCGACTCCCACTCTTCCTCCCTCTCCTCCTCCTCACTCTGTGGCAGCCTCATCAAACAATGTACGCCTTGCAGCTGTAGGAGCTAGTATCTCTTCACCATCAAACTGCAGAATATGATAACACAGCTTTAGCCTGACTCTATACAGTCTCAACACTGTACAGTACCAACACTGAGCAGCAAAACAACGCTGTGGGCACTGCAGACACTGGGACAGGCACAGTTTCAAATGCACCAAACATTAGACCAAGTATTACTGTCATTGCTGGACAAATACCTCTATACAAATCCTGAATCTAAACACTGTTGCTGTGTAGTGTCAAGTGTAATATTGATTAACTAATAAACATAAAATCTAAATCTAAAATAAATGTATACACATTGTATACAGCCCTAATCCAGTCTTCCTCATGTGCAGAGGGAGGAAGAGGAGGAGGAGGAGGAGAAGGAGGAAGCTGGAGGGACTAATGCATGCTGTAGTTTGCATACAGCACAAATGCAGGAGATCTCAGAGACAGGCCTGACACAGGGCAGGCTGAGACCATTTCACATTCCACAAGCCTTGCTAATGAGGACACGTCTCAATGCATATGTAAATCACACACGCACGCACACGCACACATACATATGCACACACACACACACACACATATGCACATGCACACACACGCACACTCACACACACACGCACTCACACACACACTCAAACACATATACATACACACACGCGCAAACCATGAGTGCTCCACTCTGAATCAGAGCCAAACTCTGGATGAGTCCTAGGGCAGGTCTAGATACACCTACATTTACAGATACAGTTTTTTTCAACTGCTTACACACTAAATCTTTGCTTGTCACACAATTTTCTAAATATGTCCTCTAAACATCATAACCCGACACCAAATCTGCAAAACCATACACTAATTCTCAGTGTTTGACTCAGTTTTCAATTGACTAAAACACATTTTGCAAAACACCACACTCAATTTTCTACCTAACACACAAAAATCTAACAGGAAGTAACTTGATTTCGTTCTTCAAACACAACCCATCAAAATGCCACACTAAATCACCAGTGCTTCACTCTTTCTCTTCACATGTGTAAACACTCTTTACTTTACTGAACACCATCCAATCATTGCCTTAGTTTAGGTCTATGAATAGATATACTCTCTCTCTATTTATATATATATATAGGTATGGACCCTTTCAATCTGCTCCTAGAGGATTTCCGGTTGAAATATTCAGAACCAATGCAGATACTTTGAAAATTACAGTAATCGGACTTTAGCTTACAGTAATGTTCTACAAAAAGTTGACTTTATGTTTGTAAAATTTGTCTTTTTACTCTATTTTTGTTTGTCCCCATGTTACAGTACCATTAGCTCAATACATTTTTCTGTGCCTCCAGAAATGCCTTAGGAACGCTTACTGTAGAATTGTTTGTTTCTGCAGTTGAAAGGGTCTATAGGCCTATGAATGCACTGTACACAATACCCACACACACACACACACACACACAGACACATGCACACACACTTGTCTTTGGAAAAAAACAAAATTTGCTGTAAAATACTGTATTCGCAACAGCAAATTATTTGGGAAAAATCACTATTTTTGGTTTCAATATTGCTGGCATTTTTACTGTGTATTTCAACTTCTCTTTGTTGATACCGTAACTTTCACTCTTGTATGGAAATACATATAGAAAGCCTAAGACAGAAGAGCTTTAGGTTTTGAGCAAAAGTGTGTACATGATGTATCCAAAATGTCATATTATGACAAAAGTGTTTGTAATGTGAGGCGAATGTTTGCTTTAAAGGTGTGTTTTTGACATTTTGAATGTTGTGTGTCATTTTGCTGGAGATTTGAGGCATTTTGCATTTTGTGTGAGCAATTGTGGGTTTTGTGTGTGGAGTTTTGAAAAATAGACACAGAGTTTTGAAAACGTGTGTAAACAATTGTAAAAAACTGTAAACACAGTCTTGGCACACGTGGTAAAGAAATCCGAATGCATCCAGGTAATCATGGTGTCCTACATAGCTTAAAATAATTGGCGAGGACACACACACACACACACACACACACACACACACACACACACACACACACACACACACACACACACACACACACACACACACACACACAAACAAACAAAAAAAGCAGGAAGAAAGGAAGACATTCATCCTGCCAGCCAGAACTGAAAAGACCTGCCAGTTTGAAAGCTGAGAAACCTGCCGCTTCACGAGTTGCACCACATCTCGCTCACTTGGCTGGGGAGAGAAGTCGTGATAAAAAGGTTTCTCTCTGGCATAACCGAAAAGTCCTCATCATTTTAAAGCATATCCTGCACCAGGGATCCATCATTTACTGTGAGCCCCAGCTGCTGTCTCACCAGCAAATCGTTCTCATAGAACGTTCAAGCAACGAGGCAACTCACCAAAATCTCCTCGGCCTCCCGATACGGAATGGTGAGCAAGGCATGCTGCCTGTGTTTGGTATTTTAAAACTCGTCTGATGGTCAAGAGCCTCCCGTCGATCAGCTGATCAGAGTGCTAGCAGGCCACAACAGAGAGGCCTAGTATTCGGCTTATGATCTGAGCCTCGGCCTAAGTCTCTGGTTCCGTTTATCAGTGTGAGACTGTCATATTCCCCACTGTGACACAATATTAAATAGAGTCAAAATCAGAGGTGATCGCATTCTTTTACTCCTCTCCAACCTGTCACAGTTAACAGTCCTCTTGCATTTCTACAGTAAATACAACTGGTGTGAAATCAGCGAAATCGATTCCAGACACTTGACTGGCGTCTAGAGGCATAAATTTCTTTTGTGCCTCGTAAGGCTGTGATTTGGCAGGACGGTCGGCGTGGCAGTGGCTCAAAGCAATATTGAGGAGAGGCCCTATAAAAACCAGCGCTCAGTGGCCGTTAATCACAGAGCACCGTCCATCCCCAACGGCACCAAAAGGCCAGCGGCAGAGAGGATGAGGTTGGCACTCAGCTGGTGCTGGTGGCTAAATCATGCAGGAAAGCCAAAGCCAAGTCAATCCTGCCCCGCTCCACTCTACGCCCTCCGGTCCTCTCCTCTCCTCGGTTCTGCTTCTCCTGTCCTCATTTATTTCTGTTCCCAGTTGGGCAGCTGGGGAGGCAGTGGGTTCTGCACGGTTCCTTGTCGTCTTGCTGTGATTCCAGTAGCCGTGGAGAGCGATACAGGACAGGCCCCTGCAGCAGGAAACCCAGATTCGAGTCCTGTCGTTCCTGGAAGGAAATCAATCTTGCTGCTCTCTCTCTCTCTCTCGTCTGTCAGTCTGAGCTACACCAGTAGACCTTCGGGGTGTCTGATTCTTCGTCCTCATCCCGGTGCCCCCCGGCTCGTGAGTGTACGGAGTTGCAGCAAGTAGCCCTAGCTGCTCTGGCCAGACGGATAGCTCTAGCCTCCAGCCTGCTCCAGCTCTCCCCTGCCCTGCCAGCACTGCGGAGAGCCCTCCGCCTGCGCCTGTTACTGTGGCAACGGGACAGCAGTCGGCGGAGCTGGCTCAGGCTGCGGTACAGCTCATGTTCCGGACACTTCTCTCTCCCTCATTCACTCACAGCGTGCCAAGCGTGATAGTGACCACAGAGATGCTCGCAGTAAACAGCAAAGACCACATGCCTCTAACGACTAATGCATTCCTACAGTATACACCACCGATCACAGTTTAACACTAACCACTAACCTGTTCAGAGTTAAAGGACATCGATTTGTATAGATGTTTGTATGCAAGGGAAAGGATTATGTAGATATGATGAAATCATGAACATCATAAAACTGACATCTCACTGTACTACAGTGATTCATTTGAATATTTTCTGAATGATGCAATGTGGACATTGATTGATTGATTAAACAACATTGATATGTTGTAATATTAACAGAGGCGGACAGAGTACACAGCTTCATTACTTGAGTAAAAGTACAGATAACCTTTGCTAAATTTTACTCAAGTACAAGTAAAAGTACAACAGTCCGATGTCTACTTAAGTAAAAGTGCTGAAGTACTTGTTTTAAAAGTACTTGAGTATCAAGAGTAAAAGAGTACATTTTCTAAATATTGCATTACTACTGCTACAGTGCTTACATTTATGTACAGAAACGTCCTACATGGAGTTATGAAAAATGTTAATGTTAATACCTCGGAGAATGTAAAAGGAATTGAAAGTAAAATCAAGTAATTTTCATATTTTTACCATGTTGCCAGGGATGGGCAGTATTTCTAATACATGTATATAAAATACGTATTTCAAATACAATACTATTTTGTAATTGAAACACTTGAAGCGAAAACTATCATTAACTTGTTCCGAAAATTGAAATAGTCTGGCGAGGTGGGGCCACGGTTTGGCACATTCCCGGGATGGACCTGTTGCGTCTTCATCCATTGTTTTGTCCATGGTTTCATCTCTTATCTAAATCTGACCATGGAGTTGACTTTGGCGGAAAGCTGAAGGTGATTGCTGATAGACTGTCCCAATCAGTGGCGCCTGCACAATCCAATCACGTTTGAGAGGGAAACAACAAATTGAGGGTTTCCGAGATTTTTCTTTTTTCCTTTTTATTTTAGAAGTAACGGGTACTCACGGTTAGGGATAGAAATGTAGTGGAGTAAAGAGTACAATATTTGCCTCTCAAATGTACTTGAGTAAAGTCATAAGTACTCCCCAAAAATGATACTCGAGTAAAGTACAGATCCCTCAAAATTGTACTCAAGTACTGTACTCAAGTAAATGTACTCCGTTACTGTCCAGCTCTGAATATCAATAGTTTGATTGATTGATTCACTGATTGTCTGACTGAATATGGATTTCCATGTCAATCTTGTAGAATTTATGTAATAGGCGACAGATCTTACCATAAACTTCGGGCCTTGGAGAAGGTCTTGTCCACCCTGAAAACACACACAAAAAAAAACAAGAGATCAATTTTTCAATCTTCTCAGCAAAATGTACTGCCATTTACAGTGAACAAGCCACCACAAAGGTTATACATGTCCTTTCCGAAAATAGTATATTGAACAAAGCAGCATTTTATTTGTTTCAGATATTTATTGGGTAGTTTCTATTTGTTCAAATGTACTGTAGCTACAGTACGTAGAAAAGTCCACAGTGCTCTACAGAACGAACTAGGAACAAACACAAACACTGTTAGCCATTAAGATGATGAAAACCAGCACAACACAATTCAGTGTCTGCCGTTCCCCCAGTTCCAATAACACAAACACACACACACACACACACAGACGGAAAAAGGACAGCAGACAAATGTTCCTGGGGCCCATTGCTTGCAGTAAATAAATGTCTGTCTGTCTGAAGGGCTCTCGTACTCTCTTTTGTGTCTTTTGTGCAGTGTGTGTGTGTGTGTGTGTGTGTGTGTGTGTGTGTGTGTGTGTGTGTGTGTGTGTGTGTGTGTGTGTGTGTGTGTGTGTGTGTATGTGTGTGTGAGAGAGTGCATTCTCTGTCTTTTGTGCCAAGAAGGCTGCAAATGACCTTCGATGTGAAGTTGATTTGTTTACAAAGCATGTAGACAGTGCTGACTGTGGCCTCAGTCCATTCGCCCTCTACGCACAGGCGACGTCCTCAATAATCGCTAACCCCCCCCCACACACACACACACACACTCACCATCCATCCCTCTATCCCTCCATTTCTCTTTCCTTTCACCTTTCTCCTCCACCATCCCCCTCTCCCCCTCTCTCTGGCTCAGCCTACAGTACAGCGCAGCAACCCTGACCCTTCGGCCCTCTCTCTCCCTAGCCTCACCTAATCCCCGAAAAGAAAGCCGGACGTTTGGAGCAACAGGTTTCCATGGCAGCAAAACCGAAGCCTACAAAGGAGGATCTCAAAGCCATTTCCTGTGCCTCCAGGAGGCTGCTGGGGGAAAAAAGCCCCCACATCCTGCATGCCACTCTGGCCACCAAGCAAATCCCCCTTGAAGATTTGTTCCCTCACAGCATGCCCCAGCCAGTAATACCGAGACCATTTACAGACAGACTGAGAGAGAGATGAGACCATTAAAGCCTAGATGGATGGATGGATAGATGGATGGATGGATGGATGGATAGATGGATGGATGGATGGATGGATGGATGGATGGATGGATGGATAGATGGATGGATGGATGGATGGATGGATGGATGGATGGACGGATGGATGGATGGAGATGGATGGATGGTTGGAAGAATAGATTAGAATAGAATAGGTTTGGGGGGGCTGGTTGCTGACTATAGCAGGATGATCCGGATGAAATATTAAGAGGATGTCTGTCGCTGTTGGCTATAGTGGGATGATAGGAATAGGGTAGTAAGAGATTGTCTATAACAGCCTCTGGCTATAGTAGGATCTGAACTTCACTCACTCGCATCATGTTCCTGTAACTACCCCATGAAGAGGCAGCTGTCATACCCCAGTCCCTTTAGTGGAAGAGCAGAGAGCGAGGCTGATTCTTTCCCTGATATGAGCGCACACTAGACTTCACTCAGCAGCTTGCACACACACACACACGCAGTGGTAACAGCAGACTACAGGCAATGCAATCACAAAGAGGAGCCTTGCGAGAGAGGAGGCACACTGAGGTGGATGGTTACGCTCGGCAGAGAAACAGCCACAGGTCAAAACACCGGAGCCCCAAAGATTACCATTTCATTATTTCAGAGTTAATGAACAGGGTTGTCTCCACTACCTCAGGCACCCTTCACTGCACATATACATACAGAGAGAGGCAATGATTTTGAATCACCACTAGGTGGCAGTGCTAATTTAGTTCCATCTGTAAGGAAAAACATGCCATGAAATTGAATCCACCTACGTATAGATGGCTGTATTAATTATGATACATAAAGGTTAATCCCCATTAACTCATTCTCATCCCATAATTTTTCTCATTTAAAGCTATTACAGAGTGTCAGTGTGAAGTCTGTTTCCCATACTGTACACACACACACAGAGACAGATTAATACGATGACACACACAGACACACAAAGAGGAAAGCACAATGATTCTCTTATCTGTGTATATGTGTATCTATGTGGCAAGTAAATACGGCTAAAAATACTGATTCATAAATGTACATATAATTCCAAAGCAGTGCTGTGGAATTCCTGAGCAAATTCCTGTCACAGCTGAGGTAGTTCCTGCCACTGCCACTGCATAAGCCCTCTAGCCAGCTGTTGGCCATGAATTCAACCATGTCAGCGTTAGTGCTTCTCTCTTGTGTGTCTCATGTACTGTATATGACAAGGAGGAATGTCTGTCTGTGTCCACTCAGAAAGGGCTGACTGGAAGTCCGCTGCGTTTGAGGGCGTACTACGGACACCTGTGGGTCCCCCTGGCTCATCTTTCCAGGAATACATCTTTCCACGATTAGTCGGAGCACTTTTCTGGATCCAGACTACCTCCCCCCTGGCTCCTCTGCCTGTTCCACTTCTCAAAATAGAGGAGTGTGAGGCGCCTTTTCGAACAGTTGAACTTAAGCGGTGTCAGGCCATATTGGTGTGTGTGTGTGTGTGTGTGTGTGTGTGATAGAGAGAGAGCCAAATGGATATCCTGATTCACTCTTTTCTTTATGAACCGGCAGGCACAGACTGCGCAGGGCCGATTTGTAATTAGCACCTGGAATGGCCTTCTAGCGAGAGTAGCTGGAGAGAGTGATTAAATCTGGTTGGATTTTCTCGCTCACAGCAGGTATCATCCACAGGTAACAAACTGACTGACTACCAGAAACTCTTGTAATAAAAAAATCATTTTCTAATTAAAAACTCTCTACACATTCTACCTGCAGTGTATAAATACTCTTGGGAGTCTGATTATGAAACCTCACCTGAAGCTAAACCACATAATGTCTCTTAGCTCAGATAAGAAAAGAGAATTCAAAACCACACACCAACCCCAATGCACAGTATACTAACTTCCCCTTTATTAGAAATGAGACGTCTCCTGGTAGGATAGCAATAATCACAATGTACTGCACAGCAGTTTGCCAAGAGTGGGTCATAATATGAGTGTGTGTCTCTGTGTGTGTGTGTGTGTGTGTGTGTGTGTGTGTGTGTGTGTGTGTGTGTGAGTGAGTTTGTTTGTGAAAGAGCTGATACTTCATGCCACTGCACAGACATGGACATGCACAGAATTGGTAATGGCCTGTCTTGTGCTATAGCGCTGTTACCTGAGCCACAATACAGATATGAGGTGATGAGAGAGCTAGTCAATAGTACTCCAACCAGTCTCTACAGCTGACCTCCACACTTTCACACCCAACTTCATAGACACTATCCAATTTTGCAACCTCTAAAATGCACCTCCATTAACAGGAAAGTGAATGTACTGTATGTATGTGTGTGTATATCTCCCACTCCTCAGAAACACTGTCATGGCTCCTCGGGCTTGAGGTTCACTGACAGTCAGCAGACAGCCTATTATCTCAGCTGATAAGTGAGGGTGCGCACGCACACACACACACAGACACACACACACACACACACACACACACACATTTCCAGTAAACAAACCTGTGAATGTAGACGCTCTTGAGGTGAGAAGTGGGGAATAAACAGCTCATAATGAAACCTTTGCCCTTCGCCACTCACAACGGGAAAATTCAGCTAATCGGCTGACACCATCTTCTGGCTTATGAATAATAATAATATGCCTCAGACATTAGAGCTCTCCAGCATCAGACAACCATAAACAACAATCATTACATTACATTTGGCTGACGCTTTTTAGCCAAAGCGACTAACAACATGGTAAACAGTTTAAGTTTTAGGGCAATTCTCAACAATTTTAGGACAATTTAAAAATCATTAGAGTACAGTAAGAATAAGTGCATCAGTGAGTGCTGTTTTTTAACAGTTACGTGTCAGTTTAAGACGGCTGGTGAGTGCTAGTATCAGCAAGACTTGTTGTAAGTGGTGGTATGAGAGGAGATGTTCTCTAAAGAGCTGGGTCTTCAGGAGTTTTTTGAAAATGGAGAGGGATGTCCCTGCCCTTGTAGGAACTGGCAGTGTGTTCCACCAATTAGGAACAACAGATGAGAAAAGTTTGATTGGCCTGAGCGTGCGGTGGTAGAGCTAGGCGTCGTTAGATCTGAGGAGCGAGCGGTCTGGAGGTAGCGTATGTCTGTATGAGGGCATTCAAGTAGGCGGGAGCAGAACTGGAGACTACTTTGTAGGCAAGCGTTAGAGCCTTGAATTTAATGCGGGCAGCCATAGGTAGCCAGTGTAGCTGGATGAGCAGCGGGGTAACATGTGCCCTTTTGGGTTGGTTGTAGACCAGGCGTGCCGCCGTGTTCTGGATCATCTGAAGTGGTTTCACTGCGCAGGCTGGGAGACCTGTCAGGAAGGCATTGCAGTAGTCGAACCAGAAGTTGGGTAGCATTGAGTCAAGTAAGTCCTGATTTTCCGTATGTTGTAGAGTGCGAAACGGCAACATGATCTGAGAAGTTTAGTTGGTTGTCGAGAACAACTCCTAGATTTCTTGCAGTCCTGGTAGGTGAAACAGACAGGGAGTCAAATTTGATGTTGATGTCGTGGTGTATGGTAGGTTTAGCTGGGAGGACCAGCAGTTCAGTCTTTGAGAGGTTCAGCTGGAGGTGGTGTGCCTTCATCCATGTAGCTATGTCTGAGAGGCAATCCGAGATCCGTGCTGAGACCAAGGGGTCATCAGGTGGAAAGGACAGATAGAGTTGTGTGTCGTCTGCATAGCAGTGGTATGAGAAGCCATGCGAACGGATAATCTGTCCCAAGGAGGTGGTGTAGATAGCAAAGAGAAGGGGGCCCAGCACTGAGCCCTGGGGGACCCCTGTGGTGAGATGGTGAGGTGCAGATAGCTGACCAAGCCATGATACGTTAAACGAGCGTTCTGTGAGGAAGGATTCAAACCAGGAGAGAGCAGAACCGGAGATTCCCATGTTAGCGAGTATAGAGAGAAGGATGCGGTGATTAACCGTGTCAAAGACAGCCGATAAGTCAAGCAGAATGACTACTGATGACCGAGCGGTCGCCCTGGCTTCTTTTAAGGCTTCTGTTACAGACAGCAGAGCCGTTTCGGTAGAGTGGCCGCTTTTGAACCCAGACTGATTTGGATCCAGAAGGTCAATCATGATGCTCGTGGTGAGACCACATGGAGCACCACTGATGCTTATGCAATGGCCACAACTTATTGTATTTCTTTCATATCGAGAGCCTCTTCAAACTGCATACATATTGGAACAAGCCTCCACCAATGACAATGACAGAAGCAAGATATGGAGATTACCGCAACATGCCTTAAGGAGGACAGAAACATAATTACTGTGACAATTAACAGGACAATCAGTACAATCTAATCCTCTCCTGGAGATGGTGTTAATATCTTTCAAGAGACATAAAACATAACTAATAAATAGCTAATTAATTTGGAGTGTCATTTGATTCTGAATTTTCATGTGACCATGCTAAACAGCAAGGCCTAGCCCATATTGTGCAATTGAGCAACCAGAGAGAGAACAAACTCTAAAAGGACAGGAGGCTTCCAGAGGATTCCTCATCATGTGTTGAATCTCATGTACTTCAGTGTACTTTTCTCATTAATGCAACAGAGACACGTTTGTATGGCGGCAACTATTTGTGTAAAAGTCACAATCGCTAATTTATTTGTCTTCGGGCCATCCTTTCTGTTTATGCAAACGATTACAAATCATGGCAATAACTCGTTGTGGAGCTCGTGTCGTGTCATTTGATATTCAACACGTGCGAAATCCCCAAATACAGCGCGCTGCCTCTTTTTCACGTTTTCACACTGGATCAGTGTGTTATTACAAATCACACCCTTCAGTGAGTCATATGATTGGCACGGTGATCCTGGAGAGTTAACAATAGCAATACGATTCTCTAGTGTTTATGAAGAGATCAGCACATTCAAATCCAGTCAGTGACTCACCCCGAGGGTCTTGTGTGAAGTGCAAGTGTGAACCCTTGAGGCACATTAGCATGTTGACATCAGGATGATGTAGTTGTTTTTTTTCTCTCTCTTTTCATTTCTTCTCTCGTGAGGTGGCAGGGCAAGAAAGGGCGAAATGACCTGGGAGGGGTTCAGCAATTCTTTCATCTGGGTCAAGGAGGAAGAAGAAAATGTGGAGGAGGAGGAGGAGGAGGAGGAGGTGGAGACGGAGGAGGAGGAGGAGGAGGTGGAGACGGAGGAGGGAAGAGGAGGACTGCACTAAGCATAGTGCAAAACATAATATCTCATGACCTACAATTCGGAGCGTCGTCTCTCCCAATCTCCAGTTGCACTGGAATCCCCCGTATCGTATGTAATGTGGACTGGGCGGGGTGGGTCTCTGCCGCCCCTCTCCGCCTTGTCCCGAGAACGAGACAGGGCTCCAACCTAAACACCTGCTGGAGCTGTCTGGCCCTCTCTCTCCCTCTCTCTCTCTCTCACTCTGTCTGGCCCTGTGCTTTCTTTCTCTCTCTCACTCTTTCTCTCTGTCTATCTGGCCCTCTGCTTTCCCTCTCTCACTCTCTCTTTCTCTATCTCTCACTCTGTTTGGCCCTGTGCTTTCTCTCTCTCCCTCTCTCTCTCTCACTCTGTCTGGCCCTGTGCTTTCTCTCTCTCTCACTCTCTTTCTCTCTCTCTCTGTTTATCTGGCCCTGTACTTTCCCTCTCTCTCTCTCACTCAAATTCAAATTCAAAACGCTTTATTGGCATGACAATTTGTGAAGAAAGTGTTGCCAAAGCATACAGTGTCTAGAACTCATCAAGACTAAATAACAGTCATAAAAGAAAATCTGTGAATACATATATATATATATATAGAGAAAAAACAAACACACACACACACACACATACACACACACACACACACACACACACACACACACACACACACACACACACACACACACACACACACACACACACACATAAACTCTCTCACTCTGTCTGTCTGTGTCTTGTGCTGTCCACTGGTCTGTTTGCCCCTGTGACACATTTATGGCAGCTATGAGAAGAATTGTCCTAAAACGGCAACTGCCTGTCATTTCTGTCAAAGGGGAGACCGTGTCAGTGTGTCAAAGTGACGGACGGCATGGCACGACGGTGCTGTTCAATTTCCTGACGGTCACTTGGACAGAGACTGACTGGCGGCGAGCTAGAGATTTGAGGGGTCTGTGTGTGCTGAACAGCTTTACTCATTAAATCCTGGGCCAGGGTGATCATGCTGCATTGCACTCAATCAATTAATAATTCATCTGTCTATCTCTGTCTGTCACCTTCTCTACCTCAGGCTGCGCATGTGTGTGTGTGTGTGTCTGTCTGTGTGTGTGTGTGTGTGCATGTGAATGTGTGAGTGTCTTGTATGTGATATGCATATTTGAGTGATCATATAGCTATTCATCTCCATGCATGTCGGCAGGTGTGTGTTTTGTATGTGTGTGTTTATGTGTCTACACGTATGTATATTTGCGTGTGGGCAGGCACACATGTGTGTGTGTGTGTGAGCTTCCTCTGCAGAAAGGGTGTGCATGTTTTCCTCCCTGGCTGTGAGAGACTTCATACACCCTCCCCACAGTCCCCACATTCATCAGCCGTGCTGCGCTCACTAGTCTGTGTATACATGGAGATTAACCAGAGGATTCTATGAGCTCCGAGCAAACTGACCAGAGAGAGAGAGAAACCTTTAGGCCACCCCCAACCCTGCAAAGCTGGCCAGCTACTGTAGTTCTAACTGATCACTCTACTGCCAAGCAAGTCCACCCAGTGCAGAGCAGCATATTAAAAGATGCTGTGAGGGTTAGAGATGGGATGTGGGATATGGGGGGAAGGGCTGACGATCTCTCACTGCCATAGCTACATAACAGCTCTCTCAGAGGGCCAGGGTGGAGTGGAGTGGGGTGGGGGTGGTGGAGGGCTTGGTCAGCATCTCATTCTACAGGGGTTCTGGTGCATTATTTAACAGAGACAGTGCTACAAATGCATACAATAAAAGATAGCTTCGCAGGAGCAACACCACAGCCTCGAAACTGATCTAAAGCATTACAACTCGACGAGATGGACCTCCTCGGGCAACACAATGCACACATTGCTTTGTCTATCCCAACCACCCCCCGTGTCTGTGTGCATGTGGAGTGTATGTGTGCACATGGACTATCGGATGGTTAAATGGTCATGAATGATTCATACATGCTATACCATAGGTGGGATCATAAGGTATTTTTCACAGAAGTACTTAATAGTCCAGTCAGTGGATTTTGTTAAGCACAATAATGGTTGAGAGTTGTTCCTGCATCTTGTGTGGGTGTGAGTCAAGTTGTGTAAGGTGCTTTTAATGCATTTGTTGATCATTTAGAAGGCCTGAGAATGAAAACAAATGCATGAAATGGACTGCATCAGAGAAACAAAGTACATAGAGTGCCTAGCGATGCTCAGTGAAACTGTTTTTTTTAGTTCTTTGAGTCCAGAAGTCCAGAAACACCTTCATTTTTCTGTTTCATTGCACTCATGTCCTAACTCCTTTTCAAATTAGATGTTGTTTTAAAAGCACTCCCCCACACTTCGGCCCATTCCACTCATTCCAGCTCCTATCTCTGCCATCAGCGTACCTGCCGTTCTCCATCTCTCATCAGGCTCATCTCGAGGGAGGCACATGGCAACACGCGCTCGCCTTGACACCGACCGAGTGAGTGATATACGCTGAAGATATTACGGCTTTTTTGCAAAGGCAACTCCTCCCTGCGCATGTGGGCAGCTGAACAAGGGAACGCTCTGTGTTGGTTAGTACGCCGCCAGGTACATAATGAATCCTTTGGAACAAGAGTGACCTACTTGTGTAGGAGTGGCGGGCGTAATTAAGTGCACTAATGGGAGCCGGGTGTTTGCCGGGCTGTCCACTCAGAGGGGGGACTTGATGGAGTGCTTTTGGGTTAGTTAAGTTCAGTTTGCGAGGAGACGAGGAGGAGGGAGCGAAGCCAAGACTGAACGAACATGTTGGATGAGGGAGGTGGGTGAGTTCGGTGGTGGTGGTGCTGCTGATGGCGGGAAATAAAGCCTAAGTGCAGGGTGTGAAAATGAACGTCACATCTTTTGTCTGTTTCTGTCCCTTACCCACAATCAGAGATGCTGGGTTTGGTTTCCATGACAACAGGCAAGTGTTTGTGATTGAGGTTTGTGAGGTCTTAGCTGCACCTGCTTATACCTGTCCCCCGCATCCCACTGCATAAATATGATGACACACCAGTATTTCTGTGTGTGTGTGTGTGTGTGTGTGTGTGTGTGTGTGTGTGTGTGTGTGTGTGTGTGTGTGTGTTTATGAGGTTGTTTGCAGACTGCTGACACTACACGTCGTTTCACCTCCCAAGCGTTCTCCATTACAATCTCGCAATCTCGACTACAATCTCGACTACAGTCATGCAGGCTAAGCATAGCTGAAACTGACAACAGCACGGGATGTAGAGCTGAGGGTGGGGGGGGTGTGTGGGTGGGTGGGGGTGTAGAAGCCCGTGTGAAGCCCATGTCTAGCTGTGGCAGCAAGTTGCATAACCTACCCTTATGACAAAACCCACAAAGCCTCAAATCTCCCCAGATATACGCTCCATGTTTCCAATGTTTTTGGAACCAGGCCGACTTGTAGATCCGTGGTTCAACAGTCCTGCTCCAGGGGTGGGGTGGGGTGGGGGAGGAGAGGAGGATGAGAAGTTCACTGACATGTGCGCTAATAAAAAACCATGATCACATCAAAAACCATGTTACATCAGCGGTGACAATTTAAGTGAATGAAAATGAATGAGTCAGATCGCCTCGCTTCTCCTCGCCTCGCCTCGTCAGGAAATAGACACAGAAGCGGTAAACAAATTTCCCAGAGAACATTGAGTCGCAACCCACAGCCAAGGGAGCCAGACACAAAGTGGCCCCCGCTGTTTCACCCTGCGTAACATAATGGGAATATTACCGAGAGCAAGCGTGATCAATTTTTCATGATGTTCTATTCAGAATTCCTGAGTATGCAGCAGATATGGCTCTGGGATGCATCCAGGGAAGCTCTCTGTGTGTCCCAGAGACTCTGAAACTACAAGACTATGCATCCAGGGAAGCTCTCTGTGTGTCCCAGAGACTCTGAAACTACAAGACTATGCATTCAGGGAAGCTCTGTGTGTGTGTGTCTGTGTGTCCTGAAGAATCCGAGACTGTAAGACTTTCGTGTTCTAAATAAAACATTTCCGCCATCTGTGTGGCATCTGAAGCAAAAGGAACTTAGAGTAGGGGGTCAGAATATCCACTGGGCCGGGAGCTCTGTGAAGACTCTCGTATCTCACTAGGAACTCTATGAAGTGTGACGATTTTCTTTTTCTCAAGATTGACTTTAATCATCTTAGGAAACGTTGAAAGAGAATTTGCAATGAAAAGGAAAAAGACTGCTTTCCATCCCGTCACGAAACTTGCGTATGGAGGTGTGTGTGTTTGTGTGTGTGTCTGTGTGTGTGTGTGTGTGTGTGTGTGTGGGGTGGGGTGGGGGGGGGGGGGTCTAGTAGACGGGGTTTCTTTCCTTGCAAATATTGAATCATAACACACTGGCATGTCCTCAGCGTTCACAGTGCTGCGCTATGGTCTCAATGGAGCTCTTTGAGTGAATGAGACATTTTTTGAATGTGCGCATTGATGCTTCCACAGTGGGGTCACTGTACGGCCCAGTGGAGCCGATTCACATCGCAACCAGCTCAGAGCCATGGGGTGACAGTCACATCCAGCCATTGTGTATGTGCAGCAGCATTCTCAGGGGCCTCCAGGGGCCACACACACACACATGTCTAAATGCACACACATACACACACACACACACACAAACACACACACACACACACACACAAATAAATTCCTCAAAATCAACACACAGAAACACACACAGTACGCTGAAATAAAAACACACATCCACACACATTTCAGAAACCTTGTGCCAGGTTACGCAATAAATGCCCGCATGCAGGAGTAAAGAGGACACACACACACATACAGGCCTAAGCACACACACACCCTCACCCCACCTGTCGTGTGACACAAAAGGCAGGAATGTGGCTGTTCACATGTGACGGACAGGCTTGTGTCGTCTGAGCTATGCTGGAAGTAAATTATGGCGTCTTGATTTCATCTTTAGGACAGCTCTGAAATATGGATGTGCATAGTGTGTGTGTGTGTTGGTGAGTGTGTGTATGTCTGTATGTCTATGTGTGTGTGTGTTTACATGTGTATGTGAGTGTGTGTTTTCAGTTGTAAAGGGCAGTGAGTGGAGGTTGCGTACATGGCCTGGGGGGTTGTGTTGGTTTAGCTGCTGTCTTGAGAGGTGCTCAAGTGCTTTCAGACCACTGAGAGAGTTCACTGTGCAATAAAGAAGAGCCTTTTGTAATGCAAACTAAACCATGACTGACAAGTCCAAGTATTCACTCCATGTCCATTTATAGTACCTGCTGAGAAGACCAAACATAGCAATAACTCGCTTTGACAAAAGCTAAATAACCACCCTTCTCAAACAATTGGTATTGTATGCTGTGACATGTCTATGGGGTTTGTACTTACAGGCAGAGCATGGAACATCTACAAATGTCTATGTTTGCCAGAATTTAAGACAACATATAATTATACTAAAATAATACACACACACACACACACACACACGCACACACACACACACACACACACACACACACACACACACACACACACATGCCCATAGGAACATAGACATAGGAAAAGAACAAAGGTAGAAAAAACAAGGTAGGCTATGCTTGGGTTCCCACTGTGATAAAGACAATCCAGTGTCTGGCTCCTGAGATATCCCCCCCCACCCCTCTACACACACACACACACACACACGCGCTCTAACCCACTCACAGCCTGTTCAAAACCCACTACTTGCAATATGCAGCTGAAAGAATCTGCTGACTTCTAAGAACCTGCAACTGACTGCTCCAGTTTTTTTTTCCCACACAAAGAGGAAAACAACAAGGAGCCTTTCCCATGCGCGGGCCATCGTTCCTCAACAGTTTCCGCCACCGCAAACCGCCACCATCGCCACCGAGCCCCACTCAGCTCCGCTGGGTTACACTCGACATGCCTGGCAGGCCCCTCCACTCCACTCCGACACAAAGGACAGGCCAGGAGAGACAGGACACGGCCTTGAGTGCACTATACTTGAGTCAGGTGGATGATGGCGAGGTGATGCTTCCCGAAAAGGGACCAGAGGGGGGCAGCTCTTTGTTGATTTAATAAAACCCCATTAAGGTTTCATAGGGAAGGAGTAGACGTTGTGTACTGAAGGGGAATGAACACACAAAGCTAGCAAGGGAAACTGTGATAAATTAAACATGGCTTGTTCTCTCAGACAATGCCGCTCATGACAGCTACATGGAGACGTGAGCCAGATCATTTACGTAATAGTCTTATCTCAGTCCCCCAAGCAGCTGTTTGTCAGAAGTATGAATAATCTTGTATAAAGTTTGGCAACTCACATGTCTCTGAAACAACTCATAGAACAACAGATCATGTCTGTCAATAAACAACCACTGATTCAAGCCCTATAAAAAATGGATCAATATTCAAAAGTATACATGACAAAAAACAATGTTCAGAAGAAATATATACTTTTAACCCACTGTAAATTTACACCACTGTAACCATGTGTCACATGTCACGCACAGTTCATATAACCAAAGACAGGCTCAACTTGCACTCAAATGTCAGACGCCAGACACAAAGACAAAGTCAAGCGATTTGGGTGGCTGCTCCACTTTGAAATTCACAGCACATACATAGCAATTGGGGTTGTGTCAAAAACAATTTTCCTATCAACAAATACATCTCTTCTTTGTCAACAGCAGCAGTCAGTTCAAAGATGGCATTTAGATTTCTCTCCCCTCAGAGGACCCTATCACAGCGAGTCTAAATGTCAAAGGAACACATCCAACTCTGCAAGGCAAAAATACATAGACAGAGAGAGAGAGAGAGTGTGTGTGTGTGTGTGTGTGTGTGTGTGTGTGTGTATGTATGTGTGTGTGTGTGTGTGTGTGTGTGTGTGTGTGTGTGTGTGTGTGTGTGAGAGAGAGAGAGTGAGAGATGGACAAAAGTCCTCCAAATGTTCCTCCCTGAGGTAAACCGTCTTATGAAAGCAAAGAGAAAGGGGAAAAGGGGAGATTCCATTCTCCACTATTTCATTACGCCAGTGAAATATTTAACAAAAGAATGGCTTTCTCTTCCAATGGTCAGTGCAGGGTTATTACAGACAAATATGATTCAACACATGTGAGGACAAACAGCACTTGTCTCAGCCAGGGGGAATTCACAGAGGCCAGCCTCGCACCTGTTGACTCCAGCGGAAACATTGCCACAGGCAAACACACACACAAACACACACCCACACAGAGACAGATACACACACACACAAATACACACACACACACACACACACACACACACACACACACACACACACACACCCCTAGGGACCCTGTGGAAGGCATACACAGCTCTCAGGTCATGGGCAATCCGAGCCTCCTCTCACACCCTCTACAGCCATGTAACATAAACATGACCCACCCCCGCCCATTACAGCAGTCCGGCCAAAGCCAGGTCTCTCTCCCCCGAGAGAGAGGGCGAGTAAATGAAATCTAGGCGTTGCCTGATTGATAGAGTAAATAGCCTGTGATGACATTAAGCATGTCTGAGTAGACTGTACACACACGCACACACACACAGAGGTCTCTCTCACTTCAAGCTGATGCCTACTAGTCAGCCACGGCGGCTAATCCCATCCAAACGTAATTATCTCCCCTCCACAAGGCTGCCTGCTTCACTGAGCATCTCTCTTTCTCTCTCTCTCTCTGAATAAAGTACTCTCTCGCTCAAAAAAGTTGCCATTCTCTGACAGCTTTCATAGCCCCACAGCTTCTAAAGAGCCCTGTGAGCTCTCTGGTTGGGAGCGTGGGATATTCTCACAGAGAGAGAGAGAGGAGCTTCGGCTGACTTCAGCAGCAGGTAGTGTGTAGCTGTGCTCGCACCCTTCTCCTTGTGGCCATTTCAAATGTCAGTGACATTCGCTGTCTGCTGTCACAGGTTGAGGCTGGTGAGGCCAATGCAATCTGACGTGCTAAGACAGCCTTGACCGAACATAGGGACATGCCGAGATGGGACACAATACACACAGTTCACACACAAACACACACTCATTCAAACTCTCATCCTCTACCTCTCTCTCTCTCTCTCTCTCTCAACCTCTCAATCAATCTACTTCACTCTTCCTTTACCCTTCCTCCCTCCTTCCTTCCTCATTCTCTCACTCTCATAACCCTCTTCCTCTCTCATTCTCTCTCTTTCTCTGACCCCTCTTCCTCTCTCTTTCTCTCTCTTTCTCTGACCCCTCTTCCTCTCTCTTTCTCTCTCTTTTTTTGACCCCTCTTCCTCTCTTTCTCTCTCTTTCTCTGACCCCTTCCTCTCTCTTTCTCTCCCTGTCAATCTATCTACCTCTAGCTCCTTACCTCTTTTGCTCTCTCTCAATGTCTACCTCCCTCCCTCTCTCTCTCTCTCTCTGTCTCTCTCTCTGTCCCTCTCTTCCTACCTCTACCCCTCTTTCTCTCATTCTCTCTCCATGTGAGAGTGAGTGAGGCACGAGCAGAAGTCAGAGAGATAAGTATTTGATGAATGACATGGCAGGCTTACCCTCCGTACGCTCCAAAAGTGAAGCTCCTTTTCCTCTGCGGCATGCCTGCTAATGGGGGCAGCGAGAGTCAACTCTGCTGAGACTCAGCGAGCGAGTGAGCGGCGAGCGAGCGGGAGAGAGAGCGAGAGAGAGCGAGGGAGCAGGCGACCCAGCGAGGGGACGAATGAAATGAGCGACTCACTGAGTGCAGCCTCTGGGACTGGCTCACTGGACAGGCAGGCAGAGGGTGTGTGTGTGTGTTTGTGTGTGTGAGTGAGTGTGTGTGGGAGACGCCGCAGAGGGTGTGTGTGAGTGTGTGTCCCTTCCCTTCCCTCCTCCCCCTATGGCTTTCCTCCCTCCCTCCCTCCCTCCCTCTCTTCCTCTGTCTCACGCCTCCTTGACAAATAAGGGGGTGGGAGTGTGTGTGTGTGTGTGTGGGGGGGGGGGGGTGGTGCGTGTCAAGGCAGCGAAGGAAAACTGACCACTTGTAGTCACCTGGGTAACAAGAAGGTGCCCTCTTCACTAGCTTCCTGTGATTCTGTAAACACCCCCCCCCACACACACACACACACACACACACCTCCTAAAAACCCTCACAGACAGACTGCATCTGAGTGTCCTTATGAGGAGAGAGGGTGAAATAGAATCATTAGTGGCCAATGAGAAACCCAATCTCACTCTGAAGGGGTGCAATAAGACGCGGCATGGGGCCTCTGAGCAGGGCTCAGGCTATTGATGCTGAAAATGCATTTGTGTTTAGAAGGCACTGAACTGGAGGGAGTGCTCGCTACTACAGCCAAAGGGGGGAAACACGAACACAAACACACACACACACACACACAGTGAAAGGCGATATTTGCAGAAGTCATGTACAAAGGGCTTCACTTCCTCTTAAGAAAAAATGAAACTGTGTGAGGGTAAGATAATAACAAAGCAGCAGCAGACAGCAATTCTGCAAAAGAAAAGTAAAAGAGCCTGGAGACACCGCAGACCACAGTGAAACGAACGCTGGAGGTTTCTTACTGTCTCCACTAAGCACCGGGGAACAGACACTGGAGGTTTCTTACTGTCTCCACTGAGCACCGGGGAACAGACACTGGAGGTTTCTTACTGTCTCCACTAAGCACCGGGGAACAGACACTGGAGGTTTCTTACTGTCTCCACTGAGCACCGGGGAACAGACACTGGAGGTTTCTTACTGTCTCCACTCAGCACCGGGAAAGCACTTAGGAAGTGTGTTGCAGTAAGTCAGCTGGTAAAACTAGAAGGGGGAAGTTGCACTTTTGCCACATTGTCCCCCCATCGCTTCCCTCTTCCTGTCAATCAGCTGAAGAAACAAGAGTTATTTTCGCCCTCCCTCTCTAGGGAGATTGGCAGGAGGCTGCACCAATCAAATCAGGGACATGATCTCATGGGGCGCGGACTGGCAGAGATCCTTGTCCTCTGGCCGTCCCATTAACTGGCCCAGCTCTGCCCAAGTCACTCAGGCTGTCAAGGAGGGGGGCTCTGTGATTGGCCACCATCCAGACAAAGCCTTTGAGTCAAATCAAAGCTACAAGTAGACTTCCTTCCCCTCTTTCTCTCTCTCATCTCTTTCCTCTCTCTCTCTCTCCCCTCTTCTTTGTGTGTTATCAGTGAGAGATATCAGCCAGGCGTCCAGCCGTTTAATGAGTTCTCAGATAACTCTCAGATTCCACATTCTCTTATCGCTGTTCCATCTGCTCCTCATCTCAACAGCACTGCCAAGGTCAGGGGGAAAAGGAATGAACCGGTGTCAGGGCAAACACATTTGCACAATAGAATTGTGATAAAGTCGTGTGATACAGAGGACAGCTATCAGACTGTATGCTATCGTGCCTAACGTACCACTGAAAGAACTTATCGTTCAACGACTAGGGCACACTGTCCAGTAGCCCTGGTAACAGATTTGCTGTGCTGTTTGGTATTGTGTGGCCAAGTGTGTGGGGCGTAATAAAATCCACGTCTGTAGGACACAGGATTTTTCATATGCAAAGGGCCCCTCGTTTCTTCTTTATGCATTTGGTGATGTATTGCCAATCAGCAACGCGTGTGGAGAGGCAAGCCTCACTCAGCACAGTGTTCCGTTTCACCGGCAGGAAATTTCCTCTTCAGGAATAAATTACCACTGGGCCCCGCCACAGAGAGAGAGACAGAGAGAGAGAGAGAGTGAGAGAGAGAAACTAATTAAATGTGCCGTTTTGTTTGCAAAGCTTTTGCCAAAGATCCAGCCACTGTGATTCATCATGCTATAGTGTTATAACCCAATACTGATTTGCACTGTGTGAATGCTCATTGTTCAACCCTGACAGACTTGCACATATCAATCAATCAATGAGCAAACTTCTCACTTGTCCAATTCACCGACAGACACTCTGGACTTTACGCAGCTCCTCCAAGTAAATTCCAGCCGAGTCCAGCGAGACAAACTAATGAGGGTGCTGATGTACGGACGCATTTTTTTCCAGAACATTCTATTCATTGGTGAAATGTCACGCTTGGTTAGGCTGCCCATTAGAAGACCGAGAGGCACAACGCATTCCACGGCCAATCACAGATCCTTCCCCCGAGCAAAAAAAAAACTGCCGACACAAAGACACAGTTGTTTATGCCCTGTTTTTTCTACATTATAAAAAAGTGTGCTGCTCAATTCTGCCCTGTTTGCTATGGCTCTTTGGCAAAACAGGGTTAATTATACAAAAATATTTGTGCTCTATCATGAGATAAACACATTGCCTGTGACTGCAGTGTATGTATGTAAAGGGCCTGATTGAACCATGAGGCTTTCATTGAGTTATATTTAGTTAAGATAAGGTGGCGGAGGTAGGTGGGTGGATAAAATGGGTGGTAAAGGAGTGTGGTGAGTGTGTGTGTGTGGAGGGTGCAAATATATGTGTGTGTGTGTGTGTGTGTGTGTGTATGTGTTTGGGGTTGAGGCCCTGAAAATGTGAGGTAAATATGGTCAGAAATATGTGTATCTGACCAGTCATTTTAATGTCATCCCCCGCGCGCAGAGCCAGGAGGAGGACAGTGGCAGACACCCAGACAGCCAGACAGCCGGCAAGGGCAACTACAAGCCCAATCCTCTCTATCAAACTGAGCTTCACACACTCATGGCCCCCACCCCGACACCTCTGAAGCAAGCCACTCATGAGGCTTCAAAGGAGGCTGCCAGTACTGAGGGCTCAAGACTGTTAGCACCTAAGTGATGTTAACTTTTCAAGTGGGGGTGAAGGGGTAGGCTACTGATGATGTTTGTGTGTGTGTGTGTGTGTGTGTGTGTGTGTGTGTGTGTGTGTGTGTGTGTGTGTGTGTGTGTGCGTGCGTGCGTGCATGTGTTCGTGCGTGTGTGGCTTCACAATCACAACCTGTTATACACAACGCTCCGTCTTCTTTCACGTCGAAAGTGTAGGTATATATCGGTTTTCAACAAAAGAGTGAATAGTAAGGACCTTGGCATGCACAATGCCATGACAAAGTTTTTGCACTACCCTCGTACCTCGTACCCAAAGTTTTTGCACTTTGGTTAAAGTGTAGAAAATAAGGTTCACTCAAAATGTCTTATTTTCCATATTTTTTGTAATGCTTTCAAATAATATATGAGACATGAATCACAGTCAATCACTGAGGCTACTGAGGTGTGTGCGTGCGTGTGTGCGTGTGTGTGTGTGTGTGTGTGTGTGTGTGTGCGTGCGTGTGTGTGTGTGTGTGTGTGTGTGTGTCTTGTGGCGTGTGTGTGTGTGTGTATGTGTGTGTGTGTGTGTGTATGCGTGTGTGTGTGTGTGTGTATGCGTGTGTGTGTGTCCATTCCACTCCTGTCAATTTCTCCATGCCTCAGTCCCATGGGAGGAAGGCTACAGCACCTCAGACACACACAGTGTCTTTTCATGTAACCCTTTTCCAGAAGGTGGCCATCACACATTACAGAGCAAGAGAGAGAGAGAGAGAAAGAGAGAGAAAAAGAGCTAGTCCTAGAACAGGCCCAGCGTTCAGGGAGGCATGAAGGAGGTTGCTCTCTCTCCTACACACACAAACATGCATACTGACTCAGAGTCACGAACCATACACCAGAGAAAGAGAGGGGGAGAGAGAGAAGGAAGAAGAGAGAGAAAGAGAGAAGACAGGAAAGAGAGAAAAATGAGAGGGAGGTAGAGAGAGAAAGAGAGAAGACGGGAGAGAGAGAGGGAGGTAAAGAGAGACAGTGAGGCAGTCACTTATTTGCAAGCACTCACCCAGAGATGTACTCCCACAAACCAACGCACTGCATCAAAGTCACACAGTAGGCCATAAAAGAGTTATATTCATGTGTACATGCACCGATGATTACACACGAATAAACAAACACACACACAAACATGACCACACTCACATATATCAAGTGATGGCAGAATATAGCCATGCATACTATTAACACAGTCTTGCATGTATGAAAAGACATAGCAGAAGACACAATAAACAGGTTATTATATCTGAACTAACTGCTGGCCATCATCAAAGGATCAATGTAAATACACTTACCCCAGTCTATAGACGAGGTGCCAAATGAATGACTTTATCAGTGAGCACACAATCAAGATCAAGTTTTTTTCTCTCTCTGTACTCATGCGCCGTGTTGAATTCCTTCGGATCAATGCCACTACTGGCCTGGCAGTTTATGGGCAGCCGTGATAGGAAGTGGCCTCCTCGGCCATCGATCGGCGTGCCAGTGCAGGCCAGATCTATTCTGCTCTAATGGATCCTCAGCAGTGCTACACCCCACCACACACACCAACACACACACACACGCACACAACATAGACACGACACACACAAAAACAGAAATACACACACACATACACGACACACAAACACACTTGTACACCGTCCCTCATCTAATGGATCCTCGGCAGTGCTACACACACACACACACACACACACACACACTTGTACACCATCCCCCATCTACCCCTGGTCAGTAATGGCCAGGTCCTTTGGGCACTGGAAGCTGCCTGCACATGTCTCCACACAATCAATACACAACCTGCCACCATAAAGATACGAGTGGATACTGACTACTGAGACACTATATGTGTGTGTGTGCGTGTGTGTGTGTGTGTGTGTGTGTGTCTGTGTGTGCAAACACTCGCTAACACACAAACCCCAAACACACGTAGGCACACAGGGCCAACAGCCCGCAGCAGTAACACATTGGCTGTGACGTTGGCCTATTTCTTGCTCTTTCTTCACAAATAATAAGGTGAGAGACATAGTGCTTTTTGGTGTGGACAACATATGAGGTCGTGTGTGTGTGTGTGTGTGTGTGTGTGTTCTTTTTATGATGTCCACAGTGTGTGACAGACTTGCCCAGCTCGCTCCACTGAGGCCTGGATGGCGGAACAGCACCAAAGGCTATCTGAGGCAACAGTGACCCCTGCTGCGCATCACCGACTCTATTTCAGAGAGGTCTCTGCTTCTCTGCCCAGCCGTCACAACACCCCAACCCGCCCACCCTTGCATTCACTGCAGTCAAAAATCCTCAGATCTAAGAAGAAATTGTGTAGAATTTGGAGATGTGTGTGTGTGTGTGTGTGTGTGTGTGTGTGAGGATGGGAGGCACTTGAGGACTCCCACTTTTTATCCCACAAAGGCGCGTCTTTCTCCTCCTCCTCGGGCTTGATTAAGTCAGCTCACATTTTTACTCGGGCCCGCGAGTCTGAGTATGACTGGATTACCTCACATACACACACACACACACACGCACACGCACGCACACGCACACGCACACGCACACGCACACGCACACGTGCACACACACACACACACACGCACACGCACACCGCACGCACGCACGCACGCACGCACGCACGCACACACACACACACACACACACACACACACACACACACACTCGCCCTCGCTTTCCCTTTCTCTTTTTTTCTCTCTCCCTCTTTCTCTCGCTCGGCAGGCTTGAGACGCCTCCTGTTCTAACACTTCTGCTTTCCTCAGCCCTCCACTCCTCCCCATTCTTCCACCTCCTCGCATCTACACTCCTCCCTTCTCCCCTCCTCCCCGTCTCCTCTCCTTTCACCTACTCTCCTCCCCTCTCCTCCGCTGCGCTCTGTGCCGAGCTGAGGCTCGCTCCCGACGGATGGATGGCAGAATCTAACATTAACAAGGTGCTGCACGCGGCAGGAAGAGGAGTCGGGAGCAGAGTGGCTCAGACGGCATGGATTCTCTCTCTCTCTCTCTTCTTTCTTTCCTCTCACTCTCATTCTCCTTCTCTCAGTCTCTGACATTCTGTCTGTCCCTCTCTCTTGCTCTCTCTTCCCGTCTCTCTCTCCCTCTCTCACACACACACACACACACACACACACACACACACACACACACACACACACACACAAACACATCTCCATAAAGCAGCCCAGCAGCACCAGTCTCATTCGGACTTGTCGCCTGCCTCTGTTTCCAGGGCTCCCCTTCACACAGGGACACCCCTGGGGTGATAAAGATGCTTTTTCAGAGTGTGTGTGTGTGTCGGAGAAAGTGTGTGTGTGTGTGTGTGTGTGTGTGTGTGTGTGTGTGTGTGTGTGTGTGTGTGTGTGTGTGTGTGTGTGTGTGTCGGGGAGTGTGTGTGCGTGTCATAGTGTGTGTGAGTGTGTGTGGGTGTCACTGAGGCATCTGCACTTGCTCACAGCCTACATGCACATTACACATCAGGGGCCCGGCCATCCCGCCACACACAGCCTGATGGACACTCCTCCACCATCTCCAGAGTGTCTCAGGGAAAATGTCATGGCCGGCCATGGCTTACTTATTTATAGATACTGACAGACTCCCGCATGTCCAAACATGTAAGCCTCAGTGGGTCGTTATGGTCAGAATAGGGATCAGCGGGCTATTGGTTGAGGACAGATCTGAGTGCGTGCGTGCGTGCGTGCGTGCGTGCGTGGTGGTGATGGTGGTTGGGGACGGTGGGTTCTGCAAGATGCTATGAGTATGAATAAAATGCCTTAGAGGAGGTTTGTCAGGGAGATAATATTCTGCTCTGGTTTTAGGAAGGAAGAAGGATGGAGGGAAGAGACAAAGGAGAGGGGGATGAGAGAGACAGAGGAAGAGAGAGAGAAGTGAGAGACAGAGGGAGAGGGGGGATGAGAGAGACAGAGGAAGAGAGAGAGAAGTGAGAGACAGAGGGAGAGGGGGAAGAGACAGAGACAGAGGAGAGAAGAGAGAGACAGAGAGGAGAGAGAGAGAGAAGGAGAGACAGAGGGAGAGGGGGGATGAGAGAGACAGAGGAAGAGAGAGAGAAGTGAGAGACAGAGGGAGAGGGGGGATGAGAGAGACAGAGGAAGAGAGAGAGAAGTGAGAGACAGAGGGAGAGAGAGAGATACAAAAGGATAGATTTGATTTTCGTAGTGTAACATTGTTTTTTAAACTGCTGATTGCGTTATTGTATTCAGCACTGTTATTTTCTACTGCAGTTCACGGCAGTGTTCACTGTCATTACAATACTTTATCAACATGTTGTGGTTCACAAACCGCAACACCAATCACAGCAAGTGACTGCATTTAAAGAGAAAGAAAGAGACAGAGAATAAATATAAGATTAAAGGTACAGTCGGTGATTGTACGCGATTTCAAGCCCATAACATTTTTTGTTACATTCAGCAATCATCTCCTCACAACCCGCGAGCTGCCCATTCCGTGAGTACACTGTAGAAAACCCAGTCTCTGTAGGCAGCCCAGGCTCTGAAAAACTGGAAACAAAAAGTGGGGGCAGCCTGTCCCCCAAACAAAAATTAAAGCCTGTTGTGGAGAGTTTCTCTGGGAATAATGAAGGGAGGGGGGAGCTACCTGGGGTGTTTTGTTTGGTCCTTGGTTAAAGTGTAGTGTGTTGCTTTGGAAAAAAGTGTCTGCTAACACAATTAAATATAAACATTAACATAAACAAACACAACTTCCTGCGCAATCACTGACTGCACTTTTAAAGAAGAGACTGAAAGTGAGTGAAAACGAGCTTCAGCTGTCATGCGTGAGCAACATCAACAACAACTACATGACAAGCAAATGACAACAGGAAAAAAGCGAGAGGCTCATCTGTCTCGAGACACATGCAGTGACAAGGCGACAGAGAAGTGAAGGCCTTGTGGGTGAGATTTCTGCGCTCTACGGAGGAGGCAAGCAGACCGTGAGTAGGAGGCCACTTTAGCTCACGGCATGCTGGGAACATAAAAACCAATGCATCATGGGTAACATTCAAGGTGTGAAATAACACCACAACTGTGATCTGGTTGTGCTCGGATAGCAGGTGAAAACTAGAGCGGATCAGCTAATATACGCAATGCAGAACAGAAAAACACAATGCATCTCTAAAATACATTCAGATCGGACTCAACCACATTACTCAGTCTCACACTAATAATAATGAAGCAACAGTTGAATATATTTATATCTGGCTCAATAACCATAACTACATAGTTAATACTGTAACAATAACAATATCTATAACACTGGTGTGTACATTTACTGTACATCAGGCTCAATAACATAA
Source organism: Alosa alosa (assembly GCF_017589495.1). Taxonomy (NCBI): domain Eukaryota; kingdom Metazoa; phylum Chordata; class Actinopteri; order Clupeiformes; family Clupeidae; genus Alosa; species Alosa alosa. The sequence continues at coordinate 19,554,348 of NC_063192.1, read as the reverse complement.
GTACATAGATAATGCTCAGTCCCACTATACTAGTGATATTTATGTAGAACTGGTGTCTATCTACATTCAAATCTGTCTCAAGAACATAAGTACATAGATAACACCCAGGCAGTCACACAATAATTATGATGACATAGTTGGGGCTGGTGTCTCCTGGGAGAGTCCAGGGGTGACACACGCCATAGCACTTGTTCTCCTGTAGCACATCGGCAGGAGCATACGTCTCATAATGAGCTACAGCTAAAGGTCATGCTCTCAGGGGACACCATGCTAATCAGACACACACACACACACACACACACACACACACACACACAGATATACAGACACACACACACAGATATACACACACAGGGACACACACACACACACCATACCTGTCATCATTTAGCTTTCCAAAAACGGGAGATTTTTTTGGGGGGGGTTTATACTGGATCTGGGTTTGCATATTTAATACATTTCATACACGTGTTTCAACACTGCATTTGGTCGTTGCTTTTACCTTTTTTACCTTACCATTAACTTACGCATGCCAGTTATGTATCCACCAGCTCCCTGCCTGCAGCCTACTTCCAAAACTCCAAAGCTGCTTGCTGTCAGATTTGGTTCGAGAGCACAAGTTCAGTGTATCAACAACACTCAATAACAGTTTATGTGATGTGTTAATCAATTAAATTCCCAACAATTTCACAACAGCTAGTTCTGGAGTAGGACATTCAACTAGCCCGCTTGCTTCGACGAGACTCAGGCTGCATGATCGGCACCCGCTACCTTATTTGGGTTTTGGGTTGCCAGGTTTTAGCCTATGACAAAATGGTTGAAATTGAAACTAAGTGATCGTGTATGTGTACGTTGTATTTCATACACAATCTGGCAACCTGAATGGATCAATGATTTTAAAATGAAGTTTGATGGCCATGCAAATTACGGGAGTTTTCCGGGAGAAATAACAAAACGGGAGGGTGCTGGGAGATGACCCTGAAATACGGGAGAAACCCAGGAAAAACGGGAGTGTTGACAGGTATGACACACACACATACAGACATACACACGCGCGCACACAGAGAGAGAGAGAGACACACACACACACACACACATACAGAGACATACACACACACACACGCACACACACCCACGCGTGCGCGCACACACACACACACACACACACACACACACACACACCATCTCCTCTCTGCAGGGCTGGGTCTAGCCTGACAACACATTGTGTAATTCTGATCCAAGGTCTTCTCACTAATCTGTTTGTCCAGCTGCGGGCCTCACTCTTGAGGGCTTCAACACGGCATAACTAGGGAGTCAACAGGGGCTCGTCGCGCTCAAAACATATTTTGTGCTTTTGTCTCTGGACTTTGAAGAATGCACATTTCCTATTTGAGGAAACGGATGTTCGAAACTGGCTTGCAAGGCCAAGGCCATAGTGACCACTATTCAAACTATGCCGTCTCATTACATTGAGGTACTGTTGATAAAAACTAATTGCAACATGTCTAGTCGAACAGACTAAATTATATATCTAATTAAAATTCCAACCTGACAGCTAAATAAGGCATCAAATGTATTGTTAAAGACATTACTGTAATATCATGTTAATTACTTGTTGATGATACATAGTTTTTAATGAGAACATCCTTGCCATTCCTACATTTCTTTTCTAGGTGTTTTTGGTTTTGAACTAATTGTAAATGTAATGATTATAAAAAAATACAATTATGTACCGGTAATAAATATTCCATACATTAAAGGTAAAAATCCAGTTTGACTGATTTTTCTACACACCACCTGTATTTCACCTGCCTTCTTTGAGTCCTCTGAGGTTGTTTTCTTTAAACAGTCTGGGGTAAAATGGGATTGTTACATTAATTTCTCTCTTATTGCACTTATATTGCCATAATATCTTTGGCATAACTTTCCTGTAGATACAATTATACAATCCATCAGAAGCTAAATTTAGCCACTGAAAGTACAGCCCTCTCTTCTCCAAGCTAAGCTAATGAGACACTTGTCTTCAATTAGACTCACACCAAACCTTTATTCACAGAGAAAGTAAATCTACCGGGAATTGACCTAAATAGTAGGCCTTCACTTGGCACTGACATTATGAATAAGCTGTTGAAGAGGCTTGCTACAGCCAGCAATACTGTGATTAACTCTATTAAAAAAGAGTACTTAAATCACCAAAGAAACATGGAAAACTGCCTTCAATAAAAATACAATGGCACCACACATACCACAAAGACAACATTTTTCATAAGCTGAGAAGCAAAGGTGACTAATAAGTGTAGTTTGTTAGCTTTAGAACTGGACAGCTTGAGAGTATGGCTAAATTGCTAGCCGATGTCATAAAACAGGACTAGCAGGCCATAGCCTATAATGGATAGGAGCTGTGCGGTCCACATGAGCACAAACCATCTCTGTGGATGAATATAACATCCCCTGAGTCACTTTCTGTGAAGAATACAGTATGTGAAACAACGATCATTTCTATAGGCATCCTTTAAGAACATTATACTCTGTAAGGTAAGACTACACAAACTTGAGGAGAACATGCACTTCACAACTGTTTGGCTGTACTGATCTTCAGCATCATGGTAACAACATACAGTCCCCTGATAGTTATTTATCAAGGCTGGAGAGGGCTTCTCAGAAACGCTATTTCATCTCTTCAGCGGCAACGAGACCCTTCTCTGAAGATGAGGCAACAGCGATCCTCTGAGGGGGTCTGTGTGGAGTGGAATCTCATAAATTGTTTTCTTATCCGATAGGCCCCAGCAGCGGAACCCTTGAGCCCAGTAGCTGCAGCATTCTACTGTAGCTGCATCTGCTGAAACTCACTGCAGGGACCCGTTGGGATAATAGCTTCCTCCACACTGCAAGCTGGAGGAAGGAGATGGGGAATCTTACAGGAAATTCAGGGTGGTGAATTGCTTCAATAACTCACCAGTGGAAACAAAGATGGAGGATCCTGATCTGTTTGGAAACCACTACAGACTTGGGCTACACATCTTGGGCACCCTGTTTTATTTTTAGATGTTTTGATTTGATTTGTAGATAAAAAAGGGAGACTTATTACAGAGTTATACCACTGCTTGGCTGAATTTCCTATTGAGATGCACATTTTAGAAGGTCAATTATTTTTAGCAGACGCTTTTATCCAAAACAGCAAGGACATAGACAACATCAGGAATCAAACCTGGGTCACCATGGCATGAATATAATGACTTTACATCACTACACCAATACAATAGAGTTCCAGCATTAGCATTAGCATTAGCGTACCTTATACGGTATACAACCCATCGTACACAGGGGTGTTGTCACTTTTAAAGAAGATATTTGTATAGTAATACTGCAGAAATGATTCAGTGATAACAACCCATAGGTTTAAGGGGTTTGTGTAGCTGTGGGTGTGTCTGTGTACATGTTCCTCTGAAACAGACTGCTCTCTGCACCACCTCTCCTTCCCTCCCTCTCTCCCTCCCTCTCTCTCCCTCCCTTTCTCTCTCCCTCACACCCAGCCATGGAAACCCAATCAAAGCAAGCGCTCCTTGTTTTCCTGTCAGTTCCTGTGGGAAATGGCCTCGTTAGTGTTGATTCCACAAGATGCCCAGATGTTTTAGGAAAATCCTTATCTCGACTGAGACGCAAGCCTTCATCATGAAAAACACTCATTCTCCCTGCCATTTCAGCACGCTAATGGGGGATTTTTTTTTTTTTTTGGGGGGGTTGGATTTTCCATTTTGTTGTTCACTCTATCTATCTATCTATCTATCTATCGGTCTATCTATCTATCTATCTATCTATCTATAATAGCAGGCAGACAACAAACAACAAGGTGAACCAGCTGCATATAACATTTCGGGCATGATATTACCTCTGTGCTCCCATCATAGCAACTGACATCCAGACTACCAGTTACTGTCTCCACTAGTGTCTAGCCTGTGCGGTGGTTTGGTTTTTCCATTTTGTTGTTCACTCTATCTATTATCTATATCTATAACAGCAGGCAGACAACTGAAGACATCGAATGAATGCCATACAAGGTGAACCAGCTGCGAATAACATAAAATAGCAGCTAAGTGAAGTTGGCCTCATGCAATGAGCACCAAGAAAAGGAATATTATGGGGCTGATTTGAGGCAGAAAATGAGTTCACTTGGGTCTCAGCGCACTCTACAAGCAGCTAATCTAGAAAAGTTCCTAGCGAGAAACCCGTAATGAAGAAGGTTCCGGCAGAGAATGAGAATCCACTTTGCTGGAGATGTAGCAGATCCGTGCGTAGCCGTACACAGAGCCTTATAGATAGAGAGTTGTGACAATGGGTGTTCAAAATTCGTTACGGTCACGTGGTTCATGTAAACTTCACCTGTTGAGGAGTACGGTCACAAATATGTGATCAGATGCAGCTGGGCCCCTGGGAGTACGATCACAAATATGTGATTAGAACGTTTTCAAAAAAGGTTCCATAACATGACGCAACAATTACCCTCAGGGACTTTTCTGCCATTAAAGGTCCAGTATGTAGGAAATAATGGAAAATAAACTGTAACCATTCCAAAAATGATCACCATATGTTGTCAGAGAGTGAGGAAACACGATGAATTGAAGTAATGGCTTATTTGACAACATTACTCTAACCTGTGAAACCCGTAAAACCCATGAAAAAAAATCAGTTACGGGGGGAATCTCTTGGAATTTTCGTTTATGTTTTGAGCGATTAATTCTAGAATAGCGTATTAATAATGGGCTAGCGTCCTCCTATTTGGGTTGCCAAATTAGCAAAGGCCAACTGTCAACAGCTGTCAGTTGTAGTCATGAGCGCCTATAAGAGGCAGGCAAATTTCCAAAATTAAAACAAGAAACAAATTAAGTGGACATCGGAGGAGCTTCCTGAGATGGTGGCGTCTTAGATCAACGAAAGAATATCAAGTCTGACGAGCTGGCCATATTTCTCCACAACAGGTAGCCTATGCTAAACTTCATCTGCATCGCTAACTTCAGCTACATATGTTACGTTGGTTAGAGAGGTATTTTTTGTTTTCACTGTTTCCGTAATGTGTAGCTGGGTCATGGTTGGAGAAACGTTAAAGCAGCTGCAGGTCAACTAACGTTAGCTAAGTCTTCATTACATCTGGCAACCCAGAAGAGGCTCGCGTCTGGTCGTCTTGAGAACGTTCACCAGTGTTTTGATTTTGGCCAACAGAACGTTCAGTAACAATCCTACAAATCGCACCTTTAAACAATTTTAAGAACACTGAAACTATAGAACGTTCGCGTAGAATTCTAGAAGGAGCCAGGACAAATAATTCACTCTCTGGGGAATGGCATTGTCTTAAAGAATTCACTCCTCAACAGGTTAAATATGTTCAATATCCCTAACGGAATGCATGTCTTCGGCAAAAATGACAAAATACGATGTTATATTAATAATGCAAATGAATGGCAAACTTTGAAATATAGTCTGAAATGAGATGTTATTATCATTGAGACAACAGGGGTATACAAAAAAATCTGATTGTAGCTTACAGCAGCTGACTATTTAGGTTAAGTTTATTACGTTGTGGACGGCCACAAAGCGTCTTCTGCCCCACCGCTGCGCGCGCATCTAGTTTTGTTGGTAAACGGGAAACCCGTGTATAAGTGTATCTAAATTATCGTTATATAAAAGAATTACCTTGTACAGTGACTCGAAAAGCTGTAAACAGTGTTTTAGAGAAACTGTAGAAACTGTAACACAGCTAGTCTATCAATTAACTTGTTTGAACAAGATGATTTTCACTTATAACAAGGTAAAAAAAAAACAAAAGCATATATTACCTTAATTTAAGGTTATTTACCACTTAAATCCAGCCTATAGATGAGCATTGCGCATAAGTTACAACTATGTTGTTGCAACTCCATTAACGCTAATGTTCCATTTTTTTCCCAACAATGGCGGCTAATGGAAGCCTCAAATAGTTCCCTGAAGTCAACAATTAACTGTTTGTCTATACTGACGAAACACACTGACGAAGGCCATCAGGCCGAAACGTTTGTTCGTTGACCCCTGTTGCTATATGGAATAAAAAAGCAAGAAAGAAAGATTTTTGGAGTGCGACCATTCTGTGATTTTCTGGAAGCATATTTACAGCCAACTTTGTACTTGAAGCAGTGAAGCTGAGTTTGTTGTTAACATTTTTGGTAAGGTACGGCCGTGCACTGCAAAAAATCCCAGAATTCTAGAATCTAAGTAATATAAATAACCTTAAATTAAGGGAATATATGCTTATTTTTCTATTATTTGCTTATAAGAAGACATTTTTACACTTGATTTAAGTTTTTTTTACCTTGTTATAAGTGAAAATCATCTTGTTCTATTGGCAAATCTTGCCAGATAATTTAGCTTATTGTAAGTAGTATTTCCACAAAACAAGAAACTTTCACTTGCAGGATTTGCAAAATAGAACAAGATTCAAGTCATTGTTATAAGCAAATAATAGAAAAATACATATATTCCCTTGATTTAAGGTTATTTATTACTTAGATTCTAAAATTCTGGGATTTTTTACAGTGTATAACCCTAATAATAGAGTAGGGGAAGGACAGAAGGAGAGAAAAGAAGAAGAGGCCAAGAGGGTTAAATATGATAGAATGAAAGATAGTGAGAGTCAACACTTTATCAAAGAAAAGAGACAGTTTGCTAAAAAAAAACAATCACAACATAAAATGCAAAGAGGAAAATATTGCAATGAAGAAAATATAGAACATCAAGAAGATTTAGAGAGAGCAGGTAAGAAAGACAGAGAAAGAGAGAACCTGTGATAAAGCGAGACAGAGAGAGAGCCAGGTGAGACATTACTTAGAGAGTGAGAGAGAAAAAGCAGGCGAGAGAGAGAGAGAATTTGGCCCACCAGGGCAGGCTGTCCATCAGTATCACCGTGATGGCTGCCAGTTGGCTTTGGCAGCAGGCGCGCTGTACGAGTCACCTTAATGAATCGCACTCAGACAGCTTGCTTTTCTGTGGGAGCTGAGGACTGCAGTTTAACGGGGAGGTATCAGTCAGCCCCATACAGCTGTCACACAGGAACTGCAATTAGTTTAATCCGTTTCTCACAGCGCCACTTTTCAGCAGGGATACAACTTTGTGTGTTGAGGGCCAGTTAAGACCCTGTTAAAAGTACTGTTGCACTTTAAACACTCTGCACTTAAACAAAGTGCAATCAGGTCTGTGTGTGTTTGTGAGTTTTTGTTTTGTTGTTGTTTTTGTTGTGTAATTTCTATTTCTGAGCATGAGTGTGATCTGTAAGTTAATTGGTGCTTTCATTTGCTAGCTAACGGACCGTTTTAAATGTGCATGGGTGCTTATTGCACAGTGTGACACCAAATTGACCTTTTAAATAATAAATGGCATTAGACACTTTCCTGTAAGACGGTGTTTTGTTTACCACAAGATGGTTTATTAAACATCATAGAGCCTAATGAAGTTGTCTGCATTATGCAGATGTAATTAACTCTGGGCTAAATGTCATCTTCAGTGCCCCCCCCCCTCTTCTGCACACACCACCATTACCTCCACCATCCCACCTGCTGAGCACTGAGTCCAGGGGATGATTCACACGTCCAGGCTAATTTGATGAGATGGAACCTTCGCAGAAGCAGATGTCTGCTCCCATGCTGAACTTCTACCCGCCCATCCACCCACCTACACACACATGCTCTCTCTCTCTCTCAGCGTGATGGGGCTGGTCGCGTGTTCAGCACTCATGTTTCCATATAATGGACAGGCGCAATTAACTCAAACAATTGAGGGAATGTCATTCTCTCTCTCTTTTCTCTTTTTCTCTCTCTCGCTCGGTCTTTTATCTCTCCCCCTCTCTCTTCCCCCCTCTCTTTATCTTCTCTCTCTCTCTCTCTCTCTCTCAACTTCACCCTATTCCCAGAACCCCACATCACAAAATGATTACTCACACTGTCAGCTGCCCTATATAAACGTTTAGGGGGATTCCACCATGGCTCTCCGGGTGCTAATGACTGGAATGATGAATAGAAATGCCAAAAAACAGATAATTGTAAAAGGTGCTTCAGTCCGTAAATTCAACTGCTAAGGGAGTCTATTATCAATGTTTAAAACACCTCTCTTTTCTTCAACAGCAAAGACTTTCACTTCTTATGTTGGAAAATGTACACCACAACTGTGCTCGCGCGCACACACACACACACACACACACACACACACACACACACACACACACACACACTTAAACATACACACATATACATACACACCACACACAAAGAGAGAAGAATGCTAAATTGGACATGATAGCTCTGGCTCCTCTTTAAAACATTGATAGGCTAGGTAAAAAATAGATCTTCCTTCAGATTGCCTTCACTCATTCCCTGGTCAAAATTGAACAAACAAACTGCTGTGCCCCCCTCCCCCTCTCATCACCACCACACAAATCACTATTTAAATTATGTATGTGTGAGCTTCTCTGACTGCAGGCCTATATTTAACACGAGCGGGCCGGGCACAGGTTCACAGGGTTTGTTTTGTTCTCGTTCGGTTACTGACTAATGGCTCTCTGCGGCCATCCCCTAACATTAAAAAATAAATAAAAAATAAACAGCGCATATGGATGACTAACAATGAGCCAGATGCTAAAGTTTAAATAGGGGCTCTTCAGGCAAAAATTGTGCTCATACATCATAACCAAAAGTCATTTTTATTATGCATTGGGTAACAGTCTGCCTGCCACTCTTGTGAAGACAGTTGACATTTGGCCAGTTGCCTATCAAAAACTCTGTTGGAGTGCTGGCACTGTGAGCTGCAGTTAATAAACAGCCTGTTATTATTCATAATATTTAGTCAGACCTTAACCTCTGATAATATATTTTCAAACTCAGGGAGAAAAGATTGGAAAAGACCATTTAGGCATGACTAAATTTGTTGCTGTAATTTGAACGACAATGAGAGTGCGTATCCATCTTACAGTAAATCAATTGTGTAGGACAATAGCACTGCAGCACTGATCCACTGAAACAAAATTGAATCAATCTGAATGTGAAATATTCCTGGTGACACAAACCTGTAGTTATCTGACCAGCTCTTTCACAGAATTTTGAAAAATGTGCACTAAGTGTTACGACGATATTACCTCTCAACTCACAAAGTGTATGTGTCATGCAAAACAGCTGTTACAGTTGCTGTTTGTATATCTTTACCTATGTGTGTGTGTGTGTGTGTGTGTGTGTGTGTGTGTGTTTGTGCTATTCCATATTCTGTTCCATATCAGCTGTGATAGGCAGTCTTGCTGTGTGGCGTAGGAAATGTTTTATGTACCCATGTGTGTGTCAAAGCTGTATCATCTCTGGAAATATTTGAATTATTTCTGTAAAAGAGAAAAATTTGATTGGTTGATTCAAATAAAGAATTTAAATATGTGTGCAATGCTGCCTAGTGAGGTCCTGTTGTCCAAAATACTCAATTCCTATTCACTATTGTGTACGGCATCTTAGATACGCTAACATTCTGCTTGGCCTTCATTCTGACTGCGCCACATTTGATCTTTCAAGTACACCAACTCAGCAGGCTACCTGGTCGGAGTCAATGCCACAGCACAATCTGACTGACTAGGCAGCTCGGAGAGGTTGCCTCGATCTTCTGTCCCATGTACTTGAACTTCTGCTATGAACTCCTGCCTGCTATTGACGTGGAGCTGATTAGTGAGTAGCCTGCAACAAAGTCCTATCAATCACGGGCATTGGTTCTGTCGCCAGCCTGACACCAAGCGCAAGATCCCCAGTTATTGCTTCACCTTTTGTCTGTGGAATGTATACGGCATTCATCAAGTTTCAAAGGGCCATCTCTGATGTTAAAATATAGAGCGCCATTTTGGGTTTTTCTCTTTATTCTTTAATCAGCCTAACAATACATCTGAAAGGCTTGCTTCAAAGGCACAGATAACAACTTCAATGTCGTGTCACTTCAGGGTTATGAGAAATCCTGGGGGCTCTAATTTCACACTGGCAAATGTGGAATGATACAACTCAGCTAACGCCTGGAATAATTGCGTTGTGCTGAGTGTCACAACCCCCGTCAAGTGCAAAGGGCATTTTTTAAATGAAATCAGAAAGATTTACAAATTAATTTCACAGAGTTCCCCCTTTTTCAAAGCAGTCCAAATAAACTGCTGTCACGCAGGGAAGAAAAGTATTCCTGAATCCTTCAGCCCAGGATGCTTTTTACGGAGTGCAATGGCTAACAGCATGCCAAGGCAATTTCAAAAAGCCTGCGGGCACTTCTTGGACGTGAGGCAACAGACAGTGCTGGTTAGAACAACAGGGCATCCAGCCCATAGTCCTTTGGGCAATTTAATTTCTCACACTGTCAACCTTTTTAAATACTGTTGGTTTCAAAAGTTATTCAGCTTGTAACTGTGAAGGAGGCCAAAGGAGGACAAATAATGCTTTCTGCAGCCTCCTTAGACTGGTTGCTATGTGTGTGAACGTGTTCAAAAAGACACAGAAGCTGTGGCAGTTCAGCCTTGCTGCACGGCACAGAAGGACTCCAGCAAAAGATTCTCAGTGAAAACTTAGTGAAACTTATCTGAAATGATAGCATTTCAACCACTCGGCCTGACTGCCTTATTCAGGCGCAGATGAATTTCAATGAAATCCAAATGGCAGAATACAGAATACAAATGAATAAAGAGCTAAATGCGAAGGGTTGGGGGGTGGGGGTTCATGCCGAATCAAGAAGGAATATGAATATAAATTGTCCTTTAAAACGGACTGTGAATGCAAATAAATGAGCAAACAGAAATATGGTTGAAATAACGTTTCATCAAATTGCCTGCGATGAGAACGAGCCACAAACACAGGTGATCCATCACGCCGGCTCCTCATTACCATATGAAAGACTCATTCTTTGATGCACAATATCACAAAATACTAGAGTGATTTAGAGCCCCCATAACTAAACGCAATGGTGTGACAACACCAATTGTCAACATATTATCCTCTCAAGGTTGTCAATCACATTTTCAACACTGCAAGTCTGAAATTGTTCAGCATATAAAAACACTGTAAGCTAAGTAAATACTGTTGACTAGCCTGTTGATATGCTGATATGAGTTGAGTAGCCTGCTGGTATGCTTTCTGTTGAGTTGAGTAGCCTGTTGGTATGCTTTCTGTTGAGTTGAGTAGCCTGTTGGTACATATGCTTTCTGTTGAGTTGAGTAGCCTGTTGGTATGCTTTCTGTTGAGTTGAGTAGCCTGTTGGTACATATGCTTTCTGTTGAGTTGACTAGCCTGTTGGTATGCTTTCTGTTGAGTTGAGTACTGTAGCCTGTTGGTATGCTTTCTGTTGAGTTGAGTAGCCTGTTGGTATGCAGAGTGCACACGCTGATTTGTCTCTAAATGGCTCTGTGAATGGAAGAGACATACAGGCTAGAGAAATTAAAACTGACAGCATATACTGAAGAAGAGAAATGAGAGCTGAAGATCCCATTAAAGCAAACTGAACGAAACAATTAGATCTCATCCAAGCTTACAAAAACAAATCGTGATGGTCTAAATGATGCCCATGAGCGAACACGTACACAGAAGAATGTTTTTTAATCCAAAATCCATCGTTACTTTTGAGGCTAACCAACCTCATCTAGCTCAGACAAGACAAACAACATTGGAATGATGAAAAACATCTATATCAGTGGCGGAAAGCGAAACTACTTAAAAGCCTATGAACAGCAGGAGTGAAGCCAGACAGGCCTTTCAGACAAAATCAGCACTCTTTGTATCACACATTTCACTATTAAAAACAGCCTCAAAGCACAGTACACTGTCACACATTTTGGTCATCAGTATTTGAAGCACACGTTATATCTTCCAATTGGGCCCATTTCAAGCCCCTCCACTGCCTATCACCCTTAAAGAGACCCTGAGAAATCGATGGACAACTACGGGAAGAAAAGCAATATATGTGTGGTATAAGTGTATTTATTCTTTTGATCCCACGAGGGAAATTTGGTCTCTGCATTTATCCCAATCCGTGAATTAGTGAAACTCTCACACTCAGCACACAGTGAGCTGCCTGCAACTAACAGCGGCGCTCGGTCGGGGTTTGAACCGGCAACCCTCCGGTTACAAGTCCGAAGCGCTAACCAGTAGGCCACGGCTGGCCAAAAAACTACTCATTGTCCCAGTGATGGAACTGCAGTCTGCTAAGAGCACAGAAGTTGTATCATTTTGTTTGTTTGCTTGTTTGTTTATTATTATTATTATTATTATTATTATTATTATTATTATTATTATTATTAATAAGTATACTGTTTATCTTCCTTTTCATCCTCACTTTCTGTTCTGTTGCTTTTATCCTTTTAAAGAAACTGAGCAGCAGGTTTTTATGCCAGGAGTTAAACTATCCACAAACTTGGTCAAATTCCTTGGTCATAAAACACACTTTTATCACCTGGAGTGTGTGTGTGTGTGTGTGTGTGTGCGCATGATGGGGGGATAAAGCACAAAGCAAGCTCTTTATGGACACCATCCATCAGAAGGCAAACTAATTCCAGGGTGCCACTAAATCAGGCTATAGCGAACGGTGTTAACCACAGATCCCACATGCTACACACGACGACACGTCACAATATCCACACTAACACACACACAAGGCAAGGCAAGTTTATTTATATAGCACATTTCATACACAGGGGTAATTCAATGTGCTTTACATAAACAAAAGCAAACAGTAATAGTACATAAAACAATAAAAGCCTAAAAGGGCAATAGTTTAAAAGTGTTTAAAATGTAAAGTACATAGAATAATGAAAAGATATACAAATCAACACAGAATGATTAAAAGACAAAAAAACAAATTTCACACACAAACACACACACACACGCCTGAACGCATGCCAGTTCTACTCATGTCTGTCGCGTCATGTCATGTTCCATCACATCAGCATTCATCCATAATTCAACGGCAGAAAGGATGATTCCTCCCTCGTGGCCCCTCTGGCTGCGACGCCAGGTGACTCATGAGGGCCCAGCGCTCAAAGCACGATGCTGGCTCTCAGTGCCGTACTGTCTACGGTCTGCATTTATCAAGGCTATCTGACAGTCCATCAAAGCAACCTGACCAGAGACATTTCTCTTTTTGTTTGAAGTGGTACAAAGTGGACCTGAAGCCATGTACAGTACAATAAAGAATACAGCCAGAATGGACCATCTTTAAAAGGTGTACTGTAACATTTCATCTGTCACTGGAAATGTATATACTATACTTGCACAACGGACCAAAAGGAGTCACATTAATTCCGTAACGCTGCCTGGATGAGAGCTGGCAGTGCCTTCTGTGTGCCCTCGGGCTGATAAGAACTCTGTGCCCCCCACCGTCCTGAATGCAACATGCACAGAGACTTCTTCCAGTCTCCCAAGACTCGACTGGGTCTCACTGGACACGGACAGGCAACCAATTAGCATGAACACCGCATGGGGGAGTGTGTGTGTGTGTGTTGGGGGGTGGGTGTAGACTGGCTCAGTCCATAAGTCTTCATCCAAGAGGTCCACAGAGAGCACCCCCAACCCCATGTCACCTCCACCTCACTTGTAGATGTCTGCATAATGGGACTGTCCCACTAACGTCTCTCACAGCATCCTGTGGGGAACTGAGATGACCACGACCTTAAACAAAACAAAAAAAGCATTATGAAAAAAATCTTTAAAAAAAACTAATTGAATGATTTCCCCGAGCACTGTCACCCACAAAAAAGTAGTTTAAAAATCCAATTTGAAAGACAAGTGTTGACATTAACACCCAGGCCATTTCAATCTCTTCTCCCTCTCGGGCACCGCTAGAGAGGGAAGCACTAGACTGCCGTCGCATTTCCTCCTGTGCACTTCCGATATTCATCACAAAGGACAGCGCCTGTTTGCTTCAGGATCTAATGAAAATGCCCTGATGGCTTATCCGTTCCTCCTTGACCTTGAAATCCTCTGTTTTTCGGGTCCCTTGGCAGTCGAGGGGCGTGGATGTTCTACTGACAAATGCTCCTGAATACCCAGGGCTTTATTTGCCGTTTCCCAGCGTACTGAGCGTGGTGGTAAAAATACACCACCTGCCTCAAAACAGGCCAAGCAAAGGGGGACAATATTTAGCCTAGAGGAAACCCTGTGAAACCCGACACCTTACTAAAAAGCAGACCTGTTTTCATTTGCAAACAGTGCTATGCAAATGACACCAATCCATGTCCCAGTGAATCAAAGGCAATGAAAAAAAAAATCAACAACCACCACAAAGCGTAGGTGTTCCCCACATGTAAATAACGCTCTATTAGTCCTTTCTGTGAAAGCACTGGCATAAAAGAGAAGGGAAGAACTGAATGTTTACATTATTGATCACTGTGCAACAAATGCAACATCAAGAGGTATTGAGTGTTAATGACACATTAACACTGTGATGGATAGTCAATCTAATCAATTGCTCTCAAATTTGATCCTGGTCCTTCTACATCCTTGTGAGTAAATACATTGAACTTAACATTGTGGGACAGTGTGCATTGAACTTAACATTGTGGGACACTGTGGGACAGTGGAACACTGGGAGAGGATGTGACAACACATGAGAGACATAAGGGAGAGACAAGAACAATAGGAGGAGGGAAAGAAAGAAAGAGAGAGAGAGAGAGAGAGAGGGAGAGAGAGGACAAAAGAGAGAGAAAGGGAACATGAACAACAAAGGAAAGGGGAGCATTCTTCCATATCAAAACACAAACGATTTTGTCCACACTGGAAAGCCCCCCAAGGGCCAGTGGACACCTGCACAGGCATGGAGGTATCACTGGCCATCAATAACGCAGCATGCTCCAGCCCCAGTCCAGCAGCCAGTGGACACAAACACGGGACCCCCTGCCGTGTCCATTTCACCAGCACACGCCAGAGGAGGAGACAGAGGCAGCAGATGCTATTAGATGCTAAGATTAGGTCAGGGAGCACAGCAGGGACCACTGGCTCGGTCACCAGCAAGGACACACACACACACATAAGGCATGTGTGATCTGGGCACGCACACACACACACACACATACACACAAGCACGCACACTTGTACGCAGGCACGCACACAGGCACACAGACACACACACACACACACACACTGAAACACACATACATACACACACACACACATGGTCAGCACAAAGTCTATTGAAATGCATACAAAGCAGTCAGGTCAGGTCTTTAAGTTCATGTTCAGCTGCAGCATTGAATATGCAAGAGTATGACATGGCATAGGCAGGAGCACCTTTAAGGTCATGACACTGATCGGACTACGAGTGAATGGATGGACATGATATATGTGACGATTGCGCCTTTTCTGTCTTAATCTGTTTAAGTCAGCGGAAAGTCGTGTCTCCGTCAGACACATCTCTCCTGCAGACTGTCGGAAGCCATTATGTTTAATAATAGAGGATATAGCTGTTTAGAATCTCTGTGCCTCCTGAGAGCCCGTAGCCTTCACAACTGATGGAGAGAGGGAGGGGGCAGGAGAGGAGAGCATGGTCATTCAAACGGAAACATCATCTGTGATGTCCAGGTAAGAGGCATCCATTTATTGTAGAATAATGACTGTAGTAGTCTATTTTTGACTGGACTGTATTTAAATGTGTGATTTTGTATGGCATATTGTAATGTGTAATTATACATGTACTATAGTGCAATATATAATTGTCACTGTGTAATTGTGTATATGATTTCAATATCATAGGATTCTATAAAAATAATGGCTACAACTATGCAGGTGTAGCATTTGTGTTCTGCAGTACTGTAATATGCCTCTGCATGAAATCTTTTTTTTATTGTGTGAACATTGTTCAATGGTTGTGGCACACTGAAAAAAAGCACATCTCTCCCAACCACTCCTAAACATAGATGACCAAGTCAAATGGACAGAATTGCTATGATAGACGGTCACGACCTTTCAATGATTTTTTTTATTCTTCCATTAATCACAGATCCCAAGAGATTGCCGTTACATGAAATCCCTCATCGAAGCAATGGAGGATCTGTTCTCTGGATGGCGCAGTCAAGTGTCTTTTACTATTTTCATTCACAAAGACAGACTTCCATCCGGACGTTTCTTCATTAGGAAAATATGGCTCATGAATCATTTATTACAGACAGCCTGCTTAGAATTTTCTCATTAAGGTTTTTTTTGGCTCGACAGATGTGGTCTTAATGAATGGTCTGGATTTGAGTGTTGCTTTCTTCAAAGAGCTGGCGAAAGAGAATGAAGATTCCTTTTCGAGGATGAGAGCATTTTCAGCGGTTCACCTGTTATCATCCTTATTTTCCCAACGTTTCCCGTCAATAATTCAGAGGTACACACGCCCATGAAGTCTATGATTGCAGTCAATATCGAGGCCGCAGGCTCCGGTGCAGACAGTGAAAATGGGGCATGTAAACCCAAGCAATGACCCGACCATTTCGACAAGCCCAGGGGCAACACTGACATCTGCAATTCCCTAAAGACTTGCAAGTTCAGCCCATTTCTTTATTTGCAAACCAAACATGATCGCAGACATCAAAAAGAAGCATGGGGAAGTTTGCTCTAGTCAGAATCTGACTTTCAAAGTAAAAAAAAAAAAACATAGGTTTTCTACAGACTCTGTTTTCATGTACACAGATATCGCTCAACATGACATTCAGTTTTATAAGAACAGAGCAAGATAGTATCAGTGCCCTTGGACTATTTAAAAAACACATGGCATTTTATTTAGATTATTATACATAATGTAGCTTTTCCTCCTAAATGTTATTTTAATCAACAGTCTTTCAGAATCATCAGAAGAATCTCTCTCAAGAAGAGGCAAGGTTTTTTCTGCATGTAAGACGAAGAGGGAAGAAAATAGCACACTCAATTAAAAGAACCAGACACCAGTGAGTCATGTAAGGAAAATAGCTGAAAATAGTCTGCCCTGCTCTCTACCTCTGACCTATAACAAATTGCCCCAACGCAAGACAATAATACTGGGGGAAACGTGTTCTGGGGTGGGGTCTGGCCATAGTAAAAGGAAAGGCGTATTTCTGCAGGCTACTTTTTCAGCAGAAGCTGCGCGCGGGTAAAACCTCCTGTGATCGGGTGCACAAGTGCACCGGAGGAGAGAAATATTAATCAGTATTTCAAACAGACGGCACACAAAGGCCACGGTCACTTGAAAAAACACTGTGACCTGACCGATGCTGCGATTCACGGGAGGGAGGGCAGATAAAACAAGCTATCTTCAAACACCAAGCCGGCGCATCAGAACGGTGGCAATTTTCAAAGCAACTTGCTTGAATGACACACTGCCAATATGAATCTACATGAATAGGGATTTTAACATGTCACCCGCCAATCAAGAGACAAAAATGCATGATCATTGTTATCAATTACAACATTTGCAACAAATGCGAACAGTTCAATAATACGCGTTGGATATATTTACCATTAGTGATCCATCTGGAAATCAGTCTCCAGTCAAGACTGGATGAGGTCCGTATTAACGTTAAGGTTAAACTTAGAGATTTGGAGAGTGTGTGGACCGGAGATGTGTAAATGTGTGGCGCAACTTCCAAACAAAACGATGGCATGCCGCGTTTTCGGTTTCAGAGAGTTCACTGGAGATTTCCAGTGAGTAAACTCTGAAAATTGCACTTCAATATTACAAAGTAAGATTGCAGCATATGTAGCCTACTTGAAAATTCCTAGCAAACGTGTAATGTAGCTATGCACGGGATACTCAAATAAACGTGCCAGAATGTCTTACCTTAAATTCACCGAAGATGTTGATCTTCTATGTATACACTCGAGAATGGACGAATACACAAGAATTAACTATAACCACATGCAAATTACCTACGAGAAGTCAAAATGCAAAAAATCTTGCACTCTGTTGAGGACAAAAGGCGCAGAAGAGCACGCGTATCGCTGCGTATCGTTGCGTATCGCTCTTTACAAGTACATGGACCACACCACTCCTCAGCCACGACTAGATGAGGAGGGAGCACCTCCTACCTCTTATCTAAGCGCGAGTTAGCGAATTGACATCAGTGAGGATCGTACTTTATCGTGGGCAAAGACAACCTTTGGGCGGGTTGACTGCTAGTACTTTGGGACACACGTGGTGTGCAAAAGATATCGAATACTGAAGACTTACATTATATGAAATAGGTTACGTATTTGCAGAGCTGGAATTCCGCACGGATTTACTAAATATTTACCACCACCCTGATACCTGAGTAGTTATGAACTGTAATTTATGTACATTATTTCAGGATTAGACATTAGATATGTTCTCTACATGTTAGTCAGTGTTAGGGTTTGTGCATTAAGTTTCAGTGGAACATGGCAATATGATTCAAACAGAGCTGACTAAACATGCAGAGGAATGGGAATTTTGCTAGGATGCAGCTTGGCACAGCTATATGATACATGTTTCCCATTCTCTCTCTCTCTCTCTCTCTGCCTCTCTCTGTGTAGTCACCCCAGGCTTGTTTCTTTCCTGTCATTTCACAAATAAATGACTAGTGAATGTCTCATTTCCACACTGGCAGGTTATTACAGTGGTGCCTCTGATTGCAGACATCATTACATTATCTCTTCTAGGAGACCTTCCCGTATGGTAATGTGACTGGTGGTGGCCATCGAGGAGTGGAGGCGGTGGACGCACCCACTACACTGAGGTACTCTTGTTGCCCAGCCAAATGGCGCAGCACTGACAATTAAATATTGTAGCCATTACGCTAGGGTGGTGATTGCCGAGTCAGTGAGCATGGTTAACACTATTACTTCATAAACCAGAGTTAATTAGTCTGGACATTATTAAAAACATGAAACAAACATGAAACAACACAAAGTCAGTTTTGTGCACAAGGCATCTATTCTTTCTCTCTCATCTCCTAATCACGTCCTGTACCACAGTAAGCAGTATTTGCTGCCTTGATTGCTTATGTAAAATGTAACCACTTGTCTCTGCATATGAATAGAACATGCCCTAATCATACTCACAATGGTTCTTTCAGAAGTGAGCATGCAGATCAATGACACCAGCAGGCAACTGTATTCATTAGTGCAGTCTCAAGGCAGCATCTCTGTAATTTCGTCTCCTTGTTTGCAAGCCAGCAAGGCTCATACAGTACATTGCTCTTTATGCATTTACAAAGACACGGCTCCTAACAAAAACAGCTTTTATCATAGGCAAGCATGGTGTATTTCAAGCCCATGCCTACACAGTCTTTTCTATGAACACATTCCCTTTGCTCTTGACATAAACATCCCTTCCATCAATGCTATTCTGTGTTTCAAGTTAATGTCTACACATTGAGACACGATTCTTAACAGTACACTTCCATCACCGCTAGTATTGTGTGACAAGCCCATGCTCATACTCTACGCTGTATGAACAACATACACTTCGTGAGACACCAGTTTTGATACCCCTGAGCACTTATGTTTCAAGCCTACGCCATGCTCAGCCTGTCCCTGCAGTCAGTGTGCAACCCATGGGAAGCTCTATATGGCAATCGGCAGGCAGGCAGACATCTGACACACTGTACCGCATTCCAATGCTTGAAAGAGAGAGAGGGAGAGCGAGAGAAAGAGAGAGAGAGACTGGAAAGAGATGCTCGTGGGCTGAAGTGAGCTCAGTAGCCTACACTGTACCATAATTACAAGCTCTTCCCCAACCCTAATTTCCCTGGAAAATAGAAAACATGGCAGTGAGAGTTTCTGACTGCATTTTGTGGTGGTGTGGCATATCATTTTCATTAATGAAAGACTCCAGAAAGGGGCTGATTGCTCGGTTAGGTTCCAAGGCCAAGTATTAGGCCCCCTGTTTGATTGCTGAGACATGGTCATGAGTTTTGCTGGGAAACTGGGTGCAGAACAATCGGCAGACTTGATAAAACCCAAAGTTGGTGAAGATGAATGAGGATAGTCATATCAGGGCTATTTTCCTCTTCTGCTTGAAGCCACTCTTACGTAAGGCTCTCTTAGCCAGCGTCTCTCTGCGTCCTGAGCATTAATTGCCTTTGAATCATGCTTTTCGTCCGACTTCAGCATGCCAAGCAAAACCACACTCTTAAATTGCATCCTTCATGGCACGTCCTGCATGAAAAAGTTTAAAACGCATTAAAACCCCACGATAAAACCACATGATGTTAGCAGCTACTCTCAGACACTGGAGAGATTCATTTTGATTTACAGAGTGCAATGCATGTAAATCTGAGAAAAATCACTGCCATACTTTTTCTTCTTGGCTTCATGATAGGGATATGGATATGGGAAATACTAAGCAAAGCCAAGATAAAATGTAAATGGCATTAAAAAGGTTGATTACTGTAGGCCCTCTGTGTCATAATTTAAACCTGCTCCAGAAGCAGTCTGTGTTTCAGGAAGGGGTTGATGGAGCGAAAAAAAAAGCCAAGAGGCTTCATTCTCCAAGGCTGCAGCCGCCCTGTTCCCTGCCAGCGCCTTGGCTAGGAAAGAAAGGATTGCCGCTGCTGCACTTATGCATATTTCATTGTGGGGAGCGTCTTTTATGTCCCAAGTTAACCTAGTTGAAGGTCTGTACTACCAGAGGTGGCAAAGGGATGTCAGTGGCTGGTGTTCCTCAGAAACAAGCTTAAATATTCATTCACTTCAGATATCCTTTTTTGAACAACAAAAAACACTTCACCTTCCCTCACCGAAAAACAAAAAAGGAAATCCATGAAACACCTTTGACGTGAAAAATACAAACCACTAAGGGACCGATTGTACACTGATGCTCCACCATCAGTCCCACACAACACACTGAAGAAAAAACCCCGTACTATGCCACAGAAAACTATGTACCGCCTGCTGCACACTATGCGTTATTCAAAGCCAGAGAGATATAATGCATGAAATGGTTTCTGCTGCACCAAATGGTCTTTTCAGCTCTGTCTGAATGTATTTGCCGTATTTGTGTGGCATTCAGTGGCTCTCCACTAGCCTAA
This sequence comes from Alosa alosa, assembly GCF_017589495.1. Classification (NCBI taxonomy): domain Eukaryota; kingdom Metazoa; phylum Chordata; class Actinopteri; order Clupeiformes; family Clupeidae; genus Alosa; species Alosa alosa. The sequence continues at coordinate 19,533,338 of NC_063192.1, read as the reverse complement.
TGGGTCAGGCCTATCTTGTTCCGCTCACGGATGTCCTGTGAATCCTCTAACAGCACCACGCCTGGCCTTGTCAGAAGGCATCAGCCCGTCACCATGCGACAGCAAAAAGAAATAGGCCAATGTTACACAGACTTGAGGCTGTGAAGGGCTTCACCAAGACATAGTGGTAAGTCGGGGCACAAAAGAAGAAAATGATGGAACAGAATCGGATTTGCGCATGTCGACAGTGGATCTGGCAGATGCGGTGGCCGGATCAATGAAACCCCGAGGACTGCCGCCTGCCCGCCCGCCAGCGGTAGAAAGAACCAGTAGGTGGATGTGACTGAGCCTTACTGTGGGGAAGACAGAGAGGAGGAAATCCATTACATCTCTCCTGAGCACACGCCAGCAGTGCTCCACGCCAGGAGCATCCATTAGCCTGATGAGCAGACGTGGGAGTGTGTGAGGGCCAGGGGTGGACACGACCGACTGGTCTCCATCACGAGGGAATACAGTATGTGGAGCACTTGATGATGTCCTTTTAGTCCATAACAGCCTTCATGAGATGATACAGTAGACCCAGTGAGGAAGTGGAACAAACCTATTTCTACTCCACGTCTCTAATTGCAGTTTCTCTGTTCCTGAAAACAGAGTTATGCACGTCAGCAAAGAAAGCAAAAATAGTAAAAGCAAAAAGATAAAATAGTATTTGGGTCCTCAGCAGCCACAAAAGTTTTCTTTGAAAATAATTGCATACTTAACTCCCCCCCACCCCCATATTTGCACCATGAAAGCCATGTCCCTCCCCAGGACCCACAAGCTCAGTGAGCGTCATCTCAACACCTCAGCATTATGCACTCGATGAGGAGTTGTGGCAATCATGCCAAATATTAGCTTCCTGGTGATGAAATCAGATAAACATAATGCAATCCAATGGCCCAGTTGATAAGCACCAGGCACTAGGCCTACCTATTAAAATGGTTTACTATAGCAGGGCAGTGGAGCTGGATATTGGCTGATCCAGACGCTTGCTCTCTGTGCCCAGTTGTGGTTGCAGTAAATGTGTGCATGGCTTGTGGCGGGTCAATAAAGACCAAACTCATGCCCTGGTCAGGCGAATCTGTGTTGGGTCGGGAGTTCCCCTTGTGCAGATCGGCTCCACTTTACCCAAACACACCACTGATTGGCACTAATGTCCTTCAGCTGACGGTGCCTCCCTAGCTGCTGCTCTGCTGATCTGAAAGTGTGTGTGTGCGTGTGTGTGTGTGTGTGTGTGTGTGTGTGTGTGTGCGTGCGTGTGTGTGTGACAGCCAAAGTCGGTAGGACCTCAAGTCTTGTCCCCCTGTGGCCACTCCAGCCCAGAAAAAAATCACAGTAAATCCCCCACTCTTATTGATTGTCAGGGGCTCAGTGGGGAACATGAAAGAAATACCACCACCACCCTCTCCTACCCCCCCCCCCCCAGAGGGGTATGCTCAGGCTGGAGAAACCCTCTTGAATATCAACTGTGTTTCAATGAGAAGGAGGCATCTTCTGCTTATCCCCCCACACACACACAGCCTCTTTAACCTAGTGCAGCCAGCCCACTGAGAGAGGAAGAGAGAAAGAGAGAGAAAGAAATAGACAGAGAGAGAGAGAAAGAAACAGGGCAAGAGAGAGAGAGAGGGGGTAGAAAGAGTGGCACAGTGTGCATTCATGGTGACTCACAGGCCTTAATGATGGTCTTAAACACACATGATGTTTTTTTTCTCTCGCCCCATGACTCAGTAGTAAATTGGCTCTAAAGGGGGAGAGGAAGTCAAAGCCAGAGCCGAAAGTTGGACGCACAAATACACCCAAAAAGGCACAACCTTCCATTGATGCTCTAAATCGGTTCTGGAGTCGAGGACTGCGGAACGCGGATCGTCACCTTGCTCCGCCGCAGCATCCTGTGATTACCAGGAAATAATCACACGTTTGGGGAAAGAGGTGGAGAGCAGCCTGTCATTGGACCTTCATTTTACCCTGCCTAAAAACACAGCCCAGGCACTTAGCGGTGCATCCCACTAATGCTACAGAAAACGAGGAAAGGAGGAATGGAATGGCAAAGAAAACAGGGAAAATATTCCCCTTCTGGTCAACGGGTTTCTTCCAGGCAGTTCCCACATATGCTCTCCATCCACGTGACCCAAGCTACTGTATTCTGGAGCCGAGGTGTAAACATAGCCACATGTATTTTTCATGAGCCGATTCTATGACCCCTGAATGGCTAATGCATTAACAAATGTCGTGGTTCTTTCACAGTTGGGAATTGGAATTGGGAGTTGTGTCTGTGCCACCGTTCAATCAAAAGATCTTAACAACTGGACAGGCAGCAAGTCACAGATTGAGCCAGGCCATGAGACATCCAAGCTACAAGGATGGAGGAAGGTCGCTGGTTCCCTCTCCATACGTTTGCAGCCACAGACTGATTGCACAGGGCCCAAAGTGACAGTGGTAGAACAGGAAACTGTCGGCCCATTTGTGCCTCATGGTTAACATAAATAGATTCTGATTCTCATCTCATTTACAGACCTGGTAGATAAAATGCAAAAAAGGTTTCTTAGATGAATTCATTAGTCTGACAGCATGTTAATTATTTAGATGTGCAGCTGAGTCTTGTGTGTCTACACTGTATTGTATAAAGGGCTGTGCTGTTAAGTCATGCTGTATCTGAGAGGATCAATCCACTAAGACTTGAGTAAACATGGAAATCCAGAAATCAAGAGAGGATAGGAGAGGATGTTCTGTACACGTTGTGTGATTTAGATATGATTCTACTCGCTGTGGCTCTGAATAGTGAGGACACACTGTCCCCCATAAATGTTAAAATAACATAAATTATTTACACACACACACGAGAGAGATAGATAGAGAGAGAGAGAGAGATAGAGAGGGATAAAAAAGAATGAAAGATGCTTGTCCAGAGACAAGGAATACCACTGCATAATATGACATTAACAAATAAGTAGCCTAATGGCAAAGTTCCCAAAACCCTCAACCAAAGCAAATCATTACAGTAATTTCATGCCCACTGGCTCGCACATGTTCAGATCCATCATCCCTCTGGCTAAAATGCTGATTATGCTAACATGTACAGTATACAAAGAGGAGTTGTGTTACAGGGCAGTTTTCAACTCAACCTAAACGTAGCCTAGTAGAAATGTAGCATATTATGAGCTGTACTGTATTTAACCCATCGTGGATTTATGACTGAACAAACCAAATGAAACAAACAAAGTGCTTTTAAGGCTGTTGAGGGCCGTAGGCTTATTTATGTCGTCTCTTTACCAAAGTCTGTGTGAGACTGAGCTATGGGTGATTACACTTGCAGCACAATTTGTTTATGCAAGTTTTTTTTTTTTTATACCGTGTGTGACTGCAACAGCTTGCACGGTTTTCATTTTGCAATTAATTACACTGCAGGCGCTGAGAGTACTATTGTGCAAGAAAGTAATAACAGTTTCATTCTGCAATGGAGTGTGGAGATATAATGTTTCTGAGACTGGCCGTAACCAAAGAGCAAATATAATTTCATTCCTCTGTGTGTTTGCCATGTTTTGAAATGATGATGCTGGCCGCAGGCGTGTTTTTTTATTTTATTTAAAGCCAGTCTGTCTGTCTGAGATGAAGCCATAGAGGGGCCAGTGGAAAGGGCCATAGCCGGCGCAGTGCTGCTTCGCTTATGTTAATCTGGGCCAAGCTGTATGCAGACCCGCACCCACTCTCCCATAAACACTCTGAGTAAGCAGGGAGGAAATTTAATTAGGAGCGCACTATGGAGATAAGGCTTTGCCACAAGTTTTTCTTTATGCCCATGTCATTATGGGCACAACAAAACTCATTTTGTGGTCTGAGGATGGCTCTGAGTGGGGGGCTTACAGTTATATGAAGCCAATTAAAATATTTCTGTCAGCTGACTTTCATCACCAGTTTGCAGAGGATACATTTTCACAGTATGCAAATTAAATTGGGCAACAAGCAGTTTGTCAAGAGGAGGTATGAAGTACTCTCTGTCTCTCTCTGTATGTGTGTGTGTGTGTGTGTGTGTGTGTGTGTGTGTGTGTGTGTGTATCTGTCTATATTTGTCTATATAATTGCCAGCTCCTCCACAAATGGGTACTCAACAACCCATGCATAACCTTTTTCATGTTGATTAAACAAATCAATACCAGTCACAAATGTCTATGTCAACATTCTGCAGAATAAATTACCTGAAACACTCTCTCTTTCTGTCAGTCGCACACACACACACACACACACACACACACACACACACACACACACACACAAATGCACCGACTCTCTCTCATTATGTCAACCTACACCACAACACCTGTCATCCACCAAGTTATATTTTGTCAATTCAATTTTTCCACCATGTGTTCCTCATCAACACTGTCCAAATCCAGTCCTGTAATTTCTTTCTTAATGTCAGATGCACAAGGTATCTTTGTAAGTAAGTAATTGACATTCATCAGGGCCATCTGTCTCCTCTCTGAGACAATGTTACCAATAATGCAATAGTCATTAGTTCCAGCAGATTTTCAGTGGAGACCAGTTCCAGAAACACAAAGGTCTGCCATGGTGATGATTCTAAAACACTTTGCCAAGATCCCACCACAACATAACTACACATGACCTGTTTTACAGACTACTTTAGGCATCTAAATATGAAACTCCTTTTGTTTTCCCTTATAGCTCTTTCCCATAACACTTATGCCACATGTAGGCCATGCATCATGCGGCACAGAGGGCAAAGGTCAGAAGAGAAGGGTGAGAGGGCATGTGCCAGACTTCGTCACAGCATGGACTCCATCTCCAGAGATGACAGGAGCCTGGCTGTGGGCCCAGACTCCGCGGCAGAGGGCAGAGGTATACAGTACATCATCTTCACAAGGTGATGCAAAACAGGACGGGGAAAATGAAATGTGCGCTGTTTATTTTTAGACACACAATAATAAGACACATTTGTGGTGCAGATTCTCTTCTGACAGGCATTAGGTGCACAGCATTTTATTTTTTATGCTATATAAAATACAAAATAATTGTCAATCATGGATACCATTTGTAAATATTTGTAAATATTATGGGAATGTGTTCATATTGTTTTGGGAGCACACGCATTATTGCATCATGGTAAAAATATTAAGTTGCTGAATGCACAGGTGCACAGAATCGTAACATTACATGTTTGTCTTATCTTAGAGCATCTATTTTGTGACAACTACTGTATGTGAGGATGCAGCAGTAGGACAGTATCCCTGTACTATAAACAGTATCCCTTACAATAACTCTTCACAACGTTGCCAAACAGAGCTACATATCTACTATCTGGCGTGTTTGAGGTCAGATTACTATGTACAATACGGTATTAGAGACTTTTGAAGAGCTTGAAAAATCTATTGCCAGTGGCAAAGGGTAGGTCTTTTTCCCTATCCTCATGGGGTTGATACTACACAAAGAGAAAGTGCACACAAATAAACTCCAGTTCAAAGTCAAATGCTGCACTCTCTTGGTGGTAAATATTATTGCCTTAGACAAACAAACATCCAAACACTTACTCAAATATTTTGAATAAACTATCAATAAATAAATAAATACATACAAATAGATGATTTCATAAAAGCCCTTCTAGGGATAAGTGTTGCAATTTTGCTTTGGCTATAAGCACAATGATACTTTCTTCAGATAGCTGTTTGTCTACAGTATGTACAATGTATCTGTCCATATCAAATAAACCATCAATAAATAATAAATAAGGATAAAAAAGAATAAGCTGAAGGTCACAAATCCACATGCCAACATCCACATTTGTACATACTTGTTTTTATTTAGTGTTATTACTATGTATATTACATTTACTTACAAAATAATGATAACTGTCAGGACAGTAACATGTCTTGGCACATTTGTTTTACAGGATCAAAAAATAATTTCCTCCCACAACCCCTTTTCAAATACAACCCCCCAACTTCATTTTCATGTCTCCTCCATTCAATTCTTCATACACAGTAATGTATTCATGATTTCTTCTTGCAATGATGAATCAGATGCAATGATCAGGCAGCAAGGGCAACACTACTTGGATCTGCATGTGATAACAGCCAGAGATGTCTAGCAGCATTTCAACAGTATTTCTTTCACAGTGCTTGGAGTGGGGGCTGCTATACTATACTCTTTCCCAGTGATAGATCCACCACATTAACAGATCTAGAAGCAGATGGAGATCACGGAGGGACAAACAACAAAAATACACACACACACATACATTCACGCACACACACAAACACACACACACACGCGCATGTGCACACACACACACACACGACACTCACACAAATACAGACATACACAATCGCTCAGCACACGTACATGCCCAAATTGGTTAGTGATGGAATTGTAAAAATGTTCAAGTCAATAAATAAATCATTAACATTTTAAATATGAGCTTCACATATAGTTGGAAAGGATATGACCATATGACCAATATATTAGGCTTTGTATCTACAGTATTGAGAGTAAATGTGTGAAATGACTAGGACAGGGGAAAAGAGACACAATAAAGTTTACAGTCATCTTGGTCCGTTTCTGGTGATACACCTGACAATTGCTACACACTGTAACGTGACTAATCTGAATCTTTTATTTTTAAATTTAGAGATTCAATTGTCTCTGGGGTGCCAGGCAGTATTTGCTGCCAATTCAAATGTAGTCACCGTTAGAGCGAAACTATCACACAAATTAAACAACACAAACACGTTTTATAAGTTTCAAATCATATATTGTGATAGTTTAAATTAAACCAAAAATATTCATACACAACTTAAATAATCGATATCCCTCCATACAATCAAAAAAAACAAAAAATGCTATTTAAACAAAAGGGGGAAAGTATGAGAGAGTCTGAGTCACTGAAGGAAAGTGAGTTGTGGAATATGTTGAATTAGTTGTATACTGGTGGAAGGGAAACGTGAACTCGGAGATGAGTGTTGAGTTACCAGCGGGAGACTAGCCAGGGGAGCTGCAGAGTAGGCCTACGACTTGAACCAGGGATCTTCGCAACACCGCGACAAGAGAAAGGAAAACATCTTGCCATGCTGCCGATCCATTCCGTCGTGCGCAACACAAAGTAGTTTGAGCCGGTCCTATTTTGCTCAGGATCCGCACTGCTTCATAGTAATTCCTCAAAGGGATTAATCCACAAGGGTACGATCCAAGGAATCCAATGTAACTTATCCAGTGTGAATGTTCTGTTTTAAAATGCTCCCGCCATGTCTCACATGCCCTCGGTAACTACCCTCTCCGATAGAGCTTCCTGTAATTAGCGCTCTCTCGCAGGTTAGGCCAAACAGCCTTTTATCGTCAGCTGACTGCGTGACGTTAACCTAATTGGCGTTTAAGCAACCCGGTTGGATAAGCCTAAAGTAAATACATTTTTATTATAAAAAATATGGAGCGGCCCACTACAACACAAAAGGGCTGTGTGCAAAAGATGATGATTACCTCTATTATTTGCAGAGTTCATTGTTTCCTCTTTGACAACTTTGCTGTTTTCATATTCATTAGTCAGTATTGTTGATTTATTTTCATCTATACTAATTAGTATGTATCACTGCTTATCATTGCACAAGTTACGGCGCATTAGATGTGTATGAGAATAAATGCTAACATGTGCCATTTCTGTCCAGTGTTTAGGGGAGGTGACATATCAGTTAGCTTATCAGCAATCCCCAAAATGATGAATTCATACTATCATTCATTTTATCTCTCATTCTCTCTCAGCTGGGGATAAAGTAAACATAATGATTTCTGAAACAAAAAATAATTAAACACAAATTGTTCATGATTAATAACATGTAAATATCTTCCCGGAAAAAACAGCATGTAAGTATGTGTCAAATCAACGTAAAAGTATTAACCCTCAAAATGTTACAAAATATAATGACTAGGACAGGGGAAAAGAGACACAATAAAGTTTACAGTCATCTTGGTCCGTTTCTGGTGATACACCTGACAATTGCTACACACAAAAGGGCTGTGTGCAAAAGATGATGATTACCTCTATTATTTGCAGAGTTCATTGTTTCCTCTTTGACAACTTTGCTGTTTTCATATTCATTAGTCAGTATTGTTGATTTATTTTCATCTATACTAATTAGTATGTATCACTGCTTATCATTGCACAAGTTACGGCGCATTAGATGTGTATGAGAATAAATGCTAACATGTGCCATTTCTGTCCAGTGTTTAGGGGAGGTGACATATCAGTTAGCTTATCAGCAATCCCCAAAATGATGAATTCATACTATCATTCATTTTATCTCTCATTCTCTCTCAGCTGGGGATAAAGTAAACATAATGATTTCTGAAACAAAAAATAATTAAACACAAATTGTTCATGATTAATAACATGTAAATATCTTCCCGGAAAAAACAGCATGTAAGTATGTGTCAAATCAACGTAAAAGTATTAACCCTCAAAATGTTACAAAATATAATGAAGACTGTGGGTCTGGAGATTTCTCTACAGACTTGATATAAATAAAACATTAATATAATTTCTAATATGGACACTGTTATGACTGATATGTAACAACAAAGTATTTTTCAAATAAAATAGAATACCCTGATACTTATCACTACCTGCACTGGTAGTCATTTATAACATGAGTATAAATATATCAGTAGCTATTTTCAGCACGTTTACCTCTTATAAAAAACACTGCTGAGTGAAATATATTGGACCAGAGAATAGACTACACTAGTGCATAAATACAATGTCAGTACAGACACTCCTGTGCTGAAAGAGTTCAGACAGACAAAAATACACAACCCACATGATCATCCGCCTTCCAATCTTGAACCCAAGAAAAAGAAAAAAACAAAAAAAACAAGCCATCCATGAAAGGAAGACACTGAGACGCACTCTCTACTCCTCCCCCCACAGTTCTCTTAGCCTGAAGCATGTGCTACGTGTTGTGTCTGCATCCTCTCTCTGAAGTCCCTCGCCTCCGCATCAGAGAGATACACACTGCTTCAGTCCAGCCGGCGGGGCTAGATAGTGTCCTCTACATGTTTTAAAATACTGTAGTCTCTATTCGTCGTGGTTATGTGAGCAGTGGTCTGGGGGGGGGGGGGTAGTGGTGGGGGGTGGAGAGCTGTGGGGTGTAATGGGGTGGATCAGGTGTTTAGCGATGGCAGCAGAAATACCACCGACCAGCCACCCACCCCAAACAGCTCCCAAACCCCACCTTGAGGTGCGCCCTCAGAACTGGGAGTCAGCGCCCAGGCTGTTGAAGTCTTCGGCGCCATACTTGTCGCGGCCGGACGACTGGCGGAAGCCGGCGGCGATCTCGTCGAAGGTGCGGCCCTTGGTCTCGGGCACCTTGAAGTAGGTGAAGACGAAGAAGCCGAGGAGCAACACAGTGAAGATGATGAAGACGTACGGCCCACAAAGGTTCTACAGAGACACAGAGAAATGTAAATATTTACAAAATAAATACTATGTATAAAAAGAGATATACATACATACATTATCCAAATATTAGCCGAGGTTTATACATTGATTTTGCAAAATTTCTTCAGCTATGAGGTTAATACAAGGGGGCAGTTAATATGGTATTAATATGGTTTTGTTTTTTTAACTTGCATAAAACACTGACCTGCGGTTTATACACAATGCGGCTAATACACAGGAAACTACTGTACAGTACAGTATATGCAGTACAGTACATTACATTACTTTGTGTTTTATCCACAGATTTATAGTTATAGACCCTTTCAATCTGTTCCTAGAGGGTTTCTGGTTGAAACATTCAAAACCAACGCAGATACTTTGAAGTTAAAATGAGTCGGACTTTAGCATAATGCTCTACAAAATGTTTTCTTATTTATTTTCATTTTGTTTGTTCCCAAGTTACCATTAGCTCAATGTTGTTTTCTGTGCCACCGGAAATGCCTTAGGAACGCACCTGTTTGTTCATGCAGTTGAAAGGGTCTACAAAATAGACACTAACCTCTGACCAGTGTACGGTACATCTATCCACATCATCTGCATTTAGTGACCCAGATGGGGCTTTTAACCACAATTTCAATACAAAAGGGAATCCATTTTATCAGTACTTGAGCTTAGTGGAAATGTAATGCATGACCTTGTCACTGCCATTACAGTCCATTAAGGCCACACAATCATAAGTACTTGTACTTTGCTTGTTCAGATTCAGATAGTTGACCTCGCCACTGTTCCAGTTTGAGTATTTTTTTTTTTAAGGTAACAGAGAAATTAAAGTATCTGAAATCCACTTACCGCTACATACTGGAAGCACATGCCCACAATGAAGTTAGCTGACCAGTTGGAGAAGCCGGCCACAGCGAAGGCTGACGGGCGGGGGCCCTGGCTGAAGAGCTCGGCCACGATGAACCAGGGGATGGGACCGGGCCCGATCTCAAAGAACGCCACGAAGGCAAAGATGGCGATGATACTGACATACGACATCCACTCTAGTTTCTCCTGTGGACAGCAGACAAGAGAATCAGTTCTAGAATCACTATAACAGATTAATGACAATTATTTTCAGAATATTGTATAATTTTTAGCTGTTAACATGGATTTAGTTCTTTACACATTGAGATGAAATGCACTGTGTAACAACAAAGTAAGCATTGCCAAATGTTAACAATATCAGATAAAAAAAGGAATAGAATATTGAAAAATATAAAGCTTTTGTTGTATGGTAAGCTCAATACTGTTCAGGGACCAACAACACTCACTCTATGTGTGAGGCCTCGGCCTACTATAGCACACTCAATTAAACAGTTAGGCAATCAAAAAATGCTCGACCCAGTGCTGCCAACCTAATTGAGATCAGAGAGGCATACACAGCACAACAGTCTGTGTAGATCACTGGAAAAAACACCAACTCTGTGCTTGACTAATCATCACAAGTGGCTCTTCATGAGCCGTAATGGCTGCCGCCGTGGGATGGGATGAGGGGAGCGTAAACAAGCCGAGCACACAGCACAGCACACCCACCAGCAGCGCCATGGCGACGGTCATGAGCACGGCGGACACGGCCATCCCCATCAGGCCAGTCAGGTGCAGCGTCCTGCGGCCGGCACGCTCCACCACAAACAGCTGCAGGAGAGAGGAGGAGAGGGAAGAGCAGGGAACACGGAGAGGAGGAGGACAAACAAGAGAGAGGTGAGGAGAAAGAAGGAGAGGAGAGGAGGAGGAGTAGGAAAAAACAAGAG
>NC_063192.1:19419588-19517088 GCF_017589495.1 Alosa alosa | reverse complement strand
ACTCTCAATGATCTACGAGGAGATGTGGAGAGACAGAGGTGGAAATGGGTCAGACCCATCAGTGCCTGTCAATCTTCACAGGCTTACTGAGTTAAGGTGAGGTGTTGTGAAAAAGCAAAAAAAGCATAGTAAATGTAATCATTTTAAGTTAAAAGAAACACTGACTATTGCAAGTAAATGCATTAAAGCTTTTTTCTCTATTTAACATATTGTTGTTAAATGTTTTTATGTTTTTTTAACCAACAGTATCCCTCAAATGACTTCAGGAGCCCCTTTATCAACGACACTGCCATGCCAAAAACATCCAGCAGAGGGCGTCTGACACCACAAGAGCCAACTGTATCCATGTGGCCTGCCTGCAGTGTTGACAAACACTGATGTGTGACAGTAAGCCCAAACACTGACGTATGACAGTAAGCCCATTTCCAACAGGACACACTTGGTCCCAATGCTCACTCTTCACCTAATCTTGTTATCATTATCATACACATGTATGCAGCTATACATTAAAATGTAAAGCTTTAAAATGTATGCACTAAACAAGTGGTTATGATTGCATTTAGAGGGTTCTAATTTCCCCACTGCATTAATTTATGAAAGCTATGCTCACTGGACAAGACATTCACAGAGCTTAAAATCCAATGTGGACAAAAAAAAGTGCTCACTCATAATTTTGCTACATGACCTGCTTTGGCACTCTCCTTGTTGACAAGTCCGGACCTTGCCACCTCTCCCAGTTCTCTCATTCCAAAAGTTAGTCTTTCACAGTCCACTTGTCAGTACATGGTGGCGACTGCCAAGAGAGCACCCTGTTTAGAGCACCTTGAGCCAACATTAGCCCTAATCTGCATGTCCCTATTTGCAGCCGAGCTCTGGGTTGGGCTGGGCTTGTGTTGTGTTGTGTTGTGTTCTCGACAGCGCCTCATCTTACAGCACCTTCTCATCTCCTCTCCTTATCCCCTTACAGAACGGCCAACCTCCAGGCCGCTGATTCCCCCTGCGCCGCACTGTGCCACCCCGCACCACACTGCACCACGCCACACAACGCCACGCCACGCAGCTGGGTTTCACCTCTAACCAGCTGAGTCATGCGGCTCCAAATGCTGAGTCACGTCAAGGAGACAGACGCTCAAAGCATTACAAACACCAGACCATCCTACAGTAGCTGTCCAGCTGCAGTGTACTCTACTAATCACAGAGAGTGTGTGTTCTATGTTCTATTAGGGACCAGCGCACGTCCTGATCATATTTACGGTGCTGCGTCCTGGCTCTTCATCAGACTTAAAAACCCTATAAAAGTGATGCAGTGCATGATGAGTAGTGAATACAGGGGCTTGTGATGTCGGATGAGTGCTTGGCAGCTAGGATTCCTAACTGGCCTTTTATGGGGCGGAAAAAAATAGGACGCTTTGTGGTGGACAGGCAGCTCAGGACCTTCTAGTAGGTGGTGTGTGTGACAGACGTGCGTCTCTATTCTTATTCACGGAGTGGCTCATGAGCTGATGGCTACGCCACTGGGCTGCTACTAGACAGGAGGCTGCTGTTGTTTGGATGGAGTCCAGCATCTGCACGATAAATATAGACCCTTCCACACACACACACACACACACACACACACACACACACACACACACACACACACACACACCTCCACTTCCTAGTTGCAGCATCTCACTGCTGGATGTGTGTGTGAGTGTATGTGTGTGTGTGTGTGTGTGTGTGTGTATGTGTCTGTATGTGTGTGTGTTTGAGAGTGTATGATGTGTGTGTGTGTGTGTGTGTGTGTGAGAGAGAGTGAGTGTGTCTCTGTCTCTGTGTGTGTGCGTATTTGAGGGTTTGGGAGACAGAGTGTGTGTGTGTGTGTGTGTGTGTGTGTGTGTGTGTGTGTGTGTGTGTGTGTGTGCTCACTCACCTTCTGAGGGGCATTGATGACTCCAGTGTTGTAACCAAACTGCAAGGAGCCAATGACAGCCGTCCCCACGGCCAGCATCAGCTGGAACGTCACCTGCTGCAACGCAAAACAACAACAAAACCAACATAAATAAAAACACACTGAAAAATCACTTCCACAACAAAACCAACATAAATAAAATAAAAACACACTCCACAAAAACCAACATAAATAAAACACACTGAAAAAAACAAAACCAACATAAATAAAAACACACTGAAAAATCCTTCCACAACAAAACCAACATAAATAAAAACACACTGAAAAATCACTTCCACAACAAAACCAACACAAATAAAAACACACTGAAAAATCACTTCCACAACAAAACCAACATAAATAAAAACACACTGAAAAATCACTTCCACAACAAAACCAACATAAATAAAAACACACTGAAAAATCACTTCCACAACAAAACCAACATAAATAAAAACACACTGAAAAATCACTTCCACAACAAACTCCAGCTGATTAGTAATCGGTAGGATGTCATCCACAGTGAAAGTGTTGTGAATCAGAATCATTTCTGTAAAGGTACGTACTGTGTACTTCTTATGGTCATTTGTGATTTTTGTACCCATGTGTCCCCTGTGTCTGGTCTGTATGCAGTGTATCCATTGTTTATCCTTGAATGATTAGAATTCAGTAGGCACTGTCTAGGGACCTTTTGGCTTATCCTCAGGTGTGACTCTCTATTGTATAGAGTATAGCCAATAAACATGTCACAGACTGTTTTTTCTTACATATCTTGTTACGGATTACATCTTGACATAGATTGCAACTGCATGTGACATCTGTTTGTCTTACTTATCAAGTCATAGATTACAATGACTTCACCACTGCACAAGTGCATAACACACTGTGTGCACATACCAAAATCTGCAACATTCCACTGATATGGCTAACCTTGATTTACATCTATCTAATGCTGTGTTCTATGTTCTATGCAAAGTCTTGATGCATACACAGTACAAGAATAGGACTGGTTATGCAGAAAAAGCTTTGGTAATACTACACTAGACCATACTGGCAACAAGGTAAGAATGCCTTTCTCTTCAAGAGCTACAAGTAAGCTACTTTGCGCATTAGAAAAACAAAAACAAGTATAGTATAGTATATAAGTATATATACTTTTTTGATCCCGTGAGGGAAATTTGGTCTCTGCATTTAACCCAATCGGTGAATTAGTGAAACACACTGCACACAGTGAACACACAGTGAGGTGAAGCACACACTAATCCCAGCGCAGTGAGCTGCCTGCTTCAACGGCGATTTCGGGGAGCAGTGAGGGGTTAGGTGCCTTGCTCAAGGGCACTTCAGCCGCGGCCCACTGGTCGGGGCTCGAACCGGCAACCCAATAATGACAACATATGGACAGGTTTAATCGACCAGATGATATAGATTAATACAAATTGCATTAAGGCCCAGAGGAAACCAGTGGTCAACTTAGCAACAGCAGTAAATCTTGTTAAGGGACAATGGTGCATCTGAATTTGAACACGTACACACAGCTCCACCTCGTGATCACCCAACGCTTGTGCAGGAACGCATGCTCTCAACTGCAACACATGGGCCAACATGCCTCTCTCTCTCTCTCCCTCTCTCTCTCTTTCACCCCCTTTCTATCTATCTCTCTCTCTTTCTCTCCCTCTCTCTTTCTCTCCGACTCTCTCTCTCTCATGAAAAAGACAAAGCCAGCTGAAGCACTGCCATTAAGAGAGAGCATAGGAACCCTGGAGTGCAGCGAGCGTAATCTTGTTAAAGGTAAAAGGGAGCATCTGTACCTGTACACGTACTGTACACTGACTTTAAGGCTAAGATGCCATTAGTTATTCCCACTCCAATCCACTCACCTGCAAACACTAAGCCTTTACATAACAGTGTTTCTCAATGACTTCTCAATGACTATGTTTTGATGTGCAATGTGGAAAGGGGATGCCATGGGATAGTAGTAACTTGGAAAGTGTTGGTGGCTGGTAATGTCAGACACTGTGATGGGATAAAAATGACTGACTTTACTTCAACAGTACGATATGACACAGCCTTCCTAGACCCTATTGGTTTGTACGTTTGAACATAACCTCTTTAAAAACAATAAATGACATCAACGATTAACATCAACAGCAGTCCAAGCAAATCACTAACTCCTGTAATTTGTCAACACCAAATGGAATGAACTCAGCAATCAATCTGAAAGATAAATGTAAACACGAGACATCCACGAGACATCATCTTATCTCTAAAGCCGTTACATCTGTTACATCATTGGCCTTTTAATAGTGCTTTAATCTTGTTCCAACCTGCTTGATGATACTTTTCAGGCCTATACTCCAACACACACATACACACACACACACACACACACACACACACACACACACACACACACACACACACACATATAGAGACACATGCACATGCAATGCACATATACATACATTGTACACATATTGTAAAATCAGGCTGAAAGACTAATCGAAAGTGAAGTGAAATCGCAATTTCAACTAATGCAAATAGCAAATCACAAATGTTGCAATTAATTGTGCAACTAGCGACTAGTGTCACATATGTATTTGTTTAATTAATGTCATCTTTATGTGACATGCTCATCAATCAGAGGTACTGCATTACACATGCAAACTAATCAGGTGTGGCCCTTGATATATCACAAATCAAATCACAATCGGTTTACGTTAAGCTCTACTGTAAACCAAGAAACACACACACACACACACACACACACACACACACACAGCTCTATAGGTCATGTGAACCCCGGCTGAGATGAATGATCCATGATTCCATGAGTCATACTTATGATTTGGTCTCATTGTTAACATTTTCTCACAGGACAGCTCCAGTGAGTCCAGGTGCATGTACTCTGGAGCAATGACTGTGGCCTGCAGAGGTCAGGGAGTGCATGGCTGACCGCCTCACTACGGGCACAGCAAGACACGAAACTCTGAGGCCACAGAAACCAAATCACATCCCTTGGCTAAGGGACAGCTACTTAGACCTTACTGCCCTGTAACTACCCTAGGCAGATGGGTCAGGCCCTTGAGTCGTGGATCTGCTTGAAGTTTCTTCCTATATGTATCTCCAATTCTAGGGAGTTTTTCATCGCCCCTGTTACTCATGGGCTCTCTCTGAATGTTTTAACACTCGTAAGCGCCATGAGACATGGGTCATGTTTTGGCGCTCTATAAGTGAAATTAAATTGAAATTGAAAATTGAAATTATCCCTCTTATCTTTTGCCACAATCAATATCAGTGAGCCATTGCTTTGTATGCTTGTTATATCATAACCATATGGTATACATTAACCTGTAATAAATACATGCTGTTATGAATATTTTTGTTTGTTTTAGTCTATATTTTGTTGTCTTTCTGTATAACATTCATGGACTGTTGCTGAATATTGTAAAACAAAGGTTATAGCAGAGCAAAGTTTAAGCAAAGGGGGAAAAATAAACCAAAAGCTCAGTTTGCAAGTCCTCAAAGAGCTCAGTTTGCAAGTCCTGAAATGTAAACAAGAATTCATAAAGGCAGCTTTATAGGTGAAACTACAGCTGAGACATATCAATGGGTATACATAACCGAGCATCTTAGACAGGGACAGATGTGTTCACTCTCCACATTGACAACTTCAGACCAACTCCACACCTTTTACTTTTTTTAAATCAGTGGAATGTTACCTTCCTGGGAACATGGGTCACCAAAAGAATGTCTGGATTAGGTGCAAAAATACAGTTTTTGTTTTTAGAACTCGTACTTTTAGTAGTTTTAGGCTTGTGGATATTTTTTTTTATGTGAGTAAGACTGTGTGAGTGAGTATTAATAGCATGCCTTGACAGTGTGATCATTCAGGTTTGGTGAGACTGATCTGTTGTCCTTCCCGTGAGTAATTTAGCCTAACCATCATGAAAACAACTTGTGTTTATCTGTTTATATAGGCTACATAGAATGGCTGAAATCTAAAAATGTTGCATATATACATGTAGAGTAGGCCTATTACGCCTACATAAATGAAAATCTTAGGAACCCCGATGATTTGCTCGTGATCAGACAGCTGTCAATCTATCTGATGACTTATCGTGCCAAGACTTGTGGATTCGAGTTAAAAAGTAAATAAAGGGTTTGGGCTTTGAAAGAACAGATCTATAATTGTTGTGTTGTTGACATGTCATTATATCACTAGGCTAGACTACTTGAGAAACTACACTGAAAAGATGGCAACAAACTGAAACTATCTGACAGGGCTACCATTTCCGACAGAAACCGAAAAACACTTCTCATCATTTCCACGTTTTACCTACACTGCCTGAGACCACATGTCGCCAATACAAAAACAAGTTCCTTATAATTTAAAGTAGCCTCCTCGTAAGACACTCTTTCAAAACGTAACCAAATGACTATCATATTAGTTAAAAAGTATTTAAAAAAGTATAACAAAGTAACGTAAATTGTGTTGAGAGTCTGAGAGACAGACCCCATGGTTCTGATAAAGGTTAAGTGTTAGGCTAAAGCAGGCTACGACTTCACATTTGTTTTACAGATAATGTTAGCCATACAGTAGCAATATTTTTAACTCTCCAGCAAAACCCTTGTGGCACTACAGAATTATTAATGAGTGAACGGGGCGACGACACTTCGCCATAACGACCCACATGGTCTGCCGGCAACGCAAAGAGACGTCAGAAACCCAAATATTTCCTTCATACTAGTGAGTTAACCCTTACCTTGTCAGAATTCATGGTAGCGGAAAAAAAAAAAGTTCGGGAAGTACAGTGATGCGGAGATATTCTTCTTGTTCACCAGTAGCACAACAAAGACAAAAGCGGCTTTCTTTTAAACAAATCCACCAAACTGGTTACAGCACCTTGCCATAGGCTATATGTTCAAACTTCAGGGATAGGAAGTATTTGATATCAATAAATCAACATTTCATTGTCATTAAAAAAAAAAAGTTACTCTATCTTATGGTCTTCGCCATCAAGGCTACGGGACAGGTCCTTCTTCTCATTTAGCCTACTCCACGTACATACTCCCTGTGCAGCTAAACCTGTAAATATAGTAATCTGCGAGGACTGTGATGCGATTGGTTGGCTGGCTGTGCTACTTGCAGGGATGTGCAGGCGGGCGCGTAAGCACATGCGCTGCGATTGGTTGTTAATGCCACCAACGCCCGGGTAATGCGCGCGTCAACGACATAGTAAAAAATCATGTGCTCTTGCACTTAATCATTAGACCTGTACATTAGAATATTACATCTTCACAACTTTGATTACCATGAAAGTAGCATCATTATTAATATAACAGATTGGAATTGGAATCGAAATAGAATAGAATATAATAGAACAGAATAGAATAGAATAAAAAAACATTGTTGGTGATGTGTCAAATAGACAATTTTACAGACACAGACACAGATGAATACACACAAGTAGACTAGCAGCACACACTCAGTAACACAGCCTACATAACGTTCAGTTTACTTTAACTAAGGCTATAGCATCAAAGCCTGTGAGGTTGTGAAGTAAAAACTTGTGAGACTGAGGAAAACCCTTGAGAAATACTTCAGCCATCAGCACATGACCAAACAATGCAAAGATGTAAAAATCAGCAGAGTGCATGTATTTACTGCATGTCTGTCTTAATCATAAGATAATGAAGAAGTGTCATAATGGATGCTATTTCCAACTATGCTGTGTCTCTAAGATAGTGTCATTATTGTAGCCTTCTCGCTTTTCACCGTTGTACAGTTTGAATCTAGTTTCCTTTAAGTCAGACAATAATAAATGCTGCAGGAGTAAGAGCGATACAAGGATGGCATGAATATCAGAATGTATAGGTATCAAAGGAGGAACAATGCATTTGTACTCCTTCTTTATTAAAAAACTAATTTATTACATAGCCTATGTGAGGAGGTGTTCCAAAATGGTATCTGGGGGTTTTGATTCTGTTGCCACTTTGTTTGTCGCTTTTTGTTTTGGGCAGCAGGGAAGAGTCCGGTGAAGTGCATGTAAAATAAACTTTGGTAAGGTGCAGGAAAAAGCCTTGTGCGTGGCAAGGCCTGACATGAGAGAAAAGAAAATAGGTGCGATTGCAGCCGAGCTGGGCCCTTTCAGATAAAAATCGACGCTCTTTGAAATGGCCACCACCAACAAAAACAGACAAATGGCGAGACAAAGCCTGGGAGGATGCTTGGTGGGGTTCATATTGTTCAGAGGTTCTAAAAAAAAATGTGTTCATAGATCCGTCAACAGGAGTTTGAGGAACAACCTGGTGGCTAGATTTATGGAAAATAGGAAAACGAAGAAAACTGATTCTTATAGATTTTTGGGAAGGTAATCATGCTCCCTTCAAAACTGAACTCTCTGTGTGTGTGTGTGTGTGTGTGTGTGTGTGTGTGTGTGTGTGTGTGTGTGTGTGTGTGTGTGGGTGTTAAGCTATGCCATATTTTGTGATGGTGAGGGATATTTGAGGGTGAATCTAACTTGACATTGAGTGATGTAAGCACTGCTAAAAGTTGGAATTGACATATCTGGTAAAATGTTGCAATATGAAACGAAGTTCACGTCTCTGATGTCTGCTTTTTTTGTTATTTTAGATCGGGTGGTGTTAACATACAATTTGATGGAATATGCAACCACCCTACCTTGGACTTTTAACTTAAATGACACTTCATTTCTCCAGTACAGTTGCTCTTGATTGATCTACTATTTTTGAGACTTCACTCTTCCTGTAAGGGAGATACTATTTTTCCATCCCACACTTCAGGGTGACACACACACACACACACACACCAGATGTGGATTTATTATAAATGGCTCCCAGTAAACGAGAATGATAGGCACAAGAGCATAACTGCTGAGGTGGCGATGTACACTTGTTTCCTCCTCAGCAGAGGAGCTGTCCCACATTACACATGGCAACAGTCAAGGTGATAATGGCCACTGCAGGGTGGGAAGGTCAGCAGTCTGAGATACACGTCACTGGTATAAAGCTATTTCAAACCATCACTGACATTAAAGATGCAGTAAACAAACGTGAACCAAGCCTCCTATTCAAAGCATTTCAGTTGAGGTTAGTTGAGATAGGGCAAGAAACAGCTATCCTGGCATTGTGTGTATGAGATATAGATAGCAGTGGCATGCCTGATGCAAGGTCATGGCGTTATGATAATTGGCCTAAGAGATTGTCTGTCATGACCTAAGCAGGCTGTTACAGATGACCCTGATCTGTGTGGTCGTCCTTAAAAAATGTTAGAAGGACAAATGGTCAATATTTGGTCAATACAACAAGGTTAACCTAAGACCATTCCCAGGGGTGGACAGTAACTAAGTACATTTATTTTACTGTACTTAAGTATAATTTTTGAGTATCTGTACTTTACTTCAACTTAAGTAAAAATCTGATTTAGCAACTGTCACTTGTACAGGCTCTGTGCACTAGTTTACTTGAAGTCGGTAAATCAGTTTCCTGTTCGTTGACGTTGCTGTTAACAAGCACCTGAAGAGAAGTAATTCAGTTGTACCAAAACGTGTGCTCACCAAAAATCTTTCCCTTTTTATTTTGTGCAGCCACACAAGTAGGTTGGCGTTTTTAAAGAACGCCAACCTACTTGTGAACATGAAACGGTGGAAGCTAAAATCGACTTGAAGCCTTAGAGCTGCCCATGGACATTAAGACTTTTGTACATTGTTTCTTACATTTTGGTACAACTAAAGCACTTATCTTCAGGTGCTTGTTGACAGCCATGTCAACAAACAGGAAACTGGTTTGCCGACTTAAAGTAAGCTTGCGCACAGAGTAATATTTGACAAGGTGTATCTATACTTTCACTTAAATAAAGGAATAGTTCGTCCACCTCTGACCATTCCAAATTGGCTTACACAACATCAATCCTGTGTATGCCCTGCCTATAATGCCTGACAACGTCTTGGTGAAGAATAACTCCATCTTATACTGATGAGTTCTAAGAAATAACTTGGTAAAGGAATAGGTACTTATTTACGTTCATGCCCAGCAATGTTGCTGCACTCCAAGGACTGTTTTCTCATTAAATCCCAGAATATTTTGTTGGAGAGGGTAGGAAAAATGTAGGGCACTCGGCATTGGGGTGGTGCTCCAGTTGCACTCTCAGTCTCACAGAAGGAATTTTATAGGACATAACTGGAAACATGATCGTGCTGAGGTCGACAGGTAGTGACAAAGCAATTCTTCAGTGACCTTAGTCGAAAGGTCCTTTGGACAAAATTATTGATCACAGCAACTTTCCTTTACGCCAAGAGATACAAAAATTATATATTTTTAAAAAGGTACATAATATGAGTGAAATACTTTTGTGTGTTGTGAAAATTATTATAAATCTCTCATTCAGTTGAATGTCACTGAAAAGAAAATAATTTATCGTTGTATCATTGTGAACATTAACTTTTCTATGATTATGCTTTCCTTTTAATCAAGCTCTAGTGTCCAAATATTTGTTTTGCACATACCTTTATGTGTTTCAACAATGTGCTAAGGATGAGGTCATTTTGCTGTTACACAAACTATCCTTGAAGAAACATACACAGCCTACCCTATCCACTGTTTCCCCACATGACGGCACAGGTGAGATATCCTCTTAATCTGAGCCATTCGCTGCCTACAGTACAGCGTCCACGTACTGTATCTGTCTGAGAGGACCTGCTATTTATAAATGGCCCTCAGCAAAGAGCACAGATGCTGTTGCTGGGGCTACTGTGCCAACACACGTTCTTCGTTCAGATGACAATTGCTTAATTCATGAACACTTTCATTATCAAGTCAAGTCAAGTCAAGTCGGCTTTTATTGTCAATTTCTTTACATGCACTGGTCATACAAAGAATTGAAATTTCGTTTCTTACTTTCCCATGCAGACATAGACATGCTTTAAATACAGACATAGACATACTATAGACATAGCCATAGACAATAAACATTAAATTAAAGTGCAAGACTGAAATATAGAACATGTATGTATCAAAATAGAAATATAGGACATATATATAAAAAAATTATTCAGATATAGTAGAATGCAGTAGGGCAGTGGCAAAGCCAATATAATGCACAGCTATATCAACAAACATAACAGCAGCAACCACAGTAACATGGGCTAGGCACACACATTATTTCTTACAGTATTTCCCGTGTCTAAAAGCTAGAGAATAACATCTGCCACTCTGGCAGAAGACGCCAGAGAGCCCAACTCAATTCCTATAACACAACTGGATCATGTTTCATATATCAAAGTATGTCAGCCTTGATGTGTCCTCGTCACATCTCTCTTTAGCAGTCACTTCAGCAATATCTTAACACATGTCTGCTGTCATGTGATTTGACTGTAATGCAAATCGTGATATACTGCCTGTGACTGATGCCTGACAGGACTCTCCTCTCCTTCCCCCTCTCCTCTCTCTCTCTCTCTCTCTCTCTCTCTCTCTCTCTCTCTCTCTCTCTCTCCTCTCCTTCCCTCTCTTGAGTACAGACAAGGACAGGGAAGAGGGTAATCCTGAGGATCACGTGAGCTGTGCAGCAGTGTCTAACTGAACGTAGGCAGCTTCCAGAGCCCTACCACCCCCCCTCCCCTACCCTCCCACACACACACACACACACACACGCCCACATGACTCACCTTCACACAAGAAGAGCACAAATCCTCTTTCATCTCACTCTTCCTCCCTAGCTATTGGCCTCCTGTTCACTTTTCCGTTCTCTCTCTCTCTCTCTCTCTCTCTTTTTCTTTGTCTCTCTCCCCCTCTCTTTCTCTTACTCTCCCTCCTCAGGACTCGGGCAGGACAGACACAGGTTTCATCTTCAATCCTCATGACACATACAGTATTGCATGGTGCATTCTAAGATCCATCTGCTGTGGAGGGCCAGTGTAATTTGGCTTCCTCATATAATATTCGGTGGTTAACTCAAATGTCGGGGTCTAGATCTTTGGAAGAGAAACTACTACAGATTGTGAAGCATAGATGCCCAGTACTGTATGCAGGGGCGTAGCACAAGATCCTGGGCCCTATGGCAGTCCTGATGAGCCCCCATAATAAATATAATAAAATATATCCCAGACTTTTCAAGGGCCCTCCCTCCACCTAGTAATCAGTACTGGTTTTACCCTCAGTCCGACGCCCCTGACTGGATGAACTATCTCAGTCTTTGTTCTGATTGGATGAATGGTGTACTTTTCTCTTCCTCTTCCATACTAAAGCTTTCTTTAGCTTTTGCACCTAATCTGACGGAAAGCCTAGAAGGAACTGAACATGTCATAGTGTGTGCTATGACAACATGGAGGAAGTAAGGAATAGACCAGCACCTCAAATGGACTTTTTTTACTTTTGAATGTTCTTCAGTGTGCACTGGTGGTTTTCAGCATGCACTTGCTATATGATCAAATGCAAATGGGATATTGTGGGTATTTCAATTGAAGAGTAGAGAATAGAATGTATTTGTTTATCATTTGTCAACAGGGGATACTCCTGTCTGAGATAGAGAGGATTTCAAAGCCGTCTAATGCAGTCTCGGTGCAATCTCTTCTCGACCTGCGTTGGGTCACACAGTTCAGAGAACTCGCTTGGTCTCCGGAAAGAGCTGTGGAGAACGCCTGCATGTAGCAAGAACACACCCACACACCACTTCTCTCTCTCTCTCTCTCTCTCTCTCTCTCTTTTATTCTTTCAATCGCTCACTGAACTCTCTCTCTCTCTGTCACCACAGGGCCTGGTCATCAGTCCATCAGGGCCCTTACTTCATTGTCAATTAGGCTCATGGACCGCCATGAAAAGAGACGTTCTTGTGGTCCGATAGAGACGTTCTTGTGGTCTGATAGAGACTTTCACACCAACAAAGAGGCTGACATCAGCACATCCCTTGTTCCGGGGCATCGGGCAGAAACTTGGAAGGAGGTCGCCCTTCCGACGGCCAGGCCAAGGGTCCCTCCCTGCACTGCCCGATTCCCCCGCACCAATTAGAGCTTCTGCCCCTTTGAAGAAGAGAAGCAAGAGATCGGGAGAGCGAAGATAGAGAAAGTGTAGAACACAAACATGGTCAATAAAGAGGCCCATTAACGCTCGATGCATGAGAGGGCTGGAACAATAGACGCAGTGGTGCAGGAGGCGGTGGGAGGTTTTGGACGCAGAACACCGCAGCCCCTTTGTGTGCGTGTCCCCGCAGCGATCATCACCGGCCGCCCCAGTGACATAATAGTGGCATGACAGTCTGTGCCAGTCAGCGTTCGCATGGCCACACTATAGACCCTTTCAACGGTAGAAATTATCGTGCGTTTCCGGTGGGACAGAAAACAATGCTGAGCTGATGATAACAAACAAAATTTTTTTTTTTTTTTTTTTTAAGGTTTTAATGTCGACGTTTTGTAGAGCATTATGCTAAGGTCAGGAAAATTCTCTAGTAACAGATTGAAAGGGTCTATAATGGTCAGAATGCATGTGCACATGAGAGTGAGAATGCATGTGCACATGAGAGTGAGGACTTGGTCAGCCTGTGTCCAGAGGATCGGTACCCTGTATGGTACACCATCTGATGCACACTTTCCGCTCTCTATAATTAGTGGTACTTTCAGCAGCTTTTGCCATCTGCTAATGATGAGAATCAGCTTTTTAAGCATTTGGCCAGATAGTCTTGTGCTGTGACTGGTGAAAACCAACCATAACATTCTCCCAGAAAGCACTTGGGATAATGTAGCAATGCTCAGCATTTATGTCTTTGCATGCTACCAATATTATGCATAACTGTACTTAAGTGTACTGAAATCATAAAAACAATAAAGTATTAGAAAAAACACTATCTGATACATGCTCTGTAGGTGGATAGTCATTATCTCCGTGGCATTCAACTTTTGCTCTATATCTACTCCGTAGTTCCTTCACCCCTACTGCCTTATTAAGTCCACTCCCCTGATTTCAATATTTAATGTCCAGTCTCCTAAACCAATTCCACTACTTCAATCCTGAAGCTAATAATTTTTTTTTATGCTGGCCCAGTCATATAATATGTCCCAGTGTCTATCCCAGCTGACACCCTTTAGAATATCCACTTCAAAGATGGAACCAGAGAAAAAATCATGTCACCTGTGTAACACTTTTGTCTGTTCCACCTTTTATAATAAAGTCACTCATGTCCAGCAGTTAGAGGTCTATGGGCCGGTTAACATTTGCTTTAGAATGTGTTTTGGGTCAGTTGACGGCTGGTCAGAGACATCACTGTTTACATATGTCTCCAAGGAGTGGTCTGAGTGATCGGATCAGGATGCATCTGGGTGGCCATTTACAATTGTATTTAGAACTGACCATTCGTGATCTGATCAGCCAAGACACATTTATCAGACAGTGTCACCTAATGTTATCTGAGAATTTTTCCAGTGCACAAACAACCACATAAAATAACTGCTCTGACCTTTGTCTGATAGTATTGCTCTATTGGCATCATTGGGATTCCAACAGCAGCCACACAAACTCTCTATCAATAATATATGGCCACGTCTTTCTTTTTCTGTTCAGTAGTCCTAGTCGTAGTCCTATTTTAAGCAGTTACATTTTACCCCAATGAATTATTGCGATTGGAAAACGTGACCTACATTTAATCCAGCATTTGGCCTATATGTGTGCTTTAGTCGTCACTTGCCTGGACTCATGACAAAAAGCTACTTGGGAGAAAACGTTTCCATTCTTTGATGGTCTTTCCTTGGTAAATGGCAAATAAATAGATTTTCTGCCAAGTCAAACCAGTCCAAGGAAGCATCGCTACTCTAGGGTGAAGCTCCTCCCAGACCCACCATTGTTCCCAGGTAGGGAGCAAGACTCTCTCATCTGGCTTTGGTCTCGGGAAAGAGCTGAGCGAAAAAAACAGCTAGTGCAATATGGGGACCATCAGGATTAAAAGGTCCAGGAAATTCAGAAGAGGAACCTAGAGGCCAGTGTTCAAGAGTGCTGGGCCATTAGATAGGCCTGCTGTATTACTGCCACAAGCAGGACACTTTATTAAGCTCATCTGCAGTGCTTCAAATGGGTTGTCCAGTCTCTGTTTCCAGACAAATGCCCAAAATACAATCCATTTTGTGGCAAACATAAGCAAGGCTTCCTCAGACTGCAAATGCTGTGTGGAGAGAGGTCCACAGGTGAGACAGAATGCTAACGCCCTCTAGTGGATGACATTGAGTATTACATCAAGTATTACCACATGGCCCAGGCTTTTTCCATTTATCCCCCAACAGCCAACCACTCTGCCACTACAGATAAGTGAAACTATAAGCAACACTGGAAACAGACAACAAAAAGCACGGTCCACTGACTGGTCATTGTGGCAAAACTGACAACTTGAAGTGAACATGGGTGACTAGCTCTTTCCTAAGAGCGTGCCTCCCTCAGGTTTGTATAGGTAAATCTATAAGCCAGTTCAATACCAGCCGAGGGCCTGAGCTGTCAGCATTATAGGCAGACCCAAAGTATCCAACCATGCTGGACCCCGCCGAGACTGTTGCATATTTGTGACTTTCCCAGGGCCAGAGAGCTGACCTTTGACCCGTTTTGTAGAGCATTATGCTAAGGTCAGGAAATTCTCTAGTAATAGATTGAAAGGGTCTATAATGGTCAGAATGCATGTGCACATGAGAGTGAGAATGCATGTGCACATGAGAGTGAGGACTTGGTCAGCCTGTGTCCAGAGGATCGGTACCCTGTATGGTACACCATCTGATGCACACTTTCCGCTCTCTATAATTAGTGGTACTTTCAGCAGCTTTTGCCATCTGCTAATGATGAGAATCAGCTTTTTAAGCATTTGGCCAGATAGTCTTGTGCTGTGACTGGTGAAAACCAACCATAACATTCTCCCAGAAAGCACTTGGGATAATGTAGCAATGCTCAGCATTTATGTCTTTGCATGCTACCAATATTATGCATAACTGTACTTAAGTGTACTGAAATCATAAAAACAATAAAGTATTAGAAAAAACACTATCTGATACATGCTCTGTAGGTGGATAGTCATTATCTCCGTGGCATTCAACTTTTGCTCTATATCTACTCCGTAGTTCCTTCACCCCTACTGCCTTATTAAGTCCACTCCCCTGATTTCAATATTTAATGTCCAGTCTCCTAAACCAATTCCACTACTTCAATCCTGAAGCTAATAATTTTTTTTTATGCTGGCCCAGTCATATAATATGTCCCAGTGTCTATCCCAGCTGACACCCTTTAGAATATCCACTTCAAAGATGGAACCAGAGAAAAAATCATGTCACCTGTGTAACACTTTTGTCTGTTCCACCTTTTATAATAAAGTCACTCATGTCCAGCAGTTAGAGGTCTATGGGCCGGTTAACATTTGCTTTAGAATGTGTTTTGGGTCAGTTGACGGCTGGTCAGAGACATCACTGTTTACATATGTCTCCAAGGAGTGGTCTGAGTGATCGGATCAGGATGCATCTGGGTGGCCATTTACAATTGTATTTAGAACTGACCATTCGTGATCTGATCAGCCAAGACACATTTATCAGACAGTGTCACCTAATGTTATCTGAGAATTTTTCCAGTGCACAAACAACCACATAAAATAACTGCTCTGACCTTTGTCTGATAGTATTGCTCTATTGGCATCATTGGGATTCCAACAGCAGCCACACAAACTCTCTATCAATAATATATGGCCACGTCTTTCTTTTTCTGTTCAGTAGTCCTAGTCGTAGTCCTATTTTAAGCAGTTACATTTTACCCCAATGAATTATTGCGATTGGAAAACGTGACCTACATTTAATCCAGCATTTGGCCTATATGTGTGCTTTAGTCGTCACTTGCCTGGACTCATGACAAAAAGCTACTTGGGAGAAAACATTTCCATTCTTTGATGGTCTTTCCTTGGTAAATGGCAAATAAATAGATTTTCTGCCAAGTCAAACCAGTCCAAGGAAGCATCGCTACTCTAGGGTGAAGCTCCTCCCAGACCCACCATTGTTCCCAGGTAGGGAGCAAGACTCTCTCATCTGGCTTTGGTCTCGGGAAAGAGCTGAGCGAAAAAAACAGCTAGTGCAATATGGGGACCATCAGGATTAAAAGGTCCAGGAAATTCAGAAGAGGAACCTAGAGGCCAGTGTTCAAGAGTGCTGGGCCATTAGATAGGCCTGCTGTATTACTGCCACAAGCAGGACACTTTATTAAGCTCATCTGCAGTGCTTCAAATGGGTTGTCCAGTCTCTGTTTCCAGACAAATGCCCAAAATACAATCCATTTTTGTGGCAAACATAAGCAAGGCTTCCTCAGACTGCAAATGCTGTGTGGAGAGAGGTCCACAGGTGAGACAGAATGCTAACGCCCTCTAGTGGATGACATTGAGTATTACATCAAGTATTACCACATGGCCCAGGCTTTTTCCATTTATCCCCCAACAGCCAACCACTCTGCCACTACAGATAAGTGAAACTATAAGCAACACTGGAAACAGACAACAAAAAGCACGGTCCACTGACTGGTCATTGTGGCAGAACTGACAACTTGAAGTGAACATGGGTGACTAGCTCTTTCCTAAGAGCGTGCCTCCCTCAGGTTTGTATAGGTAAATCTATAAGCCAGTTCAATAACAGCCGAGGGCCTGAGCTGTCAGCATTATAGGCAGACCCAAAGTATCCAACCATGCTGGACCCCGCCGAGACTGTCGCATATTTGTGACTTTCCCAGGGCCAGAGAGCTGACCTTTGACTCTACGACGCAACCCTGTGAAAACATGGACTAATCACACCGTAATCTCCCTCCAACCTATAATGAGTCAGTTAGCAAACTTCTTGCTTGGAAACAGCTGATACATTTAAGGTTGGTTTGTTAACTTCGGTTGGGGGGGGGTGTTATCATCAGGGTTAACATCACAGTTCCTGAGAGACATCTCTACCTTTCAATACAAGTAATCTGTTTCAGTAGATGTTGCACTAATACACTGCATACTACAGATTCTGCAGCTGTAGAATGTAAGGCAACTGAGGTTACACAAGACAGGTATTCATGTTCCTGGTACTTTAGATGACACTATCATACTGTATCTTATTATATCAAAATCCACCTGAGAAACAGGAAACATATTGTAACATTCACAAATGAATGTGTCTTCAGACATCCCAAGTCTCCCGGAAGTTCCGGGAGTCTACCGCATACTGACAGAAGCTCCCTGATGCCCGCAAATTAGATAAAATTTCCCGGAATCTAGAGCGAGCGAGCAAGAGCGCGCACGCGAGACCGAGACTTCGAATCGCGTGTGCACCACGCGCATCATGACGGAGAGGGAGAGAGAGGTGGTGCGTGTGTGCCTGTTCATGAAGCATATAAGACAGAGACAGAGAGCATCTTGGTTGGACTGTTTTGCCAAATCAACCAATCAGTTTTTAATGTAGGCGGGCTTTTATCTATTTTTTTCTATTTCCCCCCGATGTAAATTCAGTGTATCAGGGACAGGAGCATCATGGCAGAGGCAGAGTGCCCCCAAAAAGGAACATTTAAGACCCATTTCACATCAGACTACACGAAAGTGTACCCTTGTCTCATAAGAGTAGAACATAATGATAAGTCTTGCAAGCCGCACTGTTTGTAGACTTAAGCATTGCCCATTAATGCAAGACATGTTGAGGTGAGTTTTCATGTGCATATTATACAGGTCTATCCTAAATGGCTAGTTGCCAAGGCTACATGAAAAGAGCAAACTACCAAAATCTACCTATTTTATTATCACAATTTCTATCAATAGGCCTTCTGTATTTGGTGTGCTGACTAGAGACAATTAATGAAAAAACAAGTCCCCCCTCCCCTTTGCCCTTTTCGAAATGCACAGAGACGTGTACTGACATACAGTCAAGGCTAGGTAGGCTGTAGCATTCAGACTGAACTCCTATACACTTACTGCATGCTAAATAAATTGTTATACAGTATAATATTATTTCATTATACTGTACATAGTCTGTCTGTAAGATTTCATATGTCTTACTTTTTATGGTGATTAGGCCATTCTGACATACTTTCTTTATTGTGATTTA
The DNA here is from genome assembly GCF_017589495.1 of Alosa alosa. Taxonomy (NCBI): domain Eukaryota; kingdom Metazoa; phylum Chordata; class Actinopteri; order Clupeiformes; family Clupeidae; genus Alosa; species Alosa alosa. Next base: position 19,498,080 of record NC_063192.1, on the reverse strand, counting down.
ATATAACTTTTATTAAGTTATAACTTTATAGACTTCAAACATAATTATTCCTTCTGGAGTTAACAATGAACTTAGATAGGAATTGAATAGTGATTGTGTTGCCAATGAGGGAACACCCAGTGATGCCCTTGGTACCATCAAATGGTAGCCTATAGCAATGTGGTCAGGATACACACTGGTATACCGTGGTCCATCTTACCGGTGACCGTTGTGGTCCGCCAGATAGACAGAATTTATTTAATTTACCTCTTTTTTACCACTACACCCCTGCTGAGTACTAATGCAGCACGCATGCACACACACACACACACACACTCAAGGGCTACAGAACAGAAGAAACAAGTCAGATATCCTATCCATGAGTTAACCCATAGCTCATTCTCTTTTCCCAAGTATTGCAATGTCATCACACCTTAAACTCATAAATGTTCACCACATCATTAGCATGTGCATACAGTACTGTGATCAGGTTCTGTAAATCTAAACTAGCGAGCCCAGGGGGTCCTAAGCCAACCCCAGAGTGGAAAGTGAACCACAAGAGGGATTATTGTTTCCATGTGAAAGTGCTCAGCTAGCCTCCTGTGAATTAGCACAAGTGCAACCACTTAACAGCCAACAGTAACTGGCTTCTCTGGGTCATCAGCTCCTGTACTACCGCTTGTGCATGCAAAAACAGCAAAGCGACACAGTTCGAAAAATAACAGTTTTATAAAAATCAAACTACTGGTGATAACATGACGAAAGTGAGTTTGAATTAAGTTCTCATTGAAATTTAGACTGTTACATTAGTGCTGAACCATTTTCAGCAACTGTAAGGCTTGATATGAACTACTACAAAATGCAAGGCAACCGGTTTTCATTCCAGCTAGAGGCCATTTATCAGCAGGATGGGGCATTTCAACCCACTGCACATAGATACTGTTTATGCTGAGACAACATTTGATTTCTCCTTGTACTGACCTGGGCTACCTTGTTGTTTACTGATAAGCAAAATACAAAACTCTCCTTCATCTCATTTTCACAACATTATACAGCAAATGGTCTCCAGTTACTGCAGTTTCAAACCAGCACGCAATATTCAACAACATCTCTAATTGTTGTTCCCTAAGGTCACAGTGTATGTAACATGGCCATAGCATTTCATCATGAAATGAGAATCTTTCCCAAACTGGTGAGTTAACTTTAGATGAAAAGTATAATGGGGAAGGGATTTGATGATCATTAGACAAATATCCACAGAGGGTCACTTGCATTGGCATGATAGAGTGACTATAACCATTGTCATGCTCTCATTTATGAAGTAGCCCTGTAGCCTATTACTGTAAGTTGTAAGAGTGGAGACAAAGTCCAGATATAGAGATATGGCCACCAAATGTCTGCTAACAGGATTATAGAGCACATATTAAGCACAATTTTAGCCATCAGCTACATGTAGCCTACGTGCAGAGCTAAACAGTAATCAGATTAGATCTAGAGCCCAGCATCAACTAGATAACGTGCACAGCATCAACTCTGATGGTACCTCAGTACCTCCAGATGGGAAGGACAATGGGTTTGTGTTTTGAATGAATAACACAATGCAAACTTTTTAACTTGTAGGACTGAACTAGCAACTCTTTCAGTTACTTTGTGTCTGTGAAAGAGTGAAAGAGTGGTAAAACTTGTATCAGATAACTGTTCCAAAAGCCCAAAAGTGCTATATCATTGTCCTTCCCCCTCTAGTTTCTCTCTTTCTCCATCTATGCCCCCCCCTCTCTCTCTGACTCTCTTCCTACTCTTCCCTATACATTAAACGCATAAAATGATATACATGCTTTGGATTTGTCTATACATCAGTACCATAGCCATCATAAGGGCTAGAGATTCTGTAGGTCATTTCCTCTTCCAAAGCCTCCTATGCAGTTCCTCCTGAGTCATCCAGAGATGAGAGTGCAGGCAGGGTGAAACAGAGGTGAAGGAGAAAGACTCCTGCCCCCACTCACTTACCTTTCCTCCCGTCGGTGCCCTCACCAGGCTGGTGGTCTCCGAGGGGGCGTCCTGTTTGGGAGGGGAGTTCCCTGGGGGTGCCGTATCTGTACTGCTCATGTTCCTGCTGCTGCTGCTACTGCTGCTAGTGCTAGTGGTGCTGCTGTGTTGTAGCAGGACTCAGGGACACAGTGTGTGCGAGAGAGAGGACAGCTGCCTGATTCAGATTATTTGGAGCCTGAGGCAACCCCCCTCCCCCTACACACACACACACACACACACACACACACACACACACACACAGACTCATACAAAGGGCCGTACCTCCGCACCTACTTTGTCTATCAGCGGCTCTGCCTCCCTCCCTCCCCTGTGCTACCTGCCTCCTGTCCTCATCCCATTCGCCCAGAGCAGCTCCACACCTGCCTCTTGTTACCTCTCATCACCTGGCTAAAGCCAATGATGCAGGACCTGTCAACACAAACTGGTAACATCTGGGAAACTGGCGATTTGTGGAAACAGTAACTAAACAAAACCCCAAAACAAGTGTAAGAAGCCCACATGAAGTGTATTTCCGCACTACAGTTGCGCATTAACATATTTTCATTGGTCCAATGTCATGAAGTCTTCAGTTTGAGGTCACATTTTTTAAACTGATGTTTTCTGTTTAACCAGCAGGTGGCAGCCACGTTTCTCTGATTTAGACGCAGATATTTCTTGCACAAAATAAGGATTTATTTTACATAGACTCCCTGTGGGAAAGGGGAAAGGACATTTCATAAAATATGAAATATGAAAATCTTGATACAGCAGAAAAGGTTGTCCATGTTGTCCCTCAATCATTTGGAATGGCTGCACTATATGATAGGCTATACTGAAGACAGAACCCTGCACAGTTGTCAGACGCACATACATTAACCTGGGCACCCCTTGGCAAATGACATCATAACATTAGCTTATTCTGAACTAAGTACCAAATACGAAGACAACTATAACTGTAATGCAATATATCTTCCTATTATATGTGATGGACGAAATGATTGCATGCAGTGTTTGCATTGCTACACATGAAAGTATCTCAAGTTGCAGTCACTGATTAGACTGCAGCTCCAAACACCCTGCCCTGCTCATGCCCATGAATGGTCTCTGTGTGTGTGTGTGTGTATGTGTGTGTGTGTGTTGGGAGGGGGGGCAACAGTGTGGCCCTGGCCCCCCATTGTGTGAGGTGTGAGTGATTTACTGCCCCGCGCTGTAGACCTGGCCGGGGTAGGGCAGGGGCTCTCGTATACACAGGGGGCAATTACAGTGACACCCAAGCGTTTACAGCTGATCAGAAACAGTGTCGGGGAAGAGGCTTTTCTCCGGCCCTGACAGGGCGGCTCATAAAGAGTGATGGACGTTCCGGGCCCCAAGCCAGCGCCTTTCATCCCACACACTCAAATGAGACGTCAGTAAATGGAAAGGGCCCGTAAATGGGATGAGAGGTAAAGAGAGATGAGCGCAGGGGGCAGAGCCCTCCCATTCTCTGTGCTGCTCTTTTCTCTCTCTCTCTTTCTCCCTCTCTCCCTCACTCTCTCTCACAATCTTTCTCTCTCTCTCTTCCTCTCTCTCTATTTGTCTCTTTCCCTCCTTTTTCTGCACCATATGCTACATGTGTAGCACAGATTTCCCTGCCTGACAGGATCTGACATTTGTCCCCATTTGGCATGTGGCACTGTGTGCATCTGGGAAGAGTGTGTCTGTTTTCCAGGATCTTACTAAATGTCTTTTGTCAGTTGATGCGCTGGGAATGACTAGAATATCTTTTACGAACATGGAAAGCCAAAATTACCCATTTAACAGTGCTCATGTAGAGCGATGCCTTCTCTCTGAAGGTCTGCCAAAAAATATGATGCTCTTGGTTTGATATATTTGATAAGTTGAAACAGCAACCTAACAATTCTCAAAAATAACTTTTTAAATGACAGCAAATTAGATCTTAATCTCTTTCAGCTGAGTGTTTCAGGTTGTTTTTGGCTTTCTTCAGTGTTTCTCTGAGACGTGGGGCCACAGGGGTTATTGTAACTGGGGATTAATGTCAACAGGGCCGTGCTGACAACAGGAAGTTGTAAATTATACACCAGGAAGCAGAGATGGGGCACCGTTTGAGAGCACCGGGTGTGTTTCTGATCAAGACCCTTTACTCTCTCTCTCAGCCGTGACACACACACACAGACACACACACACACACACATACATCCACACACATTTATACAGACACACACACACACACACACACACACACACACACACACACACAATAATATCATCTGTGGTCCAGATAATATGACATAATCTTCCAGACAACATGCATAACGGATGCCTATGTTTGTGTAAAATAATGGCACGAACTTGTCTGAGTTACCAAAGCTCTCAACTTCTAACACCTGCTCGGGGCAATTCGTCAGCCAGGGTCAACCAGGTCGAGGTCCAGTAGTTCACATGTTCCCAGGTGAGGAAGCACAACAAAATATACAATTGGTCCAAAATCCACAAGATGTACTTTGGTGAGGGTCTTTTGAGAACATTACCTTTTTTCTTTATTACATCCTTTCTTTCTTTCTTTCTTTCTTTCTTTCTTTCTTTTGTTCTTCCTATTTCTCTCTTGCTGTTCTGTTGTTTTTTCTTCTTTCCGTAACATATTGCTCAAAAGGAGCATGAGGAATGCATTATCTGAGAGGGAAAAAAGCACAATCACTTCCTTCAGAGCCCTCACCATTCTCTGACCTGTTTAATTACCTCATTATTACTACCAATGCACCTGCGTGCCCCAGACTATTACACACACGATCACTTAGCCTCTCCTGCCCCCCACAGAATCCAGTTTCATTTCCGGACTTGGAGCACAACTCCCTAGTGCCACTGCTGCAGACAAACCCATCAATATCTGAGACACTCTAAAACACCCCAGCCAGTTTGGCAAGTCTTGTTCCGTTAGGTACAGAGTAGCCTAAGTCACAGCTTATACGCTCTGAAATACAAAAATGATGACAAAGACCAGAAGCACTATCAAAATGAGGGTTTTAGGCTTTAGAAGTGTTTCCCAAGATTTCAGTCTATTTAAGCCAACACCCTCAGCACTAATGAAACACAGAGGCAACGCCACAGACTTCATTCACACACTCAGTCACATATGCGCACACTCACATAACATCAATACATAATGCAGACACATGCACACATAAAAACTTAACTGCACATACATTTCTGTATATAGGCATGTTTATGCACATGGGTAATTGGTGTTCATGATATTTTCAAAATGAGTTGCCTCTCACAAACTAAGGAAACCTCAATAGTGTTATTGACATTTTATATTAAATTATTTAAACTACATTCTGTTCAACTGGCATTGCAGTATCACACTGCATTACAAGTTTGGGAATGTATGTTTGTATGTTTTGATTATGTTATGTTTTATTTATTTATATTTATTTATTATCTTTAAATCTCATCAATGTCTGTGCTTTTGCAAATATAACTTTTATCTCAATGTTTTTACAAAAATAAATGTATTTAATCTATGACCATCAATAATCACCAATCACCATCAGTTAACAAAAAAAATCCTGATATGCTACTATGGAAACCATGACATGAGTATTAGTAGCCCCGCCCCTTTCAGAACTACTCAGTGAGAACAAGAGAGGAGGGGGGAGGGGGAGGGAGGGGAAGGGGGAGTGTCTGTCTGATGAAGGGCCTCCTCTCATTGGCCCAAATGTAATCACGTGGTTCCTTTCAGATTGCTTATTCATGTCAGAGTAGATTTTTTTCCACCTTCCAGCTCCTCCTCCTGAGTGCTCGGTGTACTGTGTGAACTGCTGGGCAGAGAGCACAGCCCAGAAGTGGTACAGGATAACAGGAAGGACACGAGAAACTCACGCCAAGGAGGGACACTCTGGACAATCTGAAGGTATGGAAGAGTGGCTTTGTTGCTTTACGGCTTCGGATCTGTGGTCTGTATTCTCCTCCTAGTGAGGACAACCAACAAGCAGTCAAACTTAGTTTGTGGGAATGTGTGTATGGGCTTTTTTATGTCTTTATGGGTTTGTGTGTGAGTGAGTGAGTGAGTGTGTGTGTGTGTGTGTGTGTGTGTGTGTGTGTGTGTGTGTGTGAGCGTGAGTGTGAGTGTGAGTGAATGAGTGAGTGAGTGAGTGTGTGAGTGTGTGTGTAAGTAGTTAATGTGCACATGTGAGAGCATGCTTGTATCAGTGTAAGTGCAATCAGTGCAGTGCAGACAATACATGAAATAATGCTGTGACAGTATCCCACAGCAATGGCAGTGACATGCTATTAAACAACCTTAAAACGTCTATGCCTTGACCTCTCCACCTTGTGTCTAGATCTGATTTTGTGGTCATGGCACATCTGAATACTCTTTTAAGAGTTAGAGTTGAGTTTTTTTCTCTGTATGGAAACACCAGCAGTTTGGGAACTCTTTAGCTGAGAACATTCCAGAACACACTACTTTGCCGGTGGGCTGTGTGTGTGTGTGTGTGTGTGTGCGTGCGTGTGTATGACTGACAGGACAGTCAGTCAGAGTGCTGATACAATATGTTTAGGAAGGAGGGGGGTTGGTGGGTGATGGTCAAATAACATGACCATCTGCACTCCTCCTCCGCAGACACTTGTTTGACCCCCCTACTGTGTCAACAATGCCAGGGGAGAGGGGACACCATGCCAGGCTTACACTTGTCTCCACCTGGGTATTTACACAGCGTACATCCATAATCTGTCACGTTTAGTGAAGACACAGAGAACTGGACACAAAGACACAGTCCATTTTTTACACTTGTCTTATTCACAGTAGTTCAGTTCATCAGTAGAGGTCTGGTCCAAGTGATCTGTCATGCTCACAGAATACACTGAAAATGACACTAAATTACAAAAGGCATGCCGGTTTCTTGCACTAATCTTACTCAAAGTATAGTTTAGTTCCCACATCAGAAACTGCCCGGTCATGGTGGCTGTCAGACTCTGATCCAAATCCAGTCTTCGAAAGATTTTAGTGAGATTGACCCAAGCAGCTTAGCGCTCTTTGTTTTTAAAGCCTAAAACGGTTAGTGGCTCAAAATCATGGCCTGTTTATGCACTGTGATGACGAGCCAGTTGCATATTTCACCTCCAAAGCCAGAGAAAACAGCCTCTAGGCCTAACTGCATATATGTGCAAACTCATCCTGCACAGTATGCATTTTTTACATAATCTCACACTGTGCATGTGTGTGATCTCTCCTTAAAGATTTTAGGACCCCTCTAGGTAGGGCGATTTTTAAGGGCTCTCCGTAAAGTATTTGGTTGTCCCCCATGGCTGTGTAATATTTTTAAGGGCTCTCTGCATGGTGTATAATGCGTCCCATGGCTGTACAGTGAGTGGGGAGACCTGTAGAGGAGCCAGTGCTTGTCTGATGGTTCACACCCCCGCTCAGAGTGTTTTGTGAGGGGGGAACCACACACTTAACACTCGTTCGTCTGGTGGCATGTGGACCACAATGAGCTCGAGTGACTCACCTTTGGCCCCCATGGGTCAGCCAGGGAATCAATCAAGAGCCCCCCATGTATGTGTGTGTGTATGTGTGTGTGTGTGTGTGTGTGTGTCAGTGAGTAAGGTCATGTCGGGTTGTGTTAAATTGGTCCACAGGTGCGTGTGAAGGTTTGAACATGTGTCACACGGTACTGGAAAACTATGTGTATCCTAAATTTGGGTGTGTAATATGACTGCCGCACGGTGATGCCATATTCTAGCCAAAGAAAATAATGCACGCTTCTAAAATCTTCTCCATCACTTACTCCTGCAACTCCTTGTAAACCTGAAGTTTTACACGCTCTCCCCTTGGTTGCTCAATGATTGATGAAACTAGAAAATTCTTGCTTAATTATCATCAAACGTTCAAATTTTGTACAAAAGTAAGGCATTCAGGGTGGGGGCTATCTCTATTGCAATTGCAATATCTGTCAGAAAAATCGCAATTAGATATTTTCCCCAAATCGTGCAGCCCTACTTTGTGGAGGTTTTCAGGGTCTCTGGCCTTAATCCAGGTCTGCATGTGCCTGTGTGTATACTTATGTGTATGTAGCACTTATGTGCGTGTGTGTATGCATGTGTGCTTGTGAGTGTGTGTGTGAGTGGTGTGTGTGTGTGTGTGTGTGTGTGTGTGTGTGTGTGTGTGTGCGTGGGTGGGTGTTTGTATGAATGTCTGCAGAGACTTGTGCAATAAGACAAGTTTGTAAAAACAGACAAAGTAACATGCAAGTACAGTATACATCTGTGATCTGTATCTGTGTTCGGTAGACTATCTTGCACAACACACTTCAGCTCTTATGTGGTGGTCATATTGCACAATGCTGCACTGTGCGTCTACATCTTTACAATGTGTGTGTGTTTGTGTGTATACTACTGTATGTGTCTGTGTGTTCCTGTGTTGAAATGTGTTTGTTTGTGTGCATGTGTTGTGTGCGTACCCACATGCATGCCAGTTGTTCTTGTCTCTGCAAACCTGTGTGCATTGAATGTGTGTGTGTGTGTGTCTGCACATATGAGAGCCAGTGTATGTGTGTATGTCAGCACAAAATTTTCTCTCAGTGTGACTGTGTGTGCAGGGGTGTGTGTGTGTACAGTGTTTGTGTGTGAATTTATGTAGTATACTGTATGTGTCTGTGTGTGTGCATCTGTATACAAGTTTGTGCATGTGTGTGTTTTGTGTGTGTGTGTGTGTGTGTGCGAGAGAGAGAGAGAAAGAGAGTCTGTGTGTGTGCGCATGTGTGGATTCGTTATTTGTGTGTGTATGTGTGTGTATGTATCTAAGTGTGTGTGTGTGCATGTGTGTAGTATAAGTATATATACTCTTTTGATCCCGTGAGGGAAATTTGGTCTCTGCATTTATCCAGAGATCCACCCAATCTGTGAATTAGTGAAACACACTCAGCACACAGTGAACACACAGTGAGGTGAAGCACACACTAATCCCGGCACAGTGAGCTGCCTGCAACAACAGCGGCGCTCGGGGAGCAGTGAGGGGTTAGGTGCCTTGCTCAAAGGCACTTCAGGCCTACTGGTCGGGGTTCGAACCGGTAACCCTCCGGTTACAAGTCCGAAGCGCTAACCAGTAGGCCACGGCTGCCCCATATGTATGTGTGTCTGTGCACTGCCAGTGTGCCTGTATGTGGATGTGTGTGCTCACGTCTGCATGTGGTGATCCTACACCTCAAATTTAGTGCAGTTCAGAACATCACATGTAACGTTCTTTCACTGGGTTGATGCAGCCTCTTGAGACCAACATACCAAATACATTTGTTGAGCACAACAGTTCTCAAGCTATTGTGTGACAGCTGCTTTCAGTCTACCCGGCTATTGGGAGGATAGAAAGGGTTTTTTATTTTATTTGTAATGACAGTCTAATCTTCTGGTCTTCTGAATCATTTGATACATACAGTCTGTGTCAGGGTCCTGAAGAAAAGCATAAACAACTCTTTGCACATCATATTGATTGGGCTGTTATGGTCAATAACAACTGAATTAGGACAGTGTAAAGTGCACTGCAAGCACATGGGCTCCTTCTTCAATCACATTAGTATAACCTTACATGTGTTTCTTTAGTAGTAATTTCCCTGGAGGATAAACTAGTCAGTGACTCTATCTATGGGCTACTATATGCTCTCAACTACTAGAATCTCATGGCCCTGTTGAGGAGTACTAGAATCTCATGACCCTGTTGATGAGTACTAGAATCTCATGACCATTGTGAGGAGTACTAGAATCTCATGACCCTGTTGAGGAGTACTAGAATCTCATGACCCTGTTGATGAGTACTAGAATCTCATGACCATTGTGAGGAGTACTAGAATCTCATGACCCTGTTGAGGAGTACTAGAATCTCATGACCTTGTTGAGGAGTACTAGAATCTCATGACCACTGTGAGATGGATAGAGGGAGAAGGTCTGCACACTGTATGCGAGCTCCAGAAATATACTTTATTTAAGTCTAAAAAGGCAATGTTTCAATCTCACAGCATCTTCATCAGGCAAATGAGACAGGGAAGATACGGCCTATATGACGTGACCATAGGCCTGCTAATCAAACACCTGCCTAAACCAGGCAGGGCGCACCCATAACAAACAACACAAATGTGTGAGATGGAGACATATGAGGGTGTGTGTAATGAGAAAGCGTTATGGTTATGAAAGCGAGTGTCGCTTCAAATACGGCGAAAAGAGGAACCAGATGAGTAGGTGAGATCCCCGCTGAGTTGACTTCCTCACCGTGCCCTCTCCCTGCCCCCATAGAGTAGAGCAGATTAGAGTCCAGTACCGCGCAGTGCCGCAACACGCTGCGTCGCACCGCAGGAAAGACAAGACAAATGAAATCCAACTCACTGTCTGCAGCCTCACCGTGACATCGCGCTGTCACGGAGCGAGACGGCCGTGCCTGCGCCATGACCTCTTAGAAGCTCTCCGCCTGCCTGCCGCGTGGATTACGCTGTCAGACTCGCGACTGGGCACTTCCTCACAACCCTCCGGCTTCTGGATAATAGTAGCTCCTTCGCTACTACCCCCCTCCCCACCCATCAAACGTACGTCTCCACATCTGAGGAATGTTTTTTTTTTTGCTAAAGATTAAGCTACTTCCCCAGCCATCCTCGGCAGGCAGCTCAGCGGAGCAGAGGCTGATTTGCTCTGGGCTCTGACCCAGGAGAAGCATTAGGGGCTGGGGCCGTATCTCCAGTGGCGCGGGGCCCTCAGATGTCTGAGGTGTGCGAGTCGCTGACAGGCCTTGAGTGGGTTATGAAGTGAGTGTGGACAGCTCGCAAGACGGACGAGGACACGAGGGGCCCACACTGCTGCTGACGCCAACGCCGCCCGCCGCCTCCTCCTCCGATCCAGTCTCACTGACCCGTCAGCTCGGCACAGCTGGTCCAGAGCAAACGGCGAAGTCAGATGAAAGTGATTTGGGGCCTTACAGGCTCCTGTTCTCCATACGCAGGTGCTCCATCGCCTTCCTCCCCCTTCCCCTCCCCCTTCCCCTCCACCTCCTCCTCGTCCTCCTCTTGCTCCTGCTTCTGGTCTTAAGACTCAAGATGTACAAATGGATGGATGTAAGCTTGAGCGCACACACGTGCATGCTATTGCAGATAAGCACGCACACACACACACACACACACACACACACACACACACACACGCACACACAGAGTTGAAACAGCTGTTTCAAATAAAACCATGGGGGCCCATTCTTTCTGCATTTGTGGTTTAGCTCAGCTCAGTCTGGCATGAATATCAATGTCTTTAGTGCCTGACCCACAGTCACGGTTTGTTCTCCCTCTCACAATTTGTCACTACGTCGATCGTGTCCAGACCCCACTCTGCTGAATTAGGGCATTTTATTTCACCTCTCCACTCCAGTTCACCGTCAGAGGGAACTAGGGAACAATGAAGCACATTATAACACATGTATTAAAGGAGAATTCCGGTGTGATATTGACCTAAAGTGTATTGAAACATGATACCGAGTGTGAACGTATGTCTCATAGCCCATCTCGACTTGTCCCCTGCACTCCAAAATCTGGGCTAGTTAGCCGATGCTACCAACAACTTTTTCAGTAGTGGTGCTTTCGCATCGGCTAGCCATGCAAATAAATCACTGTTTTACACCCATTTACGAGGCTCAATGTATCTCCACACTTCATTGGTAGACTTCCTAGGGCCCTGACATTTAAAACGAGACATTGAGAACTTTGAAAAAGCACTGGTAGTTTACTTACAAGACGATTTATACAGACAGTATCTTCAACGGTTTAACGCTTGCAGCCATCTTGAATTTAGTCACGATAAGTCGAAAGCAACGAGTAAGAATGAACAGGTATGATAGGGATCAGATTCCAAAAATAATTCAGTGGAAATGCATGGATTCCAGTTTCTTCCAGTAGCAGCAACTGGAATCCATGCATTTCCACTGAATTATTTTTGGAATAATGATATATCATTGCATATGATTGGATAAGCCACTTGTCCGTCATCTTTATTGACGTGCTACTACAACCACTCACATCGAAGCCAACCCGTGACGCTGAGAACAGTCTCATGAATTTCACAGTCGCTTCTCCGCTACGTCACATCTATGAAACTCCTGCCCTGCGTCCTGATTGGCTCTACCATAAAATCTGGTGCCGAAATCACTCCCAACGGAAGCGATCCCAGATGGATGTGAGTGGAGCTAGGTGGAACGAAATTCATCTGGCGAGAGTCAGGTTAGAAGTACTTGACTAGCCTGGTTAAAACCAGACTCATTCACTTTGTGAATAGTCACTTTGTGAATAGAGTCTGGACTCACGATTGGGAAACGTTTCCAATGCATGGTGACAGACGTAGATTTTGCATTAGCTTTGAAATCACTGGTCCTGCCTAACCAATCACATTGATCAAGGAAAGATTAATAACGTTACTTCCTTCTTTGCCGAAACTGATGGAAATGTTAGTGAATTATGGTGTTCCAGACTATTTCCCTAAAAGTAGATCTAGGTGGGTATGGCCAGGCTAGTACTTGACCACTCACTTTGCAGAATCCCTTTTATGAAAGTAACCATGCTAATTTGTGCATCCTGATCATGAGATATCACTGATGCTTTGAAATATAATCCCTCATACACCAAACTCTCTGAAGCTCTGTGGTCCACCAGCTACACAAGTTCAGCTTAGTCTGAAAAACACAAAACCCTCAGAGAAGGACATCCCTGTCAATCAAATATTAAAGTAGTTCATCCGTAGAGACAGTTTTGAAGACAGAATGGCTGTTATACCCCTCAAAAAACAGGCATAACCAGCCTAACTGCTCCAGCGTGTACTCTTCTGCACTGTTCCGCACTCCCATCAATCAGTGCTGACACTGGCACAGAGCCAATGGGTTCATCCAACCCAAATAGGCTGGAACTGCTGCTGAGACCTGAGAGACCTGGAAATACACGTTCCTCTCAACCGATCTGTTCATCCTTTTTTCCCTCAACCTCCTACAACCTGATCTGCACGCGTTCATCCTTTTTTCCCTCAACCTCCTACAATCTGATCTGCACCACATTTCACAAAGGCATCGCTGTGCTACAACTTTCATCACTATGAGATAGACAGAGTGCTCAGAATGATAGACCCTCATATTAACAGCAACACTTAAGGGAAATGCAGATCAGTTATTTTTTCTCAAATTAATTAATCGAAATTAATCAGTTATTTTGACAGCCCTAAACTAAATGTATGCTGTTTACAAGGGCAAGGGACATTGCTTTTAGTAAACTGCATCTCACCACCCTAAACGACAACAAAATTGAGCAAGTTTCTGTATACAAGTACCTGGGCATCTGGCTTGACGAAAAACTGAACTACTCATTTCATACGGATTACCTAGCGAAACAGCTAAGGCAAAAGATTGGTCTCCTTTACAGACACAAAACAAGTCTCCCCATGCCATGCAGAAAAAGGATTGTTGAAGCTGTCTTTTTGCCATTGCTTGATTATGGAGATGTTATTTATAAGAATGCTTATTTATAAGAATCTCTCAAAGCATTTGATACTGTCTATCATTCAGCTATCAGATTTGTAACTGGCTCTATCTATAACACTCATCACTGTACCCTGTATAATACAATTGGTTGGCCTTCTTTATCAGAAAGACGTTCAAGACACTGGCTGCTGTACATATACAACGCCATCATGATTAAACTCCCACCCTACATCTCTTCACTGCTACTCTGGAAGTCACATGTCCACCATACCCGCTCTTCTAACCATCTCCAGCTCAGAGTTCCCAATGTTCACTCTGAACTTGGTAAGACAGCCTTTAGCTTTGATGCCCCTAGAACCTGGAACTCAGCCCAACAGTCCCTTGGTCTAAGCTCGCTCATCTCTTATGGCCAGTTTAAAGCTTTAATTTCAAATCTCCCCAGCCCAGTCTGTAATTGTTTTACTTGACCTCTTAACTACGCTTTTACCTCATTGCCATTTATTGGACAAATTGTTATATTTGTATTGTATTTTAATTATTTATTTACTAATTATTTTATTGTGTGTTTTATTGATATTTTATGAATTCACCTACAATGATTTGTTAGTGGCCTACACTTGCCTTATATTTTGATTACTATGTATCTTGGCTACATTGGAAAAGAGGACTGCCCTCAACTGTATTTCCAAGCATGAAATAAAGGTTGAATGAATGAATGAATGAATGATGGCACTGACATGTGGAGCTGTGCCAGGCTACGGAGCTTGGCAAGGGGGCTCTGAACTGATGCCAACGACGGAGAAAGCTCTCTGTGTGGGTTTCTGTCTCTGCTCTGCACTGCCCGAGCCAACTCTATTACAGTAGTGTTTAAGGTATGCCAAGCTCCAACTGGCATGGCTCTTTTCTTGGTCCAGATAATAGATTTTAAAGCTCTTGATAATTTACCCACAACTGGATGTGTGTAAGTAAAATAATGGTAGGCTATATAAACTTGCAATTTGCAGTATGCTGGAGTACATTCAAATATATTCAAATATAATGAATTTGTCAACTTGTTTGACTATTCAGAATGACTCACTGGTATGAGTATTTGATGATCCTGATGTTAATCATGATTCAGAGTAGCAGCACAAACTCCAACACAGAAATGAGACTTTACTCCTCTGGAACATGGCAAATTTTAACATCAAACTGGAGACCGATGAGAAGTGGGATTTTTTTTCTTTCCTTCCTTTAAAATGTTATTTTCCTCCTTCCTTTAAATTTAAGCTTGAAATGAACCCATAAATGTCAAATACAGACGGACCCATTGAACTCAGATTGAGAGAAAGGTGCTATGTTATTGCTGTGGGAAATTGGTGCCACTTATTTTGATTCATGCTATTTCATGCTCCAGTTAGTCTTGCCATATAGAGCTGATTTTTTTCTTCCCTTTTATGTTCTATGATCAGTGAGGTGGATCAACCACTGTCAGAGCGCTTCAGTGTCTCTCTCAGATCTCAATTCCCTCCTTCAGTGGGCCTACGCCTGACTTGTTCATCTGAAAGGCAGCTAATTTATATGGTAATGTTTGAATTCATAAACAATGTGTTCAAAGCGTGATTACTGCTGCCAGTAACCAATTTGCTTAGATGTCATTAAGAAAACACCATGAATGTTGAGTTTTGTGTGTGTGTGTGTGTGTGTGTGTGTGTGTGTGTGTGTGTGTGTGTGTTTGTCAGATCAGTGTCAGTCTGTGTGTCCACAGATCTTGTAGATAAATCCTTCCTCAGAGTTAGAGGGGGTTGAGGAATTAATAAGTATAAAATGTATATTCTCCTGCATCACCTTATATTTCCATGTATGTTTCCCTGTGGATATACAATCAAAAGAAGCATGGGTATTTAGTTGACATTCCTCTTTAAAATAAGGAACACAACATGCCATGCAACCAGTCCACATCTAGGAACTACAGGAATCGCAGCACCAGAAAGTTATATTGCTGTGGCATCAATCACTAACCTTCACCCCCCCACACTTGCTATCTAACAGACTTTGCATAGCCCCTCAATGAGGGACACCATGGCAACGGCGGCCATATTTCATTTCCCTATGGTCAAGCAGAATGCCCCCCAGCAGACAGGGCTGTCAGGTTTATAGCGGATCTTAAGGAAATGAGGGCCACAAATCACGGCCTGACCAGGTACCATGAAGAGGCTGTCCCACTGACATGGGCAGTGAAAGGCTTGAGAGAGAAATCGCTCAGTGGTGTGACTGACCCGAGTGATTCATTGACCCTAAAGCCAAAGCAAATCTCGCTCTGGTGTATGAAATATGCCCTCATGTCATAGATGTCAACAACAGGCGGGAGAGAACATCATTAATACATCTGAATGTCTGAATGATTTGTGCCCTGATCAAGTCAAGACGGAAGGTATTCATACACTATAGAAAGAAAAAGTGTAGGTTCATACATTCATTCATACTTTTATGTAGGTTCATACATTCAACATACGTTTATACATTCATACATTATGGAACTAAATATCATGGTGTCAGGTTTAGTATGCTATTTGACAGAATAATCAGAATGTAATATCTGATGCTGTCAGTCTTTCAGAGAAAGCGCACCGAAGGGCCAATCATAGACCAGAGCATGTCTAGGCACAGGAGGACTGGAGCTCTTCTAACACTGAAGCTGTGAGGCCTGGTCACGCTTTACAGATCCTTTACAGTGCTGCTTTTGTGATGGATATGCAAAACAAACCTTGCATACTGCTATACTATCTCAACACCTTATTGAAAATGAATAGATAGGACTTAGTGGTTAAGTGGTATAACCCCCTCTCTGTCTGTAGTAGGCTACCTAGGAGATTGAAAGAGGTGTGACTTATGGCACTGACTATATACACTGTGTTCTCTTGCATGCACGCACACATGCACACACATACATACACACACACACACACACGCACACTTTCATATACTATCAATTGTCATGTATACTTAGTAAAAACCTCCTAAACAACTGTAACACTTTAGTGCCTCTTCCCTCCTTTGTGACGAGTGTGAGTGTGTCATCATGCAGTCAGTAAAGCAGGAGGGGGCTGAAAGAGTGATGAAGAAGTGTTAAAGGAGGGAGGAAGCCGCTGCCTGTTTGCTTTCCCTCCCTCCACGTACATCTCTCCAGTCTAGTCACACCCCGTCGGCCACAGTGACAGCAGGCGACGTGAGGGCGCTAATATCCTGACCAGGAGTGTAAACAAACACAAACACATCACAGGCACAGAGTGAGGAGAGGTGGACCAGGCACCCGGGATGCTTTGAAGTCCTGACAGAGTTGGTCAGCTGGGGTTTGTGACTCTGTGAAGTCCTGTCATGACTGTCCATTTCCCCAGTCAATCAATTGTGCATTAAGAACCACGCTCAACCACAGCTTATAACTGCACTGACAAGCACTTCAAGTTTATCTTGTCACCCTTTTTGGTGTACGTTTAGAGTTTCTCCATTGTTGTTCGTTAGAAAGCATTTCACTACTAGATCTGTATCAAGTTCCAATACCCTGTGTCATCCAGTTAGCTCACCTCCTTCAGCACAGGGATGTAGTGCAGATGCACAACCCCGAGGGTTGGTCTTCACCCAGACCCCTCCCAGAGGCTGACTCAGCATTGTGTTGCTTCAGACCGTCCTGTCCAGGCAAGCGCGGATTGGGTGTCCCACTCTCGTCCCGTCCTGTCCCATCATCCATCTGGTCTGGGGGTTGGCCTGAGGGCGATACGTGCTGTTTGAGGTGGGCTCTACTTCTTTCTCTCCTGAGAAACCTGTTCTCCTGCACAACGTCTCACTACACTTCCCTCTCCCCATTTACTGTACGCCACTGTGAACCTGGGGTGACCAAAAGGTACTGTGGATTCTTCTTCTTCTTTTTCTTCTTCTTTGTCATAAGTTAAACTGTTGAATCTCTGGCACTGGGGTGGTATTGGGAATTGTTATTTTTATTATGGTTCTTTTTCTTCCAAGTGGGCTGCAGTTTTTATGTGCTGTAGGCCAGGCGTTGTAAACGGAGGGAGATTGCAGGCGTTTAGTGAACCAGGCGGGCCTGTGGTCACTGAGCATCTGTGAACTGAGGAAGGGGGAGCAAATTGAGTGAGATAATGTGCTGTGTGCACAGCAGCCAGGGCTATAAAGAGGTGAGAGGAGAGAGAGAGAGAGAGAAAGAGAGGGATAGAGAGAGAGAACGTGGGGTGAAATAGAGAAAAAGAGAGTGGTAGAGTTCCTTGTATTAGCTGGTCTCATGTTTTTCTCTGAGAGTTCGACAGGACAGGACCTGTGTGTGTGTGGAGTGTGTGTGTGTGGAGTGTGTGTGTGTGTGTGTGTGGAGTGTGTGTGTAACCACTCTTCATCATCCCACAGCCCAGTAAAAACTGACTCATCCTGTGTCATGTTGGCAGAGTGAAGTGATGCAAGCGAAGCTCTGGCTCTAGAGGACGTGTTGTGGCAGGTGGATGTCCTGTGGGCCTCTCCTTCTCCGTGCTCCCATTTGGCCCTTTCTCTTGGGCTGGAGGCTCAGGGTGTTAGTGTAGCTGTTCTTTCAGGAAGCCCCAACATGTGGGCACTCCATCCCCCCTCTCAAAACCTCACCATGTGCACGCATACACACACACACACACACACACACACACATGCACAAGCACAGTGCTGCCCTGACAACTGCTCTCTCTCTCTCTCTCTCTCTCTCTGTCTCTGCACACACATGCACACGCACACACACACACAGCAGTGTTGCCCCCACAACTGCTCTCTTTCTCCCTCCCTCTCTCTCTCTCTCACACACACACCTCTTTTACTTATACATTCCCAGTCTCCCCTGCCCCCCACTAAAACGCCCTCCAGCATCAAGACCCAAACCTTTGATCTGTGTTTGTTTAATGAGCACACACCAAGTCCCAGCCACTTGTAATGGGAGGAGTTTTTTTCTCCCTTGCTCTCTCTCTCTTTTTCTCTCTCTCTCTTTCTCCTGCTCTCTCTCCCTCTATTTCTGTCATTTACGGGTGCAGGCAAGGTAGGGGGACTGAGTTTTTTTTTTTTTACAGGAGCACAAGCGTGCTCTCTACAGAACTGGCATATGGAGAGAGAACCTTGCTGAGTGACTGCGCAGCCTGCCATACCACTGGGCCTCCTTGTTAAAGTGAGTACGGTTGAGAGGGGCTGCGCATTGCGCGCTGCTGCTGTTTAACAGGAGCCCTTTACTGAACGGCTCAGTAACTTAAAGGAGCTGGGGCTAATTTCTGGACTTTATTGGTGGCCGGGGATTGTTCTTTTATGATGTCGGGGGCGAATGTATTAGTCACAAGCTGGAGTGAAATAGAGCGGTTGAATCATACATTCCATCCATCCATTTGGCATGGTGCAACCTGTATGGTGGAACAGGGCAGAACTGTGAAGAGACAAGACAAGCCTGCTTGAATGATTTGGAAAAGACGTCTCCATCTGTATCCTCCTCCAGCATCCATCATTAGTGCATATTCAAAACGGATTAGATTAAAAAGTTTACAGTGAGTTTTAAAAATGATGGTTTAGTGGGATGGAAATGCAGGCGTGGTTTCAATTCATGGCAGATGTGTAGTAGAAACACTCTGATTGACTGACTTGATCACAGATTGCGGTTTTCCATAGTTTATCTTTAAGAGGAATGAGGCCTACTGTTGTTTTTACCATGGAAAATAAGTGGTTTAGTGGTTCAGATGCTGGATCAAAAATTAATACCAAACCTTTAAACATCTGCAAAGTGTAAACGTCTTTGGAAGAAAGCTGATGTAAAAGCTTTTTGTCCAACAACCTTTTTGAACTTGATGTCAATCACAAAACGTTCCTGTTTATTTTGTTATCTAAATGCACTTTTTTTTCAAATTGATTCATACTTTTCATTCAACATTTATTTCATGCTCGGAAATACAGTTGAGGGCAGTCCTCTTTTCCAATGTAGCCGAGATACATAGTAATCAAAATATAAGGCCAGTGTAGGCCACTAACAAATCATTGTAGGTGAATTAATAAAATATCAATAAAACACACAATAAAATAATTAGTAAATAGATAAATAAAATACAATACAAATATAACAATTTGTCCAATAAATGGCAATGAGGTAAAAGCGTAGTTAAGAGGTCAAGTAAAACAATTACAGACTGGGCTGGGGAGATTTGAAATTAAAGCTTTAAACTGGCCATAAGAGATGAGCGAGCTCAGACCAAGGGACTGTTGGGCTGAGTTCCAGGTTCTAGGGGCATCAAAGCTAAAGGCTGTCTTACCAAGTTCAGAGTGAACATTGGGAACTCTGAGCTGGAGATGGTTAGAAGAGCGGGTATGGTGGACATGTGACTTCCAGAGTAGCAGTGAAGAGATGTAGGGTGGGAGTTTAATCATGATGGCGTTGTATATGTACAGCAGCCAGTGTCTTGAACGTCTTTCTGATAAAGAAGGCCAACCAATTGTATTATACAGGGTACAGTGATGAGTGTTATAGCTAGAGCCAGTTACAAATCTGATAGCCGAATGATAGACAGTATCAAGTGCTTTGAGAGAAGTAAGGGTAGCATTCTTATAAATAACATCTCCATAATCAAGCAATGGCAAAAAGACAGCTTCAACAATCCTTTTTCTGCATGGCATGGGGAGACTTGTTTTGTGTCTGTAAAGGAGACCAATATTTTGCCTTAGCTGTTTTGCTAGGTAATCAGTATGAAATGAGTAGTTCAGTTTGTCGTCAAGCCAGATTCCCAGGTACTTGTATACAGAAACAATTTTGTTGTCGTTTAAGGTGGTGAGATGCAGTTTACTAAAGTCCCTTGCCCTTGTAAAACAGCATACATTTAGTTTTATTTGCATTTAAAACTAATTTAAGATTAATTAGTGCTTTTTGTAATGCATTGAAAGATTGCTGCAGATTGTCCATTGCTTGTGAGACAGATTTACTTACACAATACAAGACAGTGTCACCAGCATAAAAGTAGACCTGACTGTTATCTAGAGAGGATGCTATGCCATTTATGTATAGTGTGAATAGGATTGGTCCTAACACCGATCCTTGCGGGACACCTTTAGTTAGAGGAAGGAAGTTGGATTTGGCCTGCCCTAGCTTTACACATTGGGACCGCCCATTAAGATAGCTTTGGAACCACTTAAGAGTATTATAATCAAAGCCAATCTCTTTTAGTTTTTGTAATAATAGGGTATGATCAACTATATCAAATGCTTTGGATAGGTCTACAAACAGTGCAGCACAGTGGTGCTTGTTGTCTAGTGCAGATGCTATGTCATTGGTAACCAGGGTCACTGCAGAAATTGTGCTGTTTTGCTCTGAAACCAGACTGGTGAGGGTTTAATAGAGAAAAGTATGAAAGAAATTATTTTAATTGGTTGTTAGCACATCTGTATCCCCATTTTTGTGAAGTGGTGTCACACAGGCCATTTTCCAGATTTGGGGGAATATGCCAGAAGATTAAAAATATGAGTTAATTGCTCAGTAATAAGTGGAGCAGATAACTTTAGTAGAAAAGGGTCAAGATTGTCTTCTCCAGTGGAGCTCTAGGGATCCAAGCCATTCAAAGCCCCTAGGACTTCACTAACCGTAAAGGGGGTTAAAGAAAACTGAACACCAGGAGTTGAGGTACCTGCCTGGGCCTCATCAAGGGGATGGGAGCAGGGGTGGTCCTTAAGTCCACTAGACCAGGCGGTGCCCAACCACCGGGCCAACCGGGCCGTAGCCTACGACATGAGTTTAAAAAAATGCATGCAAATTAAACTCAATTAAATTTGCAATGATGTCACGTTTTTACATGACATAGGCCTATGTGCAGTTGTTTGATTGCACGCATGTTTGCATTTTGCAAGGTCTATTTTCTTACGTCTGTCTGTCCCGCCTTCAACACTTTACATATTGCCTTCAGCGCCTGCCCTCAGGTCAGCTCACTTCACTTGATCAGTTCTTGGCTTAGCGGTAGTGTCCACGAAGTTAGCTAAACTGCTAGAATGAGCAACAAAAAACATGCATCTTGCAGGTCACTGGCCAGAGTGTTTGAGTTGCGAGAGCCGCTGCAGAGATTTCTTACAGAAAAAAAGTCACCGTTAGCTGCACATTTTAGTGATGAGGACTGGGTGTCAAAACTCGCTTACCTGCGTGACATATTCGGGTTGCTTAATGACCTCAACCTGTCACTCCAGGGGAGAATGACGACTGTCTTTAAACTGGCAAATAAAGTCGCTGCATTTAAAGCCAAGCTTGATTTGTGGGGACGACGAGTGGACCAGGGTGTATTTGATATTTTGTTGAATTGAATGCCATGCAGGAATTTGCTAGGATCTCAAAACCGGATTATGAACATTCTTTGCCATAGAGAAACACACAATAGCGTTGGATTATAAACATGCTTGCCACAAAAACAGAGAAAAACGTGAGGTAAGTCGAGCTATATGAAGTTTTTATTTTGCTGTCACTTCGTCTGTTTTATAACCCATAAGGATGTACTTGGTATCAAATGATAGCTCTGTGTCTCCTCTTTCATCTGACATGCGTGGCATAGGCTATCTATCCGATGACAGGTCTGCAAGTAATTCAAACGAGAGTAATGGGTTTTTGTATATGACGTTATTATTTTGCAGTCACTTCGTCTGTTTTCATAAGCCAGAAGGATCGACATACTTGGTACCAATGGGTAGCCCTCTGTCTCCTCTTTCATCTGACATGCTTACCATATCTATGCGTTCACGGGTTTGCGAGTAATTCAAATGAGAGTAATGGGTGCGCAGGTGAACGCAGAGACTGTAAATATGATGCAATTTGATTTAATTTCATGATTTTTTTATCTTCATACTTTAACGTACAGAGTGCGTGAGTGCGTGATCTCGTTGGAAAGCCCAACTTCTGCTCTGTCACGCAATAAAGGCTTCTCGCTGCTATGAACAGTGGCGGAGCAATGTAAAAGAGAAGAAATGGTGTGTTTTTTGACGGACTTTGCGTCAATCGGCTTCGAAAGGGTTCAAATCTCACGTATCCCCTGGAGTCCCCTGCACCGGTGCTTCCGGCACGCTTGTCCTTACTTGTCAGCGCAGGAGGAAGAGCAATTGATCGAAATTGCAAATGACGGTGGTCTTAAGAGTGTTTATGAGGAAACCTCTCTGGCGGGTTTTTGGATCAAAACCAAAGCAGAATATCGCGAGATAGCCGTAAAAGCGCTGAAAACGTTGCTACCATTTCCCACCACGTAGGCCTATCTATTCGAGGCCGGGTTTTCGGCAATGACTGCAACTAAGACCAAATTGCGCAATCGACTGGACATTTCAAACACACTGAGGGACCTGAGGGTGTCACTATCTTCCATCGCCCCCAGATGGAACCTTCTTGTTGCAGAAAAACAAGCACAGGGCTCCCACTGATTATATTCGTAATGCACGTTTAGTTCCCATATTTTGTTAAACATGTTCACACTTGATAGATGTAGCTTCAAGTTGTTCAATATTCATAGTTCATATTGTTCAATTTTTCACTTCTTCAAGTTCACGTTTTTCACATGTTTAAGAGTTCGTTACCTTCACTGTTCATACATAACTGGAGCTAGTTCTTTTCAAGTAATGCATGCACAACACATATGGAACATTGAACCCCGAACCCCCCCCGCCGGTCCGTGAAAGAAAATGGGAATCAAACCGGTCCACCGGTCCATGGTACATAAAAGGTTGGGGACCCCTGCACTAGACTTTTCGTCAAAAATGTGGCCAGCAGTAGCAAAATGGTTATTAAAGGCTGCACAGATCTCAGTGGGGTTATTTTCAAGCATTATAGAGGAAGGGATGGAAGCAGTTGCGTTGGATGTGATTGATTTAAATGCTTTCCAGAAAAGAGTAGGATTTGAATAGGAATTAGAAAACAAGTTGAGATGATAATTTGATTTAGCTTGTCTGACCTTCGAAGTAAATTTATTTCTGATTTCTCTGAAGGTGGCCCAATCGAGGTCAAGTTTTTTACGTCTGGCCAACAACCAAGCTTTGTTTCTGGAAAGAAGTAAAATGGACAGTTCAGTGGAAAACCAAGGATTTGATCTGTTTTTTACTCTGAGCTTTTTAAGGGGGGCATGGACGTCAGCAATAGAGAGAAAGGACTCGCGAAAGAAGTCGAGGGCTAGCGTAACATCAGAGATTTCAGAGGTGCTTGGGATGTTGCTGCAATATAAATCATTTAGGAATGCCTGTTCATTAAATTGCTTCATATTTCTTTTTAGGACAATGCGAGGGGGTGCCTTCTTAAAGTGAGTGTCTCTGATACAAGCTATGGGGCAGTGGTCGCTGACCCCTAGGTCAAAGACTCCACTAGCTATGATTTTGTCAGGTTTGTTAGAGAAGATTAAATCTCTAGTGGATGACTTAGATGGGCGCAGGAGGTTAGGCCTAGTTGGTTCAGTGATTAGTTGAGTTCAATTGAGACTGGAGGAGACCTCCTTTATGGAGTCAGAGGCAGCAGAAGACCAGTCGGTATTAAAATCACCAAGAATAATTACTTCAGATTTGGAGTAGGTAGAAATTAGGTCAGCCAACTGATCTAGGGATCTGGCACTTAATGATTATCTGAACTTTTGGTCAGCAGTATGCTTTTCTCATTCCTCTGCACAATTTCTCATCTAAATTCATTGCTTTCAACATAAACACTAGCGGTCACCTGATGCCTGCTAACGTTTGTTGAAATCAAAGGGGAGAGTTACCGGTACATGGTTGGGTCTGTGTGAGAGCTGTTTAGTTTGACAGCCTAATAACACGCCGGCCGCTGGAGCGCTTGCTAACGTGCTGAGTGATGCGCCACCCTGTTTCTCCACGGAGGGCGGCCTCTATGTGATTTACATCACTCAGGTTTCCCCCTGCACAGCCTTCGAGGCTGGTGATTTGTCACGCAACGCACACAGTCCAGGCACAGGCCAGGCACAGGTGGTGTGCAGTGTGTTGGTATGACCAGTGACCACACACTTGGCTTTTACAATGAGACAATGAGAAAGAGAGAGGGACACACAGATGGACAGAATGGATATCATCTCATCCATTCTCATCCATTCCAGTCATAAGGAGAAAACATGTGGGAAAGAGAGAGAGAGTGTAAGCGAGAGATAGAGAGAGAGAGAGAGAGAGAGAGTAAGCGAGAGAGAGACAGAAATCTTGAGGCACCTGAAACATGTCTATTAAGCATCAGGCGGTTCGTGGAGGAATGTGGTAAGGGGTGCATGGTGTAAACTGAACTGGGGGAGTCCAGATGGGCAGCGGATGGCGGACGGAGCGGAGAGGGTACTGGCCAGGACACACATCACGGCCTCGTTGCCACCACCTCATGGCGTTTCACTAGATAGAAGGATTGTCTGCACTGTGCTAACGCACCCCTGTGTGTCCAATGATCACTCTATATGTACTCTGAGCCATTTGTGTGTAGTTGTTCAGGGGTTAGAGGAAACATTCAGCCTAAATCAAAGTGACAAAGTGATTTCCCTCTTACTTTACGTAATGTATATTTCTGAAGCAAAAATGTTTGCCTATTTGGTTTTAGTTTGGAGTATGTTCATCTACTTCACAATAGTAACTGAGTTGTACATAGCTGCGAAACATTGGATTTACAGTAGTCACTTTTACACTAGGGGGGTTTCTGTGATTATATATGCCTCTAGCGTGGCACACCTGTCCTTTTTAGACAGACGGCTGAAGAGTTGACGTGTCCCCCAATTTTTCCGCCAACGAGGGTAATCTCAGAGATCAGGAACCACACAAGTGTAAATGGTTCAAAAGGGGGATCTGGGTGGCTGTTTTGATGACGCTATGTCTGTCAAACCCACCACCGGGAGTTTAAAAACACACAAAGCAGCTGATCCAAAGGAGCAACAGCAACTAGATACAAAGGACACATTTCACAAATTGACCTTAGAAGAACCAAATGTCTCCATCTACAGTGTCAAAGGTCCTCATGACAGTCTTCCTTGGATCTTGGGGTGATGCTCTAACACCTGGACATGCTCTCTCCAGAATGTTTCTTTCTCCGTCTCTCTCAACAAAGTGTCAAAGCCCAATTAATGAGAGCTAGAACATTCCAGAACATACTGTCTGTCGGGTGGTGGGAGATGGTGCCTACGAATACTGTATTTTTCAGAGAGCTTTACATGAAATATGTATCATGCAAGAGCTCTCTCATCATGAGTCATCACGCCACTCATCCTTGGCGATTCAAGATAAAAAAAAACAAGGAAGTGTGTGTGTGGGGGGATAGCAAGAAATGTAATTTACTGAAAAGTTACTGACAACTGAAAACCAGTCCATCTAAATATTAATTCCTCTCTCTCTCTCTCTCTCTCTCTCTCTCTCTCTCTCTCTCTCTCTCTCTCACAGTAACAGAGTGGAGAGGTCCTGTAGAGGGCCAGAGTAGACAGCAGAGGTGGATCTCCAGCAGACAGGTGGAGGGTGTGATGGAGAAGGAGCAGGCCCCCCCGGCCTGCAGCGCCAGCACCACCAGCGCCCCCACTAACCCCCCCGGCCAACCCCACCCCCACCCCCACCCGCACCGCTGCGCCTCAGATCTCTCTCTACGCCGGCGTCCCAGACAGACAGATGCAGGTAGGCCAGGCTTACATTGGACATGCTGAAATCAGTGCAGTGGTTCCATGTGGTCCAAAATATAATCCTCCCCATCCCAACACAGTGGCTCAGATGCACTCACTTTTAACTGTCCCACATTTCTTCATCCATACACTTTCACTGTTAAACTGAATTCAGTATAGAGGTGGATAAATAGTGTCTTTGTCATCACGTATGTCTGTTTTGTTTGTTTGTTTTGTCAATGTATATGTCACCATTATGTGTGTATGTGTTTTGACAAGTAGTTGGTTGTTCAGATTTGTTATTCTGTTGTTCCATTCTCAAGTCATGCCTCCCTTCATGTCACTCCATGACCCCCTCCTGTGGGGCTGTTGCACATTTTGGGAACCACTGAGGTAGTGTGTATGAAATGTCAAAAGTTTTAAAATTAATGTAGTGGATTATTAGATCAGTCTTGGTATTTTCATTAAGGCCTTGTTCTACAGTCAGCAGAAGCAATGGGCTGAGAGGGGTCTTTTTTTATAGACATGTCACTGCTGCCATCTGCTGGTTGCCTAAAGCAACAGAGTCCTTAATAATACCATTAGACTGCAAAGTGAAGCAACGTTGTTGATTTAACTTTTGATGGAGTGTATGTCTAAAGTTTTTTGCAAAGTGTAGACAGCTGCTGTCGAATGAGGAACAAAGTGTGGCTTTAAGAAGACTGATGGGCAAACTGGGGTCAAGAATGCTATTTGTCACGCCTCAAGAAAATGC
The DNA here is from genome assembly GCF_017589495.1 of Alosa alosa. Taxonomy (NCBI): domain Eukaryota; kingdom Metazoa; phylum Chordata; class Actinopteri; order Clupeiformes; family Clupeidae; genus Alosa; species Alosa alosa. The sequence goes on along the minus strand of NC_063192.1, from coordinate 19,471,235 downwards.
CATCCATCTTGTTGTTTGTGGTCAGCTTGAGTAGGAACAGGTATGAACCATGACCTGCTAATGACTTCTGATGTCCTTAACCCTTCAGCCTATTAGTGTTTTACATAAAGAGGGTAAACTAACTGAGGTGTTTAAGATGGATATTTTTTTTAAAACATAAAAAAAGATCAGTTGAAAGCCTAAAGAATGCACTGCATGAAACATTGACAGCGCATGTTTCTAAGCATTCAATAACAAGAGGACAGTTCAGAATAGAATACATGAAATTAAATCAATATGTTATTTTAATGAACAGCCAATGTTTCCCTTTACATTATGTTGGACTCATTCCATTTCTGACCTATTTGTACAACGTCATCAATGACCTGGCATGTGGTGAAGTGAATTCTGACTCTTTCCCCCTGGTTCACCCTGGTGACCAGCACAGCATATCACAAACACTTTAAGGGGTGAACAGGACAGAAGCGTCTGTCACTAAACATGTCTTCCTTTAGGCAGATAGGATTATGCAGTTTGCCCTTCCTTCGCGACCCTTGGGCCAGTGAAGAGGTCATCCCCAGTCAGGTTCACAGGTCAAAGGTGAAAAGGCATTTTATGCCCAAATATGCCATGATACACAGGGTGTCACTCAAGCAGAGATGTCTCTAAGGGGAGAAGGAGTGGCCGAGCCAGTCTTCAGGACCTATTGGCTGTTAAGGCATTTGGGGTATATCTTGTTTCATGTGAATGTTTCAGTCACAAGTTGTTTGGTGTCCAAAGTGAAGAAAAGTATTACTGAGAACCGGTCTGGACTATTGCAATGGGAACTGTACAGCCCAGCTGTTGCTGTTTCTGTTTAGGGGAGAAAAGTGTGTGGAGGATTTAATAGAGTTGGGTGAGCATCTTCATTTACACATTGTTTGCTTTCACTTGCATGTTTGAACATTATAAAGATGCCAATCATTATTTAGCATGGTTTTTTTTTTTAATTATTGGCTCTTACTTACTTTTTACTTCTAGTTTTGACTTGATCATTTTTAGTTTTTGTTTTTAAGAAATAATTAAACACTATACAGTACTTTCCCACATTTAAATAACTTCTGAGATTTTTAGAAAGTGCTCTTTGGATGTGAGTGTAGTTTTGAAATGTACTAAGGAGTTCGATCTGTTTTATGTATGAGGCTTGAAGGCCTCAAAACCCTGCTTAGAGAAAACTACTGTAGAGGGGAAAGGTCCTTGAAGAATTGTGAAGTAATCTTAAGATGCTTGGCATGGCTTCAGACTGCTTCCTCTAGGCAGACATAAAGATCAATCACTTTATGTTTCCAAAAATGAAAAATGTATATGAATCTATTTGTTGAGATGTGTGGTTTTACAGCGTCTTGTAGGTAGTGTATTTGGTGGTATATTGCAGCACAATGTGCTATAAAGTAGGTGAGCAAATTTGACGATATCCATACACATCTGGCTTTTATGACTGGTGGTCCAAAGCAGGAGCCAGTCATTACATATGAGGTCCTGAAGATGGGGTTCATTGAAATAACTTGTTTGGTGTTATTTTACATTTTATGGGAATAGTTTACATTTCAATTGTATTTTAGCAGTGGCACAAACACAAATATGATAAGTACACATGTATGTAATCACATTATATTTAATTTATTTATTTATTTATATATTTATATATATATTTATATTTTCTCTTGAGATCTGCAGATCATTAGAAAAGCTAGCTCCATGAATGTAACTCTTTAGCAAAGCCTAGGAGAACTCTAGATGGACTCCCTCGTTGCACAGGCATCCTCCATAGAGCTGTGCTGCACAGTGATGGCAGATCAGGGCAGTGGATCCCAGAGGTTTATGCTGGAACCCATAGGTCATAGCCAAGGGCTATGCAAGCACTCTGGACTGGTCCATCAACGTAAACAGTCATCATATGGCACCTTCCGCCTCACACATACAGTACACACACACACACACACACACACACACACAGACACAAACACACAAACACATGCAGGCACACACGCGACGCGACGCGACGCACGCACGCGACGCGACGCGACGCGACGCACGCACGCATGCGCGACGACATTACCACACACACACGCACCCACGCACACATACAAACACATGCTGCAGGCCTTGTTTTCTGAAGCCTGAATGATGGAGCAGGGCAGGGAGCTGGGGGCTGGGGGGTTGGAATGTGTTTCTGCTGTCAGGAGTGAGGGTGAGAGGGGGGTGTTTTGACAGATGGGCTGCCATGATGGAGATCACTGACCCCTCCAGTGACAGGAAAGAACTACACTGCCCCCGGTGGCGGGTAGTGTGTGTGTGTGTGTGTGGGTGTGTGTGTGTTTGTGTGTCTGTGTATGCTCAAGTCTGGGGGGAGGTGGTAGCAAGTTCTACAGTGTATGTTTTGGTTATTGTGGATATAATTCATAACTCTGTCTCCTTCTCCCCCCTCTCTTTCCCTCCTCCCCCCTCTCTCTTTCCCCTCTCCATCTCTCTCTTTCCCCCTCCATCTCTCTCTCTCTCTCTTTCCCCTTCCACCTCTCTCTCTCTCTTTTCCCCTCCCCCCCCCCCCTCTCTCTATCCATCTCTCTCTCCCTCTCTGTGTGTCCAGGTGATCCAGCAGGCGCTGAACAGGCAGCCCAGCACGGCGGCGCAGTACTTGCAGCAGATGTACGTGGCGCAGCAGCAGCACCTCATGCTGCAGACGGCCGCCCTGCAGCAGCAGCACCTCAGCAACACGCAGCTCCAGAGCCTGGCCGCCGTGCAGCAGGTGGGGGGAGGGGCAGTTACACACACACACACACACACACACACACACACACACACACACACACACACACACACACACACACACACACACACACACACACACACACACACACACACACACACACACACACACACACACACACACACACACACATGTACGTAAACATACACACATACACACACATACGCGTACGCACACACGCACATATACACACGTACACACACACACACACATACACCTATACACCCACTCATGAACACAAAACACACACACACACAAACTGACACATACACACACGCACTGATACATAAAACGTTTGTCACTAATATCAACTGGTTTGGTTAAAGAAATATACAAAAGCTTCAGTAAGGTGAGCAGAGTCAAAAACATAAATCCCCAACACTTATCAGCACACAATAAAATCTCAGGGCCCTTCTTTAGTTGATTTGAAAGAAACAGAGATATGTTCTCCTGACCTTTACTTTGGTCCTGTAATCTAACCTGCCCCATTGTCAAGGACACCACTTGCATGTTGAGCATAAAGCCATTAGTCTGATATCATATGTCACTGGGTGTGGCGTTTTCTCTGCTATTTAATTTCATCTGTTTTTTTTTAAAGTCATTAGTGCTCACTGGGCGAGCATCTGTTCTGGCAGGCAGAGAGATAGGTCTACTAATAAACTACCATTTACTGTAAAACTGTGCATTAATGGAAAGTATTATTAAGCACTCAATCTCTTTTTAATAATGCATTTGTTTCCTTGAAGGTAAACAGTAATATATTAGTTATATTATTACTGGGACACGAGAAGATATGCCATTGTGCAAAACCCTCAACCACTAATGCAATATTGGTATATAAAATGCATAAGCAGATGATGAATTCATTTAACATACACACACACCTACATATGCATGTGTACACACACACGCCCACGCGCACACACACACACACAATGAAAATAACATTACGGAGACGTATGTATATGTGCTGAACAATGGGGATTCAGCTTTACATACATCTGAGGCATCACATTCTTCAATTCCATTGCTGTGCTGAGCTGAGCTCTGAGCTCTGTGCCCTCCGGTCTGGCTGCAGCTCTGTGAAACCTGAGCAGTGAGGCGGCTGCTGATGAGGACTGACACTGATAAATATCTGTCTAAACACTGCGGATGGTGCTCATTTCATCCCTCTAGACAGCTCCAGAGAGAACGGTTCTAAACCTGTGAAATAAATGACATCCGAGAGTATATTAAAAGCCTGAACTGTTTTCCATCTGCGTTTTACTCTGGTGTTGCATTTGGTTAGATTCTCCTAAGCCACAATTTAGAGCAATCTCAAGAAATGTGTGATGAAAAGACACATCATTCCCCTCCAAGGGGCTTTGAGTGTATTTGGAGGGTATCAATGACAGGAAAAGCTGTTGGTTATTACGCACAGTTAGCCTGAGGTTAGTGTGGGCAGTTCTAAGCTAATTGTCACTGTCTAGCTAGACAGTGGCTGGCATTGAGCCGCTGAGATATGAAAGGCTGCGATAAGAGCTTTTGAAGCGTGGCCCCCTCAGAGCATGCTTGTTTGAGTGTGTGTGAAGGACCTCACTCCAGCTGAGAACTATCACATCCTGTTTCTTACGGACAGTGCAATATTAATATCACCTCAACTGCCTCTCCGACATCTTGCTTTAATACTGTTCTTTTAGGCTCCACTGCTCCACTGAAGCAAAAAAGAGCTCAGAGCAATAAGTCATTTGTTGAACACTCATTAAGTCCGCTGATTGAGATAGCAACCCATATATAGCAATGCGCTATGTGAAATATTATGGGTTAGGTTTCCCCTGTAGTTGTTGTCAGTTTCACTGGGAGAGGAGAATGTATGTTTTGACCATTCTGGGTAAAAGAGTGGGGGGATTCTGTTTCCTGCTGAGTGTTCTCCCCGAGTGCTGTTCTGTGTTTTTGAAGTGCCAAGACGCTCACAGTGTTGATTAATGGGCAATGGTTCTGACTTGTGCTCTCCCCCTCTCTCCCCTTACCCCGACACCCCACAACCTCCATCAACAAACAGCCATGATTAAACCCTCTTCAGCCCAGTGAAGGCAAAGCTCAGGACAACCTGGAGCCACATTCCAGCGAATGCAGTCCTCATTAACCACAGTGAGCTCTGCTAACATGGAGTCAGATCCCAGCCAATGCAGTCCTCACGAACCACAGAGAGCGCTGCAAATGGGACGCGAGCGTTGTTTTCAACAGGGCCTCCAGAAATAGTAGCACATGTGTTTATAACTAAATGGCCCAATGTTAAAGTGGGTGGACAGCCTGGGTGACCGTGCCCATCTGTAGCATGAAACCACAGTGTTGGCAGCCCACTGGTAACCAGGAAACCACCGCGTAAAGGTTGCAACTCTGATAAAAGCCAGTCCAATGACACTCCTTGTGTGAAATCCATGCTTCTGAAGCAATGTGTTGGAATAATTTAAGTCTTGGTCCGGGCCATGTGTGTGTGTTTCCCTTTTAGAGTACCACATCTGTGTACGAACACTAGTGTGTGTGTGATTTTTTTTTATTTTTTTGAACACACATGGAACAGAGATCTAAAAGGCTGTGAGGAGCAATTTGGTGAATTTACCAAAAAAACTCCATTGAATTAGATAATTGCCATCATTAAAGATGCTCACATAAGCACAGCTGAGTCTGTTTTTTACACACAATGAGCTCCAAAAGGAAAACCATAATCTATTTAAAGTGCAGCTAATAGCTTGATGACTCAAAATGAAAATAATAACTCATTTCTGATATTGTTAGCCAACAGAAACATCATAATTATGTTTTTTGTCCAACAAGCACTCATATTGCAAATATTGCTTAATTTCTTAGGACATGACATCACAAATACCACCACAGACATGATGATAATATGGACTCTCCTATCCAGGTTTATGAATTTTGGACTTACACACTCATTCCCTCCACTCTCCTTCCCTGCTCTCTCTCTCTCTCTCTCTCTCTCTCTCTCTTCGCTCTTTCCTCTCAGATCAACCTGGCCACCTCTCCGGCCGCTGCCGCCCAGCTCATCAGCCGAGCCCAGAGCGTGAGCTCCACCCCGGGCAGCATCACCCAGCAGGCCGTGTTGCTAGGTAACACCTCAGCCTCCACCCTCACCGCCAGCCAGGCCCAGATGTACCTGCGCGCACAGATGGTAAGAACAGTGAGAGTGACTGATGGAGAAATCCCCCTTCTAGAACCATGACTTGATTTAATGCAAGTAGTACTTATTGCCGCACTAACATCATGTCCTTGTCGCACTGTTCCTTGATGGTTTCCCTTTTTTGTGTGGTCACCACTTCATTTGTAGTCATTTGGATAAAAACGTCAGCTAAATAACATGAAAATGTAATGTAAGCGAAACAAAAAACATGAATGACAGATTTCCTTTGTACATCTATCAGTGGCCTGCCGGTTTGTTTTAGTTTCTCTCAAGGAAAAAAAAAAGCACACAAAAGTGACCGTGGAGACTGGAAAAAAAAAATGGGTTGAGGGTCACCCAACAGCATTTCCTTCATAGACTCCAAGCATCCTCTCCAATCTCTTAAAATAAATACAAATCATTGTGTGGAGCTGGGGCCCTTATTTGAAGGCAGTGTCACCCGCAAGGGTGCCCCGTATGAATCACATTTAGTTCACAATCCGACTCCCACTTTGGCCGACTGATGTTTTTTTCAGAATAGGTAAAAGGATACAGTTCTGAGAAGCATGTGGTATTTTACTTGTGTGCATTTTTGGGGGTTCCTGAGGAAGTGGGCAGTCCATGCGTGCCATTAGTGAATATTTAGGAACGTCAGTAAAGACCCTGGACATATTTCACTTAAATGCGTCAGTGGGTTTGTCGTGAATCTCCCCTTTCAAGCCCAAACCACATCGCTCTCTTCCTAATGCTGGGCTCTGGTTGTATATCCTATGTCCCAGCGACTAGAATAGAATCATTTCTCGCCACGCAGACTGTAGAAACAGCAATAACACAGCCGCAGTTTTTACTGTGGAAATCTGGACGTGCTCCCCTTCCCCTCAGCTGTCCGAATGTCACATTTTCTGACTGTGCGGCCGCTCTTTCTTGTGGCCGGAGCGTTTATTTCGGGGACCACTGCGGCTCATTTAGAAAACAAATGAGACCTGGGACAGCGTATATAGATTTGCTTCCTCTGGCACATCTGCTGTAGTGATCGTCACAGAGCGTTCAGGAAAAGAGCCTATTTGTAGGGGGGAAACTCTTTTTTTTTGGGGGGGTGCCTAAAATAATGGGTGCCTTTAATTTCTTTAGAATTATTGAATTTCTACTTCACTCTTAGAATGTCCTTGATTATTATTCATTTTCTCTTTTCGCCATTAATCGAATAACCAGAATAACTGGATGAGCTAGCAGCCTGGCACGCATTTGTGGAGCTCCTAGCCAAAAAGTGAACGTGTTTGGTGTGCTTTTCAGGCTCAGCAAAGTAACCTTGTGCAAGTAGCTAGGAGCCTAGGCCGCGCTGTTCCTTTGTCCCCTCAGCTCATATTCACTCCAACCGCCACAGTCACCGCAGTCCAGACAGAGGTGCCCACACACACGACCAACCAGCAGCCTGCCAGCACACAGGTACTCTTATTAGACACACACACACACACACACACACACACACACACACACCCAATCAACTAGCAGCCTGCCAGCACACAGGTACTCTTACTAGATACACACACACACACACACACACACACACACCCAACCAACTAGCAGCCTGCCAGCACACAGGTGCTACTAGACACACACACACACATAGACACTAGGGTTGTGCAAAATTCGAATTGCAATTCTGCTTCCTGTTTGCTACCTCAATGGAAATGCAAGTGAAATTCAAGAATTGCATTGGAATTTAAGAGCCAGTTTCAATTCAATTCTGGAATTTTGCACAACCCTGATAGACACACACACAAAAACACAGGTAACCAGCAGCCTGCCAGCACACAGGTACTCTTACTAGACATACAAACAAACACACACACACACACACAATACTATAACAGCCCTCAGCACATAATGACATTCAATACACACTGGCAGCCTCTGGCGTTCTCGCCTTCTGAACAGCCAGCTGATTACCAGTCTAAATTCTGCCCAATGACTCAATGCATCTTCCATCCCTCTCTCTCTCTGTGTGTGCCAACTATTTCCTTCCAGGTGCCGAACCTGGCTCTCTGCAGCCAGCAGGGGGAGGTCTCCCCTTCCCAGGCAGCGGTCCAGGCCCTGGGCCTCAAACAGGCCCTTGCAGCCCCTCTCTTTTCCCTGGGCACCCAGGCTGCAGCTCAGTTCAGGAGTCCCGGCCAGGGCCAGGCTGTTCCACTGAAGGGGGAAGGCCCCGAGGTCTCCTGTGCCCTCCCCAATGGAGGGGGCAAGATGGACGGTGCTAACGAGCTAACAGCCCGCATGGTGGCCATCAGCAGAAACGTCACTGCCGTCACCAGTCATCCTCTCTTTACCACAGGTAGGCTATGTATCCAGTTACACTGGATGTTATAAACAGTAGGCTATTAAAGGGTGAAATGTGGGGTAATAGATCAACTAATAACTGATTGGTCAGCTATACCACATTAAACTGAAAAAACAGGCTCCTGCATTTTTAGAAAATCCAATAGTAGATGTATGTAAATGGTTTTCTATAGGTAGGCTATGGAACATTTAGCCTGAGGACATTTCTGTGGGTTCCAACAACTCACAACATACTCATCCAGCCTGGCTGGTTTGGCTGTGGCAATGAGCTGGAGAAAGTGAGACATGATCTGTCTGCGAAAGCCATGTGTGGGGTCACCACAGCATAAGGTTGTCTGTCATGGTGATGTTTTTTTTTCCCCTTTTCCGTTAGCTATGCATTAGAGAGAGAGGGGGGGCGAAAACAAGTTTTAGAGTGATGGCAACAGCTGGTCCTGAGCACTTAAGCGAGGCCTAGATGTTGCCATGGTAGCAAACCTCTGGGGCGCGCCAAGTGACACCGTAGTTGGGACCCACACCTGCTCAGGATGGTAGTATGTGATGGCTAACATACTGCTATTCTGCTCTGGATAGCAGAACATGATGGCTAACATACTGCTAACCTGCTAAGGATAGCGGAACATAATGACTAACAAACTGCTAACCTGCTCAGGATAGCGGAACATAATGACTAACATACTGCTAACCTGCTAAGGATAGCGGAACATAATGACTAACATACTGCTAACCTGCTCAGGATAGCGGAACATAATGACTAACATACTGCTAGCTTGCTCACAGCATAGGTTACTGATGGCTAAAATACTGCTATGATGTACAGTGTAATGGATTACTTCATTTTAGCCTATTCATTGCAGTAGAATGTGATACCTTGCACACTGCTAGCCTGCAGAGGATCGTAGAATACGCTGGCTAGTCTGCGCTGTGAAATACTCTTTCTCTTTTAGGGGAGGCTGGGGTGTCACTTAACACCATTGCAATGTCTGATATGGCTACTGCCCACAGGACCCTCCCACACCAATACTATGTGGTTGGAAAAACATTCTTATAATGGTGTTAAGATGGTCTGGTTCTTTTTCCTCGTGTGAAAAAAGCTTTTCCCAAGAAAACTGAGCAGTCAACATACCCTGTTCATAGCTACAGAAGCACTCTAAAAACAGTAACATGGGATGTTTGTCTCATGTCATATAAACCTTATTGTGCATGAGCGCATACTTGGTTTCATTATAACAACAAATAGGCCTACTGCATGGGGTCCACGTGTCATGTCTATTCATGGACCGCCATGCTGTGAACAGTCAAACTGGGTTTCAAAGCTTTTTTAGGCACATGATCTGCACCAAGTCAAATTCCAGTCTCAGCCCCTCTCAGATATAATTGTAAGCATTTGTCAAGAACCGAATGGCTTGCCATATACTGTATATCACACTACGTTACTGTATTCCACCAGTGATCCAATCCATGTGCAGTACTTGAAAATGAGTCCTAAAAGCCCCCTTACTCACCAAATAACTGCTAGACTACTACTGACCCAGAGCAGAATGGAGAGGAAGGAAACATAACATGTTGATTGTCACCATATGAGAAGATACATTATCAGCACTTGCAGGGTTTCACCTTGTATTTCCTGAACATAGTGCAGCATGCCTGTTATCAAGCTGGACCTGTTAATGTCTAGAGGAAATTGTTGCACAGTGAAATGTTCCTGTTTCTGTAACACATCATCAGTCTATCTGACAAGAACATCTGGTCAGCCAGTCTTTACCACGCTTTGAACTAGTCCTATAGGAAACAGCAAAAGGCTCCATGGCCAATGTCAGGAAATGCATACATCAAGAGTTACAGTAATTTCTCTTCATAGCAAATATTTCAATGTCTTTTTAATTGTACTTTCGCAGTTCATTTTAAGGAGTTCAGCAAAGTCTGTAGTATGATGTGTAGTATAATGCCTTTAGTAATATAATGTGAAACAAGCTGACTGAATACACCATGAATAGAGGGTTCATTCTTCATTGGCACAATACAGGTTATCAATCAGCATCAGAGATCAGTGATCGCCAAAAGCCAAAAGTTTCCTATTGGCTTTTCGTCTGACTTGTTAACGGTGGAAAGTTTGCCCTTAGAAAAACACAAACAAATAGCAGCAGCGGCTCTGTCTAAAATCAAAAAAGAGAGACCTTGTCGTTCCCCCTCCCTCCCTCGTCATGAACTGATTTTCCCCTTCATGAGGATCTCATTAGACATGAAAAGCCCATAGCCAGCAGCGGCGTGGCGGCTGCTGTACCGGACCATCACAGGCCCGCGGGCAGCTGAGAGGGGGCTCTTAAGTGAGAACAGGCCCTCTCCTGGGGTGACCCCTGCAGACGCGGCACTGGGCTTCTGTTGGAACTTTTGACCAGGGGGCTCTTACATGGGGGGGTCAGTGTAGATCTGAGGGGACTATAATGAGCTGAAGGGACGTGTGTGTGTGTGTTTGTGTGTTTGTGTGAGTGAAGTATGTATGTGCTTGCATGTGTTTGTATGCATAAGTGTGTGTGTGAGAGAATGCATATGTGTGAATGTCCATGTATGCATATGCGTAAAGGGTGTCTGTGTGATTGTTTATGCATGCGATTGAATGCATGTAAGTGTGTGTGTGTGTGTGTGTGTGTGTGTGTGTGTGTGTGTGTGCGCGCATGCATGTTAGGGCTGTGGGCTAGAGGATGTAGTTTGTATATGGGGCAGCAGGAAGCTCTCCCCCTCCTCCAGGCATGCCTCTTAAATCAATAGCTCTCAACTGCAATGTACAATTTGTTTCAGTTTGGGTTCAACATGTTGCCTTGTAATCAGGAATCTGCCTCATATATTTGAGAACATGCAGCTAGAAGCAAATGTTTATGTGTGTGTGCGAGTGAAAGAGAGAGAGAGTGTGTGGGTGTGTATCACCTCCATCCTGCCAATTTGTGTGTGTGTGTGTGTGTGTGTGTGTGTGTGACTCTCTCTCCACGCTGATTCAGTTTAAGTGTGCCTGCGCATACCGATCCTCATAAGTACTATGGATTGGGCCCCTAGGCTGAATGCAGTCGATTCACTCTCAGGGCATTCCCATGGAACCCTTCCAAACGGGTGCTGAAACGCCACTTACTGTACACATATGTGATGAATAGGAGTCATGTCTGTTTCAACTGCGGTAAAGGTCTATCTACCAAACTATGTCACAATGTCATATTATCACAGAGGAAAGAAATTAGCCTGGGTGAATCCAGACGAACCTGCAGGTCCTACTGGAAAGGATCGCCTCTAAGCCCGTTTCCGAACTTCCTGTTTTACGACCTTCAGGGGCATGACCAACATGAAATTAAACTTAAGTTGGTGCATTAAACTCTTACCAAACAAAGGTTTCAAATGAGGTAGTTTACTCAATTCCAAAGATAATACACATTCATATCTGTCTCCTGGGTTTTTGGTGATTACAAAATGGGGCGTCAATGGGATCCTTTCCAGACTAATAAAAAATTGCTAACAGGTTCGCCTGGGTTCACCAAGCCTTGAAAGAAACATTATTCATGCAGTTCCATAATAATAATAACCAGCAGTGAAAATATCCAACCTATACATGAGATATCCAGAGCATGTAAGTAGATAGTAGAGAGAGTGAGTCACCAGAGTAGATGAAGAGGCTCAAAGTACCTCTCTCCGTTGTGTGTGTGAGAGGGCATTTCTAACCTGCCTAGACCCCCTGAGTGCTAGGCTGGAATTAATCATTCATGTGTGGGTGGAACTCAAGCCAGATTGCGGTTCTCGTTCGTTCTCCCACTGCTCTCCATACCGACCCACCAAACATGCTGCGGCAGTGGCTCAGCTTCACACTCTGATTCCTCTCAACTTTTCCGCCTCTCAAAGGGTGTGTGGAATTATCCGCAGGATAGACCGAGCTCTATATGAAGCTACACTGACTGAGCACCCCTGGAAGTGTCAGAGTACACTGTAAGTTGGCTGTTTTTGGCTCGGATTAATATGTATATCCAAGAGTTTGAGAGAGGAAATGGATCAAGTTCCCGAAGCTAGCTGTGTTGGTGTTGCCGGCCATTAAGTCACGTTTTAGATTTACTGGAGCCCCTTGTCACTAAGGTCAGGAGCTATGTACCATGGAGAATGCTGAATTTTGTGCACTTAAACCAGCTTCTACATTTGTCCATTCTTTACATACCACCACGATCAATCTGTCATAAACCTTTTTAGCCGCCTGAGCAGGCACTGGGGGTGTGTGTATGTGTGTGTGTGTGTGTGGGGGTGAGGTTTGTTTCCCGATAACTTACACTGACGGAAAAGAGGGGAAGAAAAAAAAAAAAAAACTTTCCACTGTAACAGCAGGGAGCAGAGAAACTCAAAACCACAGTGGCATGTGAATTTCAACATGCCTATTTTATATAGTTTAAGTGCCTCTGGGGGTTTAGAAAGACCAGGAGGGGGACTGGTATGCCGCGTGCATAAGTAACCCACAACAAAAGGACGTCTCGCCCATATCAGGTCAGGGAGGTGCAGAGACACGGGTGCACGGGTGTGAACATGGCAGGCCTCTCCTCTCCCCCTCTACTCCCTCTTCTCTCCTCTCATCCCCTCTTCTCTCCTCTCCTCCCCTCTCCTCTCCTCTCCCCCCCTTACCTCCCATCCCCTCCCCTCTCCTCTCCTCTCCCCCCCTTACCTCCCATCCCCTCCCCTCTCCTCTCCTCTCGTAGGGAACTCATTCTGCTTTTACGTGCTGAGCTATGCTGCAGAGGGCCTGGGAGCCAACGCTGTATTTTGCTGTGCTGTATGGGGTAGGGTGCAGCTGAGTGAACCCATTAACCCAAAGAAAGCACGGTGTCAGTTTCCCAACTGCAACTGATGGATTGGGGGGCATTATGGGTAAAGGAGACTCAGGCTTATGCAGGGGGCCATGGTGATATGTTTCATGTGGACAAAGCAGAGGGCTAATTTCTCCTATCAGATGTAGACATTTAGGGAATGGCTTGTTTCCCTTTGATTTTTATCTGAATTGCCAATGATCCCTTTTAGTGGCAGTAAGTGAGTCAGGGGTGTGTGTGTGTGTGTGTGTGTGTATGTGTATGTGTATGTGTATGTGTATGTGTATGTGTATGTGTATGTGTGGTGTTTGCATGTGTGTTTGTGAGAGAGAAAAGCATTCAGAGAGAAAGTGTGTTAGTGTGAAAGAGGGTTTAGAGTGAGAGAGAGTGAGAGAGAAAGAGAATGTTTGAGAATGTTTGTGTGTGTATATGTGAGTGTTCATGCACAGCACACTATTTCACTAGTCTCAACATGACTGTCTGTGGTATAATTTAGCTCTCGCCTCAACATCCTCCCCGTCAACAAGCGCTGCTAGCAGGTTCTGTCTCTGACTTACACAAACAACTGTGAAAACAAAACTGTTGAGTAATGGCTGTCATGGTTGTTCTCCTCTTGGAGAAGGGCGCTAGGCTTCTGAATAGCCCTGCTTTTACAACTCAAAGGGATCTTTTTTTCCTGGTTGTTTGTTTTTCTCTGTCCTACTCTCTATGTTAATGCCTCTGGCCTCTGGCTGTGTGATGTTTATTTAGCAAATACTCCTTCCACCACCAGTAAACCCGACCTCACGACTGCTTCTCCACAGCATGGTCGAGGAACAAATTCAAATTCGTAAAAGGTCACATGCATTTTGAATAACAATAACAAATATTTTTCTCTCTATTTTACAAAGAGTGAATAGAGAGAATAAATAAAGTCAACCAAGATTGTATCCTGGCTTTGAATCCTCTCCGCCAGGTGCCCCGGCTGTGGCCATTTGATTTGATTTTATGTATAACATGACACATATATAACATAACATGATAGACAATCCTCTTCTTCACTTCTGTTGCAGCATACACACAGATTCAGACACACCAGTTGCTCAAGCAGCAACAACAGCAGTTTGTAATCCAGCAGCAGCAGCAACAGCAGCAGCAGCAACCACAACATCTACAGCAACAGCATCTACAGCAACAGCATCTACAGCAACAGCAGCAGCAGTCCCAGCTGCCTCAGAGGTCCCAAGCCCAGCTTTCCCAAGCCACCCCCATCCAATCCAGCTTGCAGACTCAGGCCCATACAGTGCATGCCATGGCAATCCAGCCGGCCATGCCTGCTCCTTTGCAGAATCAGAACCATAACCACAACCAGAGCCAGTGCACCATAGCGATTCTGCCCAAGCCAGCAGTGCCAAACCCACAGCCCGTCATTTTCCACTCCACCGTAACTGCCCAGGTGCTCCCTCACAATGGTCACCCTCCAGCTTTGAGCCCCCCCTCACCGGCCAATGTAAAGCCCATGCAGCTGGCAGCTGCCAATCCTCAGGTCCAGCCAGGAGTGACCAATGTAAGTCTCATTCGCATTGTTTTACCACCTGTTTTCTCTCAAGGGGAGATCTTCTGTTTGGTCTTTGCCTTGCTTGCTTGTTGTTTTAGGACTTTGGTTGATCTTTGGTTTGTCCGGTTTGGCTCTGCCATTGCCCCTTTGCTCAGGGTGGTGCCCCAGTTCAGGATGGTGTGGGGCAACAGAACTGTGCACAGCCCATGGCTGAGGTGCCGTGTCCTGCGTCCAATCACCAGCTAGTGATGTCTGTCCCAGCACTGGAGGAGCCCAATGCAGAATCAAGTCTGCTAGGCAGAAACACTGAAGGTAACCCTCACACAACCCACTCAGATCCTATTATGCAGAGGACCATATGCATTACATAGGCATAAGATGTAAATACCAAATATGCTACAATGTAGTGGCTATTTGCTCCTTCTAATCGTCTAATAAATTAAATCAAAGTCTATGATATACAGAGGCCATAATATTTTTTAAAAGCTTAGAACTGCATTGTACTTAGGACAACGACATGGATATGGCTATACTAGTCAGTGACATATATTCCTAGGAAGATATTCCTTGAGGGATACCCCTCTTCTACATAATCCATTATCTTCAGTTCATGCCATCTGGGGACAAGATTTGCTCACCAACACACACACAGAAACTGATGCAAAACATAATGCAGAACCCCAACATACCAAGCAATGTTTGAAATACTCTATACATCCTTGAACACTGAGTCCTGCTTATAATTCTCTTTAATATCTAAATGCATTTTGAAAACTTGGGTTAGCCTCAGATGCAATCAACTTCAGATTGTACTGTCTTCCATTGAAATGGGGTAAACTCAGAATTTCATTTTAGCTGAATCCCTGATCATCTGATCTGAGGCTGTGTCTCAAACTGCATACTTCCGTCAGCACACTGCTAGTGTGCACTGAGCACTTACTTGCGTTGTGCCCACTTTTCGATGGTTGTTATTGTCCCAATATCTGCACTATGTACTTAAACTACGGTAAGTATTTGAAGTGTGCAAGTAGGCGGTTTGAGAGATCGCCTGAATGTCTCCTGTAATACTTTAGATGCCCACTGTGTGCATTTGTGCTGAATCACAGCATGCAGGATCTGCATGGCCAATTAGGAGAGATTAGTAAAGAATATGAGTAGCCAAGTCTCAGGTCATGGGAAAAATTCATGCATGTCATGAAGCACGGCTTAAAAAAAAATCCAACTGTGTCGCATACTGATGGCATGCATCAGAAAAGTAAACACATACAACTTATGCCCACAAGAAATGTTCTGTTCTCATCCTAATTTTCTGTGTTGACGCTGACACTGATTTCCTTAACCATGCACTGATGAAGCACGATTAGTCCAAGCCATGACCTAATAATGACTACCAGGCTTTCATTTGACCGAACCAGAGTCGAGAGACAGAGAGTGTGAGAAACAGAGACACAGAGAGAGAGAGAGAGAGAGAGAGAGAAAGAATCAGGGACAGAGAATGAGAGAGACAGAGAAAGAGAGACAGATAGAGAGACAGAGAGAGAGAGAATCAGGGACAGAGAAAGAGAGAGACAGAGAAAGAGAGACAGATAGAGACAAAGAGAGAGAGAGAGAGAGAGAGAGAGAGAGAGAGAGAGGCGACAACATCACTGCCATCTGTAGGCCTGCCAAACCCCAACACAAAAGGACTGGATGGCCGCGCTCTCTTGCTCCCCTCAAGCGGAAGGCTAAATCTGTTACGCCCCAGTGTCTATTGTCCGGGGCCGGCACTCGGGGGGGAAAGTGACAGCTTTCGCCATAATTAGGGGAGAGGGGGCTGCGCTGGGTAATCCCCACTGGGACGGACGGAATAAAGGTGGACACAGTCCGCTTGCCAGGCAGGTGTGATCAGGGCCCATCCAATCAGACTCATAATTATGAATGATAATCTGTAACATATGAGGAGACCAAAGGGCCTGGTCTGCACTGTGTAGTTGACACCAAAAATGAAATCCTCTCCCGTTTTTGGCATCAACCACACAGAACAGACTAGGCCTCTGTGTGGTGATGGTGGTGGTGGTGGTAGTCATAAATCATTGGGTGTTTTTCAAATGGCTGTCAAGGCACTGAATGGCAGAAAATACAAACAATGTATAAACAATGAAATGGTTTAGAAAAACAAACAAAGACAGTGTTTAAAAGCTCTTTATGTGTGTCTGTAAAGATCAGGCTTTGTGCTACAGTGCTTGGATCTCTATTACTACATGCCAGAACGTGTTTTGAGAGTGTGGCATGAGTGTGTACCCAAAGGGCAGTGTTTTTTATAACAGTCTATTAGATCTCTACGAAGGTTCTAGTTTTTCATATTGGTACTTGAAGCAAAGAGGTTTACACATGACTCATCTGAAGTAAACCAAGAACTTGTATTCAATTAGTTATTTTCAATACAGTTTTGTGAAGTCAGCTGTAGTATTCAAAATTCAGGAATATGTGACTTGTAATAGTCACATCATGTACTTATAATATGTGTTCACCCAGTGCTTCTCAATATATATTCTAACAGTTGCTAACGGTTACTGTCATGTTGCACCTGCCAGAAAAGTGAACTGGATTCTGCTTCAGGACAATTATGGTTGGTGACCACAAACCAAGAATGCATTGATTTTAAATTCAGATTTCTATGGTGTCCTGCAGTCTGCATACGTCAATCGATGCTGTCGCCTTGCATCGCACACCTGCTGACTTGAAGTCTTTAAATGGACTCTTCTGTCCTCATGAAAGATTGAGTTTCCATCAGCCACTCTGTGTTATTCTGGCTTCCCTTTGTCAATGGGAAAGCCAATAGCGTTTATCAGAGGACCTGTCTCAACCTCTATTTCCACTAAGTCAGACGCATCAGATGATATCTGACGGTTCTTTCCAGCTAGCTGATGGTAAGAGCATCTGTGAAGTCTGGGCCAGTTTCAGCTGTTGTGCAAATGTGTGCTAGGACAGATACAATACTTTTGAGTAAAAACATGTCTCAATCATTGGTCAGAGATAAATAGGCTGCTAAGGCCTACATGTAAATATCGGAAGTTTACCAAGGTGAAGGTATTTATCTGCCATTCATTTTCATTATCTGTTTTTAACCTGTTATTTTTGACTTTAACATTAACACATTCTGTTAAAGGGACACCAGGCAAGCCTGATGCTTTTTCTCTACGAAACTCCCCCTTCGCTCGGTCTGAAGCTCTTTTCCTTTTCTTTGCATCTTCCGTCAAGGGTTTTCGCTGCTTTTTCGCCAGCTCTGCCATTATACACACGTTTGCAACAATCGCTAGCGTTTAGTAGCCTGCCTCTAAGGATGTAATTGATCCTGCTTCGGTCGGCGGGTAGGATACACTGAACTTGCAAGCGGGATATTCTTCCTACAGGCAGTAGGGGCGGGCGAGAGAGTCTTCATTCGCACTGTAATGAGTCGTTTAACCATATACCGATTTACGAAGATGAGTAATTAACACGAAAACGTTGCCTGGTGTCCCTTTAATGATGATGGGGTGTTCCAGAAACCATGCGCCAAACCAAGTGTACCTTGATGGGAAATAAATGACAAATATGGAACATGTCAAACAGTTAATTTTACCAGTAGTCAAAGGTCTTCATAATGGATGCAGTTAGTGGCAATAGGCCTACACATTATTTAGCAGATGTTCCTTTGAGTCTTTTCAATTCAATACAATTCCAATCATAACCATTTTGTTCCATTGCAATAGATTACTCGATGCATCTTTTTGTACAATACAAATAACTGATTACATTTCTTTGTAATGGTACCCATCAGAGTGGCAAAAATTGGAGTCTCGATTTGTTTTTCCCTTCAAAACGACATGTGGGGAATTCAAGAATTTACCATGCTCGCTCTCCCTCCATATATTTGTTAGAGCGCCATCACGCTTTCTCAGCCAATCACAGACGCATTTCTTAGTAAATACAAGGCATCATTGGATAGAATTCCAAGTTGACTCAGCCAATCGCAACCCTCCTCTGTTTCCTATTCAGTTCCCTCATACAAAGGGGATTAGAGAATGTGCCCCTGCTGCTCATGCGGGAGAGTCGGTTTGTACAAACAAAACAAAAAAGTTTGGGCGAGATTTGCCTGTCTTGCTCAGTATCTATTTATGGAACCCGTGTGCAACGCCGTGGAATACGCAGAAAATGGAACTCTTTGTCCACTTTCCTCCTCTTTGAACGGGTGCTTGGAATAGTAGTGGAAGGATCCACTGGCTGAGTCGCGGAACGGAACAAAGGCGTGTGCTTGTGGAGGCTGTTGACTATTGTCAGGACCCCTGTACGTGAGCCTTTGGGTTGGGACTTCATGTGGCGGGTTTTTTCTTCTGCCAAATGTCGCTGTAGTATAACTTTTTAACATAGGCTGGACTCGCGCGCGCGTACCCAAATATAACTTTTGGGTACTGTTTACATAATGAAGCCGCGCGTAAAAGCTTTCATTAACTAGTGTCCGACGGCTGCATTCATTAGCCTACAATGCTAATTAATTCGTCATAAGATCACAGATCTCTAACGTTTCATGTCGTGCCGCGAATTCACACACATGAATGCAATGTTTGCACAATTACGTTGTTTGATTACGGAGGCCATAATCAATGTGAAACTAATGCGAGCTAAACCAACCTAAGGAGAGCCATGTTGATACCATCTACAAAAGTAAACATCGTTCCTTTTAGTTATTTGCCGTATGGATGGCTGCATGAATTTCATATCTTGGACCGTAAACCGAGACGCCCAATGGTTGAGTGACAGTCGAGACCTATATGGGGAAGCTGAACCTGCTTGTTTTAATTATTAATTAACTTACATTTCCTTCTATGGTCATATCCTTATTCACATCAGCGATAAAGTTGTATTGCAATATGAAGGCAAATGTGAACTGCCTTTGCTAAGTTGATGGATGCTACTGTCTTGTCCTCAGGCGCGGGTGTCGCAGAGGGGAGAGTGAATGCGAAACCAGGTGTGTGCTCACCTCCAGCCATGACCTCGGGCAATGGGAACAATGCGCCCACTGTGACCGGCAGTACTCCTCAAAATGGCGAGAGTAAACCACCCCAGGCTATTGTGAAGCCCCAGATCCTTACGCACGTCATTGAAGGATTCGTTATCCAGGAGGGAGCAGAGCCATTCCCAGTGAGTCCATAGCATCTACCATCCCATTTACGTCCGCAAACTGAAATCTCAAGGGAGTTAGATGTCAGAAATGAACCTCAGTTAAACCACAGTCAAGCCAATTAATTCAATCAGCTGTTAGAGTAACTGAACAAATCATAGTTGTCTGCTCAATCACCTTGGCGTCTCCAAGTTAAAAGGATACATACTTCCCTCTAGTGGACATGTAGACCCAATGTGTCTTCACTGTACTTCACTTAAGAGATATCTTCACTGTACCCCTTTGACATGATGTTGTTTATTGAGCTTGAGTAGTCCACCTGAAAGCATATATCACAATTTAAGCACAGTGTTCTAAGTGGTTTGGGTGTTGCAACTTGTGTGCTCTAAATATACTCAGGTGGATAGACCATCACTGTTGATCGAGAACCTAAAGAAACAGAAACAACAGCAACAGACACATTCGGACTCTGAGAAAGCAGCTCATGAAAATTCAGTGAATACGGCCGATTCTGAAATGGAGGATCTTTCACAACAAGGTACAGGGCTTCCATTTGGTTTTATTGTTGCAGAGATTTGCACATGACTGCATAATGAAGAGAATAGAAGGCAAAAAGGTGACACAGCTAAAGAAAATAGTGACGTCAATGAGAATACGCTAGGTGTGTGATTATGATTGACACCTTTACTGGCTGAAGATCGGGTTTTATTCTAGTCTTATTGACTCTGGAATGTCTTTGTCTGAGGCAAGCTTTCTGCACTGATTAAGGGCTCATCTTTTTTTTTTTTTTTTTTCAGAGCTAAAAAATCAGGAGGCCGAGCCAACACTTTCCTGTGAGCTGTGTGGCAAAGTAGACTTTGCTTACAACTTCAAGCGGTCAAAGAGGTTTTGCTCAACTGTTTGTGCTAAGAGGTAAATACTTTTTTTTCCCTGGCTTCAGTCTTTGGACTGAATGAATTTTGGGGCCTGTAACAACATATATATCTACCTTCTGTGCACTTTTATGGGGTAACTGATTCATGTGTCTTATCCTTGTGTGCTTGCATGTGCTCTAGGTATAATGTTGGGTGTACCAAGCGAATGGGCCTGTTCCCTAATCGCCACACTACAATGGAGAAGCTAAAAAAGCAAAGATCCTCCAGCACAACATCAGACGCCAAGAAACTGGTGAGCTCAATCCCCTTCTTATTAGTACCCGCGTTCAGTCACCTGACGGGGCAATCCTAGGGGTCTAATAGAAGTGTGGATATGATGGTTATTGTAATGCATCTATTCTTGGCACATCCGTGCAACTACACAACTGAATATGTAGACCAGGGGTCTCCAACACTTAGCTTGCGAGCTACCAGTAGCTCCCTACCTGTTTCTAAAAAAATCTCCAAATTGTTTGAGGAAGATGTTCATGAATCTGATAACCCAATCATTTGGGAAACATGTTAAAATTCCTATGAAATCAAATTCAAAATCTACAGAACAAATCTTATTCAGCGGTTTTGGGTGGAGATCAGCTATGTGAATACAAGGTTGGAAAAAAGGTTGGAGACCCCTGATGTAGACCATGCATTGCTCATGTAGTCTACTATGCGCGTTGTTTGTATATCGTACACTTTCTATGTTGTCTATCTATACTACTGTATTGTGCATTGTGTATATTTTCACATTGTCTATATATTGTGCACTGTCTATACTGGCTTTGTATTGTATATTACGTATACTTTTGTCTATACCGCTAGACAATCAACAATTGTATAATCCTTGTGTAACAGACTTGGCCACTAAAACACAGTTCTGATTCTGATTTTAAAGTTAGCATCATACTGTAGATATAGAAAGGATTCTATATATGTGGTTAGCACTGTAGCATAAGTATATGGTACATATGTTGAGATTCTCTCCTGTCGACAGGCCACCTCCAACAGCCAGGATCACATGGCCGGCGCTCGCTCGTCCCCACACCTGGGCCGGGGCAGCCAAGGGGAGTCCAGCCAGTGCTCGGACATGTCCAGTTACGAGGAGCCCCCCTCGCCTCTATCTGCCACCAGCTCAGGGGCGCAGAGGCCTCCCGCTAATGACCGGGGCTCGGTGGAGCACGGGGAGAGGCACGAGCACGAGCTACCCCTGCTCAACCAGCCCTTCCTGCCCAGTGACCCTGCCAAGTGGAATGTGGAGGACGTTTACGAGTTCATCTGCTCTTTGCCAGGTGGGTGTGGTGCTCATATTGGTATTTTTATTTTATTGGTACACCAAACGTGCAGCAGAGTGAAGAATGAGTGAGAATATTTACTCAAGCCTTATAGAGGAAGTGGACTGGGTTGATTCATGGCACTAGAGCCATGTTAAACAGAAAGTGGCGGCACCGTTGGTAGTAGTAGCAAAGTCCTTTTAGGGAAGTCCCTCCACTCGGCGGCCATATACCAACGTTTTATGGGCATTCATCGGGCACAGTCTTTGGGTCGAACTGCGTGTGCGCAAGGCTTCACGACACCAATCTTGCTCCAGCGGCGAGATCACAACACATGATTGGCACGATGTCTTCACAACACACCATATGATTGGCTCAATGTATTCACATGTCGACGTTTGCCGAGGAAGGGGTGGGATATGTGTAGACACCGGCCATATTGGCGTGACAAACTAGCCCCATGCATTTCTATGGAGTATTTTTTGAGTGCTGTGTCTCTTCATTAGAAAGTCTCTGGTAGTAGTAGTGCAGATTTTAGTGTCATTAGTAGTTGTGAAGATTTAACATGGTGCTATTGGCACTGTTTTTTACTCCTCTAGTCTATACCAAGACAAATGCATTTTTACACAAGTTCCTGTTTCTCACCTCTGTCCCCTCAGGTTGCCAGGAGATAGCCGACGAGTTCCGCTCGCAGGAGATCGACGGCCAGGCCTTGCTGCTGCTGAAGGAGGACCACCTCATGAGCACCATGAACATAAAGCTGGGGCCCGCACTGAAAATCTTTGCCCGCATCAGCATGCTCAAAGACTCCTAGCGCCTCTCGCTTCCCCTCTACACCTTTGATTGTTCTCTCCTTGGAACACCTCAGATGACACAAATGCTCAGAAAGAGACTGGAAGAAGAATTCAAAGCTTCTGCACTGATCACCTGTCCAAACATCTCTCCTTAAGGGCTCTTGTGTGGTGAAGACTACAACATGAAGCCACAGATTAAATACATCGATACTGTTTCGCAGGTCGGCATTGAACTGTTGTCCTCAAGGGATTAGACCTGAAGTGATTTTGAACTTAAGTCAGTTGGTGGGAAATGGAGGTCATTGATGTTGGAGGACTCTGGGCAGCACAAGTGGTTTAGCCCTTTGCATTGATGACTTTGGTTGGGACAACAGGGTGGGCCAAGGCAGTTTTGCGTAGAAACACATCTGAAATGTGAATGGGTGTTATTTCAGTTTAACTGGAACTGTGAACCTGACCTCAGTGGCAAACACAAGGAATTTTTTTTTTTAAATGACCTACATGTGTTTTCCTGTTCAGTATACCGGATATGCTGTTTGAGTGGTTTTGCTTTGCAACCACCCCAAAAGGGTCCCTTTTAAATCAACCAGTAGTATCAGTTTGCAATTATGTTTGTATAAATGAAGGGACCCATTCAAAGAGAATCCCAACATTGATTGCTTATCCCATTTGTAATGCTAGTTCAAGAGTTTGTAATTGGCTTTGTTCATCATAACCAGTGATGCAAACTGTTGTAAAGTGAAGTGGTTGTGGCAAATGTTTTTAAAAGGAGAATAACTCTTTTTCATGATGTGCCTAATATTTATCTGAATGCATCCCAAAGATTCTCTATTCTCTATCTCAACCCTAAGATCACATTCACCAGCCGATTCCATAGACTCCACACAGGTTTATGGGTCAATCAGTCTGCAGGGATAATAAAGGTATATTAAAGGTCTCTCACCTCATGATCACAATCGTTCAGTGTAGAGGGCTGGACTTGTGACCAGTAGATGTACATAGTGCTGTTTGTTGTTCCTTGTTGCCGGGATACACAGTGAAACTCACAGACTGGAGTGCATTACCAGGTTAGCTTTCCAAAAGCAGTTTCATCAGTGTTTTTTGTTTCAGTAGTCCAATGAGTCGGTGTGTTATGTTGGCATTGATAGTTCAGTTGTATGTACTTGTGTTTGATGTTGATCAAGACTCACGCATACAAATAGTTTGCCTGCAGCACCAAAAAAATGTCATCAATTGCAGTTCTCTGACAAGTCTCATTTTGTATATGAGAAATAAACAGTTTACATAAAAATACGGTGTCGTTTCACAATGATTTTCCTTTGCCACCAAAGGAGATTACTTGAGCCAGGGACTATCACTGTTAATATGTGGTGTTGAGAGTGACCATATCAATACAGAGAGACTGGGCCATGCTCCTTGTGGCTGTGGACACTTTTGTGAGAGAAAAAAAGTTTCTGAAGATTTGAAAATGGAAAAGTTACATCATCATGCCGACATGGAAAATGGCCACTGAGACAGTGTTGGTTTTGTTTTTTTATTTCTTTTTTTCCATTTATTTACAAGCTTTAGATTTGCTCTATCAGTATGAAGAATTACAAGCACTTCAGGGTCAGCAACATCTCTTAGTGTTTTTGTACAAGATGCTTGCTCTTTTATTTCCATTCATTCAAATGTTTTGTTGTTGCTTCACGGCCTCTTGGTAGTGGCTTGAATGCATAGTTCTGCCACTTTGCCGGATTATATGTGTCATAGAGCAAGCTAAAGCAGAAGAAATTGGTGTGGCTATCCCCATGATACCCTTAAACTTTTTGACGTGCTAAACCATGAATCCTCCTTAGTACCCTTACGTCTTCAGCCCCAGACGCGTTGTTTGTTTGTAACAGAACAACTGGTAAATTAGGGAGGCTGTTTAGAACAGGTTTTACCATAATTATTAATCATTAATATTATTAACATAATTTTAAGTCATTATTTCTATATCCTCCAAAGCCTTCACATTCTGACCACCTGCAAATGTTAAATACATTTCATATCTGCAGTTCTTAAAAAAAATAAATTAAAGAGTCTGAACTGATGTTTTTTTTTTCTTTTGTAGCACGTTTTTTTTCATATTATTAAAGTCTTTTTCTTAAAAAGTAACAAAAGAAAGAAAATTAAAAACTTTTAACTGAAATAGTTCTATAAATAATACATGTTTTTTTCCCTCTTCTTCTTTTTGTTTAGTGCTCCAGCAAAGTTAAGTCACGTCGCTGTGGGTGTGGAAAACCGTACCATAAACCTCTCACCCCATTCATCCCAACCATCCTCTTCTCTTCCAGCCGATTCATATGTGTGGCTTTGTTATGTTTTGTTTTGTTTTAGATAATGCAGTTATCTTTTTTTTTTTTTTTGCAGCGACCATTGTCCTTTTTAGCACTAATTGGCAAACATGTCCATTTTCTCTTCCTATTGTTTTTTTTTTTTTATTTTTTTAGTTTTGTCCTGCAGCCCTTCGTCAATTGTCCTCTGACTCTTCCTCGGCCTCGCGCAGCCAGGTGAAGAAGGCTGTGACGGACTTGAGGGCCACACCCTTGCCCTGCTGCTCTGACGGGTCTTTGCTTGACTCCCATTTGTAGAACGCATCCTCCGAGATTACGTCTTCGTCATACAAACAGTCGAAAAACATCCGGAGCAAGTCTAGGAAAAACACAGAAAGAGTTGATGTAAAAAAAAAAAAAAAACACAGTTAATAACAGCACAAAAAAATGACACGTGACCATTACGCCATTTACGTCTGAGAAAGAAAATACATTTTCATTCACTTTGCACACACCAGCAAACCCTCAGTGACTGAGTCTTCCCTTAATGCACAACCCATCATGCCATGTGACTTGCCCTTGGATTCTTTACTCTCAGAGTCTTAAAGGAACCATATGTAAGATTGTGGCCAAAACTGGTACTGCAATCACTTTCAAATTACTGTAGAGCGTTGTATCCCCTCCTCCCTGACTCGAGGTTGCCAACCCGGAATGCTGAAACACTACTGACTTTGTGATTAGTAGATAGGTGGAGGGTGGCGCATCAGGCCAAAACAGAACATGACATGACAAAACACATCAACATCAGTTAAGGGCTGCAACTTCACTTTTTAAATGACAATATCCTGGCAGGACTACTGCTATCAGTAATATAAGTATTTGAAATTAACATGATTTCTTAATGTCTTGTGACATACCAGGGCCATTTTATGATTAATTGAAATACATTTCTTACATACGATTCCTTTAAGGAAATAGCAGATATATGAAACAGCAGCAAATTCCAATGATTGACTATCACCCTGTAACACAAGGTCTTTGAGTCCTCCTGAAATACTCAATGACATGATCTCACTGTGCTCCAGTGACCGCATGGACAAAGTCATTTAAACTGGCTAAATCTGATGTGTTCAGGTATGGACCCTTTCAAGAGAGTTCCATTATCAGCATCATAGTTGGCCCCACAAGACTTCCTTTTTAACATTCCATATGTTATCTTAATGTAGAGGAAGTAGATAGGGGCCCAAACAGAACGTTCAAGCATTGTTTTTGTTTTTATTGATGAAAGGGTCCATTGGGTATTGATGAGATTAGTCAAATGTGGTAAAGCAGAGCTGGAAAACGTACGGTGTGAATAACTACATGTGCGGGACATTCCCCGGTATCATACAGAGCCCCAGTGACAGCCTTGCCCTACCAAGATACAGTAGGCCTTTTTCAAAATAACCAGCCCATGAAACACACACCTCACTCTGTCTAGCATGCAGTGTCAACAGAGCAATGCTCTGGTTACAATCATGATTCAAAGCATGATCCTTGCTGCACAGCAATACAGTGCCAAGTGCCAGGAACTCCAGACTTTGGGGTGAAGCACCATAGGTTTACTTACCAAATAAAAATTTCAGAAGTATATCCTGATATAAAAAAATGCAATACAAAGTCTTATATATATTGATAAAATCTACTTTCAACAGGTGAAGGCGGCCCTTCACACTAGTACGAGTTTAGTGGGAAATGAGCATATCAGACTGTGGTGTTAGGCCTCAAAAACCCTGCAGCTAAAAACTGCTTTGAGTTGCATGTGGTCGTTTGATGTGGAAGAGCTTTACAGCTGCTGAGGCACTTCCTTGTTTAAATGGTGTGCTTCAGTCCAAAATGAAGCCTTTAAGCATGGTCCAATTTTGTCCATTCTTCTCAGATGACCTCTCATTAAGTGCCATTATGACAGTCGTTTCCACACTTTTTTTGCTGTCTAATGTGGCATAGTAATGTATCCAAGTGCTGGGCTTGACTTTGGTCAGAGTTTGTGGTACAACATCAATACTATAAAATTTATAAATTATAAAAATGAACGCAATGGTCACTGAAACCATAAACACCTCCTTACTAACATTAATAATTACATTTGTAAACATAGCACACCTAAATAACATGACTGCATTTGTAAACATAGGCTATAGCACACCTTAAAGGTGCGCTAAGCAATGTTACCCACTTTCTAGGCTAAACATTTTGTCACATACAGCAAACATCACCTCACCATCCGCTAGCTGCCTGTGCCCCGAATACACTGTAAAAAACACAGTCTCTGTCTTTGGCCCAGGTTCCAAAAATGGCAACAAAAACAACTTGGTCGAGCCTGGACCATAAAAACATAAACTGTTCCAGCCAATCACCGACCAGATGCACGTTTAGGAGAGTTTCAATTGCACAGGAGGGAGTAGCGAGCTAGCTCTGTTTTGTTTGAACGTCAACAGAAGTAACGTTACCCTACATCGCTTAGAGCCTTCAACCTCTTAGAACCTTTAATAACATGCTGACATTTGTAAACATAACACACCTTCATAACATGCTGACATTTGTTCCCCACCATCAAATCTATGAAATGGCTCAGGGTGACTAGGGTCTCTCAGAACCATTTTTGTTTGTTTTTGAAACAGCTATTTCTGGAACACATCAAGTGTTACTTACTTGGGGGCTGGTCCAGTTTAACTATCAATGCTTGAAGTGCATAAAGTGCTTGCAACTGGCGCTCTGTGTCTGAGTTAAGGTACTTGAGTAATACAGGCAACCTCTTCTGGATGATGGCTGTGTCCACTCTACAGGAGGAGGCGTCCCCTGTACACAAGAGATGGACAGAGCGAGAAAGAGTGAAAGAGAGAGAGAGAGGGGGGGCGAGAGAGAGAGAGTGTGTGAGATGTTTACTGTGCATACAAAACAAGTCATCAGAGCAATGAGGGCTCACTGCCTCCCAAACTAACACAAAACAGGCTTTCCAACGTTTCATCTTTGAAGCGTCCAGAGCAAATTCTACTGCCCCATGCCTGCTCTTTTTCCCCCAAAGACAGCTACTTTGGATCACACCAGCTGTGTGTAGTCTAAGTGTTAATATGTGTCTGTGTGAATGGGCACACATATTTGAGTGTAGGGTGTGCATACAAATAATTTATAATATTTGAATAACCAACAGTGTTATTCAGATATAATTTGGTTATTCATGTTGCCAACACTGCTATTTTGAGGGTGTATTATCCAGGACATAAGGTGGATAGTGTCTGGTCTTTCCAGACGTGGTGTGCTTAGCAATAGTCTCAAGCAATAACAGTCCTTCATTAGATTGTGAATTCGGTGGTCTACCTTTTATATCTTGTTTATTTCACTGCATTGTGTAGGCTACATTCACAAATACATTACATAAACAAAACAAAGAAATGGGGAAAATATCTCTGATCCACTGTTTCTGGAGATGCTATGCTATGCTGATTCTGTTTGTTTCAAAATAAGTGAACAGGGATATTAATGTTTGAATAGTATATCTCAAACTGTTAACCGATTATTCCACTATCCGTGCAGACCCCTACTGAGTGTATGTGTGTGATTAAGAGTGTGTGAGTGTGTGTGTATGTGTGTTTGTCCAGGTTAGATAGGAGAGTTATACTTACATTTCACTGCTGCTTTGCACACAGCAGTCATTAAAGCTCTCAGGAAGGGAGGGGAGCTCATCTCAGCTTCATCCAGATTCGCCTGAGGAGACAAATAAGACAAATCATTTCAGAAATAACTAGACAAAAAACATTTACACAGAGGCTCCAACATTTGTGAACCGTGTTACGACATTATGTGCGTTATTATATGTAATGTACCCAATTCATTAAATGTGAATGGCAATGTCCTATGCAGCTTAAAGGGATACATGAGCATGTGCTCGGAATTAGGATTAGGTTTAGTGTAATAGAACTGTTTACATGAGATGAACACTATATAATTCAACTGCTGACTTGCATTATTGTAGCATGGACACTTCGAGTTTGTATGAAGTGGGATCACTGTGTGTAATGCCTTTCTTTTCAGCCTACCCAAGGGTTTGAAATCATCTGAAGGTTCAGTCATACCTCTACCCAGTCAAAGATTTGTTCATCGCCCGCCGCATCCTCCAGGAGCAGCTTTTCAAGGTGTTTGTTCAGCTCCTCAGGCGAGAGTGTTCTCTTTGAAGGTGCTTCATTGAGGCTCAAGCTGTCTGATAGGGTAAACTCTAGCTTCTGGGGAGAGAGCAAGACAAGGCAAGTTTTACAGAGATTCCAGCGGCCCTTTTCCACTATGGGGTAAAACCCTGGTGTCTGGGGTAAAGCCTTAGACTTTTGGACCGGGGCAATATTCCAGGCGGCCTCAAGATGGCCCTGGAGTAGGGCAGGGCCAAATCGGGGCTGAACCGAGGACTTTAGGAATGGAGTACGATGCAACAATAAAACCCGAGAAGTTTAAAAACAGACCCATAGCATTTGTTTAGGGTTGCCTAGGAACAGAAGTGACTGAGTATATTTGTGAAGAAAAACGATCTACATAATATTAAAACTTTGGAAAAGAATTAAGGATACTGCTTTTTACAATTTAATGCAGTGGTCCCCAAACTACGGCCCACGGGCCGAATACGGGCCGCCAACTCATTTTGGGTGGCCCCCCAAAACATGTCCGTGGTATAAAGCATCTGGCCCGCATAGGAGTACGACATCGTCAAACTATAACCTCCGTAATTTCCCCATTCATTCTCTATGGTGAGTCTTAACAGTACACATGTAGTACTCCTTTTGTCCACTGGTGGTTGTTTTGGCGCTGTTTTGCGTTTGCCATCAAAACGGAATGAAATGTAGGCCTACCTGCAAACAATGACTCCATCAGACTGCTGACTGCATCAGTGCTCAAAGTATTCTAAACGTTTATCAATTATTTGTTAATAACTAACTTCTATTCAAGTCATATTTCTGGGACTTTCTTTTTCACACGTTCAAATGTTCAGAGTTCCAAGTTCTCATCAGGTGAGTGAAAGTTAGAATGGTGGTCATTTCAGATGTGTTTGCCAGTACTTCATAAAACTGTCATAGTTTGATAACTTTAAATTATTTGTAGGATATTGCTTGTTCACAACTTGAGCTATGTATGCAAAGAAACAGAGTCTTTTTATTAGTATTATTTCATTTGAGCTACATTTTACACTGATATGGCATGGTGGCAACATAAACACAGCTAGCAATGGTATTAAATTGCAGTAGCCTATGATTAAATGTAATGGAATATTCAACTAAGGTAGACTGCTGTTGTTCACAGCACTAAGCTATTTATGGTTGATATACTCCGAGTCTCTGGCCCTCTCTTAGAGCCAGGAATAGTGAGGTGGCCCTCGGAAGAAAAAGTTTGGGGACCACTGATTTAATGACTTGTTTAAATGTCCTTGTAATTAATTTGACATAGGCTTGTGGTGTCGTTGCTAAGCACTGTTTAGAAGTTTCTAGCATTGTTAGCTAATGTCCCCGATGTTACAGCTCCTTATGGGAACACAACACCGAGGTTACGCACCGGTGTTTAAGACCAGGAAAAAGCCCTGGGCCAGCCCCAGTCCTTAATGGAAAAGAGCCACTGTAGAACGCATTCATACAAAGGAAGAGAAACACACACACTCAAAAAGCGCAAACACAATACACACTCGCATGCACACACACATATGTGCACACAAACACACATACATATACATAAACACAGACAGATAGACAGACAGACAGATACATATATATACACACACACACACACACACACACACCAACCAAAAAGTGTTTCTCACCTGCTCAGCGATAAAGCTGTGCACATCGGAGCCCTCGGGGAGGAAATCTGCCCAAATCAGTCCTGATTCCCTCCATAGGGCCCCCACTTTCCTATGGCTCTGCAGGAGAGAGAGAGAGAGAGAGAGAGAGAGAGAGAGAGAGAGAGAGAGAGAGAGAGAGAGAGACACACACACACACACACACACACACACACACACAAGTAAACAAATACTTAAAATAGACCAGGAACAGCTCACACGCAGGTGAAAGGTGCTACCCTGATAAGGAACCTGATTTTCAGTGTACTTTTGTGACACAAGTATGAATCGATTACATAAAGTATGTGTGAATAGAAGTATGTTTTGAGGGCATTCTGCATGCACTAAGGATAGATTATGAATTCTTACCATTTGTTTGCATAGAAGGTGCAATATTTCAGAAAATAATATCCCAGCTCTTCCCACAGGGAGTAAAGGTTTGCTAAATTCACTGAGAGAGAAACAGAAAATGCACAGAAACGAAATCTTTTTATACAGTACGAGAACAGGGTCTCCTTTTCAGTCATCGGATGGGTACTGCTGCAGAGTTGTTTGAGTCTAAAAATAGCCAGGGGAGCAGGGGCATTGAGTGCTCTCTAGGTGCTTACCTAAATAATTCTCTCATAGAGATTCCTCCTTCGCGGAACATGGGGTTGACCAGCTCCGCTAGATACAGCCATATATGGGGAATGTCAATGGCCATATCATCTGCTAGCTCCAGGGTGTCAGAGAACCTGCAGAGCAAAGGGAAACAGAGTTGATCCATAGGACATGACAGGACACACACACACACACATACCAAAAAGGGCACTGTTTACCAAACACACCCTCTTTCTTCTCTTTCTCTCTCTCTCACACACACAAACACACATACACACAAACATACACACACACACACACACACACACACACACACACACACACACACACACACACACACACACACACACTTTTTACCAGACAAGCACAGACATATTGTGTCCACACAACACAAGCTCAGACAGGGTGCACAGATGCCCAAAGTACAGGATGAAGAATACCTCCATCCTGACTGTCAAGGGATATAATTAGTTCTGTGGAACGCTCTAATGAACATCTGTGCTTTAGCCAACTTTACCTATTCCACACCGGAACGCAGCTCAGGCTGCTTACATTATTAATGCAGCTGCAGTCAACTGCAGTGTGTGTTCTTGTATAATAATAATGTGTGTGTGTGTATAAGCACAGATATAAATGTGTGTGTGTGTGTGTGTGTGTGTGTGTGTGTGTCCTCTGGTGCAGTGACTGTGCAGCGCAGCAGTGGCCTCACCCTTGACAGAAGTGGAGTTTGGAGAGGGTCCCGGCCTGCACCAGCTGGAAGAAGAGCTGACCCATGTGGTCTCGTGTGCTCTGGCTGCGCTCCAGCGTGGACTCCACCCCCACCCGCACAAACATGTGCAGCTGAGACGCCTGCTCCAGCTCCTCCACACACTGCACCGCCTCCTGCACACACCAGTCACACAACACACACACAATCAGAGATGGGCACAATCAGAGACATTCAAAATGGAATACACACACACACACACACTCAAAATTGAACACACACACACTTATTCATTTATTTTACATTTATTCATTTAGCAGATGTTTCTATCCAAAAGCGCCACACACACACACACACACACACACACACAGTACAAAGCATTATCAAACCAGCCCAATGTTTTATAATATCTGCATTGCACTGGCAGTACAATGACATGACAATTTGCCTTTCAAACAAATCACTCACAAATGCAGCATACAAAGCAGAGGCTTCATACCTTATAATCATTAATGTGCAAAAACTCATCAATGATGGCTTTGCATCTCCTCTCCATTTCCTCCTCTGATAGGGCAGGCTTTTCAGGAGAGAGGGCTGCTGGGGCTTCAAGTTTTACTGGTTTAGAAGAAACACATTGCACAACAACAATCAACAATATTAAAAAAAAGTCACCTTTTAGAGGCCTAACATCAAGTTATAGTGTACGATAACCACCAAGTCAACCCTCATCTTCGGCCAGTGAAGAAATGCTATAATGTTTCCCTCTCTGAGTACTAACGACTTAAGATTAAACACTTTTTGTAGGGTCTACATAATATGTAGCACGTTGCATATGTATCAAGAAAGCTACTGTAAGAACACAGACTTGGACAACTGGACATGGCCATTGACTACAAAGGGCTTAACCTTGTGGGGTCTACATCATATGTTTGTTTATAATTTAGCCTAAGGCTATTTAATGGCCAGAGCATTGTGTGTAGGAGAGGTTTAAATATGTTTTTATTTAAATCTATTCTAGCAGAATTGTTGTCTTTTGGCTTTCAGCTACATCATATGTAGCACGTTGCATATGCATCAAGAATTGTAGCTAAGAACACAGACTTGGACAACTGGACATGGCCATTGACTACAAAGGGCTTAGCCTTGGTCCAGTGCTCCTCCCATCCCTCCAGCTCTGCTGTTCTCATTGGCCCTTACCCGAGTCCCTGGACCGACTGCGCTCAGGCTTGGCCTTGTCCTGGGCGCTGCCCTGCAGTTTGGGCGTGTCAGGGGCTTCTCTGCGGGGCTCCTCCTGGGACAGCTCTTCTGAGGGCTCCTTACCGCCGCTGGCCAGAGAGAAGGAGCCGGGACGAGACGGAGTTGAGCTCGCCGGCTTGTCGTTCCGCTCTCGCCCGGAGCTGCCGCGGCTGTTTGGTAACATCACAACATCATCACACAAAGGCACATGACTTTAAACTCATGCTATCTGTGTACCTGACGAGGACTTTATGTACACTGCAAGATGTGTGGCAAAACATCAGGCTTTAAGTCATGAAAATATTCCATATTCCATTCCTTTCCAAGTCCATCTGATCACACTGCAGTTTTAGGAGTTTCACTGTGTGTTTGAAATGTGCTAAACGTCAAGATATCATTTTGATTTTGAACCAATCTTTTCAGTTCGTCAGTAAAAACGCACAATGCAGGGTCAATTGAGAGAACAGAAAAAACAGTCATCAATGATCTCTGAACTCTTATTAAGAAACCCAGACTTAAGGGTAATGTACACATAAAGCTTAATGTTTTGCAAACATGTGTAATCCATGTACCCCTCTGAGTAAAGGGCTTGTCAGATAGAAAACAGTCCCCGTTATCTGCCCTGTTATCAAAAGTTTCCCTGTTATCTGCCCCGCTATAAAAATTGAAGTGCCTGCTCCGCCATTTCAAAAGCATTTTTTATCTTGGAGGTGGGGCGGGCGTGTTCTCGATTCCTGCACGCAAGCGGCAAGAATGTCGGGACTGCCACTCAAATCACCCGCTTTGACGCCCGCTTCTCATTAAAAATTAATTGAATATTAGAGGGTGTCGCTTCTCATGTGGAAAGCAATTAAACGTGTGTGCAGGGACATCCGGCGCCGGTGCGTCACCTGCTCAGACTTCTCCTGGAGTCGAAGTCGGACGGGGTGGAGGGGCTACTGGGGGCCTGAGAGCTTGAGGACTGCAGAGCCGAGTAGCGGTTCAGACTGCTGCCACTGGACCGGGACGCGTCTGAGGAGAGAGAAAGAGAGAGAGAGAGACACACACACACTCATTATATATGTATATACTGTTTATCAAGGATAAAACCGAATGTCAAGTTCTCTAACTTTTTAATGACCACCATCATATACAACCACTCATTAACTGCCCACAATCAACATCCGGTTCCTACACAATAACAGTCCCTAGGTGTTTTCTACACAATAAAAGTCCCTAGGTGATTTCATAGGAAATACAACATATTATATTTCAGAGTTAACATATACATGTATAGACAGTAGATATATAGATATATGCTTCTCTATGATGCAGGAGGGGGAGAGAGGAAGAGAGAAAAAGATTAAAGAGAGAGTTTAAAATGTTCAAAGGACATTGAGAATATGAGAAACATCGAGACTTTCAGTCGACTAAAACTGAGAGAGACTGAGCAGTGTGTTGAGTGGCACCTAGATACATTTGTGTTCCTGTACGACCGCCCTACAGCGTACTTCCACTCGTTAGCTGCTCCAAGAGTGAGAGAGGCTGCTTAGGAGGCCAGCGAGGCCTGTGCAGGTGCAGGTGCTGGGCATCCCCTTCCTTACCCGACTCACTGGCCTTGGCTCCAGCTCCCCCGCTGCTGCCCTTCATCCAGTTCAGGGCTCCCGCCCGCGGACCCAGCTGGATCTTATCATCTATGGTAGGCTGGAGACGTGCGCGCGCGCGCACGCACACACACATACACACACACACACACACACACACATACAAACACACACACACACGAAAACATATACACACACACAGGGAAAAACATGAATGACAAAAACAACAGCAGCAGATATTTCACTACACCCATGAAAGCCATGGGTTTCAGCAGATGGCGCTGTTGTGCAGACAATCTAGTTTTTATGAGATTCAGAGGGGAGCACAGTTGGGAGTGAGAGTACCTGCCACACACACACACACACACAGACACACACACACACACGTTACATCAAAAGCTGCTTCCTGACTGAGCTAGGTAACTTTGCTGTGAAGTATCAAAACTGTACATCAGGGCCCCAGCAGTGGCGCAACTGGCTGGGGCACCTGCACCATACGCCGGCGACCCGGGTTTGACCCCCGTGGTCCTTTCCGGATCCCACCCCGACTCTCTCTCCCATTCACTTCCTGTCACTATCCACTGTCCTATCA
Source organism: Alosa alosa (assembly GCF_017589495.1). Classification (NCBI taxonomy): domain Eukaryota; kingdom Metazoa; phylum Chordata; class Actinopteri; order Clupeiformes; family Clupeidae; genus Alosa; species Alosa alosa. The sequence goes on along the minus strand of NC_063192.1, from coordinate 19,435,609 downwards.
TTAAAAAGGCATAAAAGCACCCCCAAAAAAACTGTACAATCTACACCTGGAGAATCAAAGAGGCTCCCTTCATCTGGGCATATTGTGCACCTCTGCAGGAGGCCTGGAGTGCTTCCTCTGAACATGCTGGGCGGTGTGAGGCCCAAGGCTCAATGACGTACTGGGAGAACATACAACAAGGAGGGCGCCACTTATCTACCTTGGAGATTTTGGGGATCTTGCTGGGGTCTATTGTCCTGCTGTTCTTGGTCATGGGCACAGTGTTCCAGGTCTCTTCTCTTTGCACCGCGCGGGACTCCGCCCGGGACTCCGCCGGGACTCTATGGGGACGAAGAGAATTCTAACAACAGAGGCAGAAGAGAAGAAAACTACATGTTAGGGCTAGATATAAGGACACAAAACTACATGTTAGGGCTAGATATAAGGACACAAAACTACATGTTAGGGCTAGATATAAGGACACAAAACTACATGTTAGGGCTAGATATAAGGACACAAAACTACATGTTAGGGCTAGATATAAGGACACAAAACTATGTTAGGGCTAGATATAAGGACACAAAATACATTTCACAAATTCCATGCTGTGTTAAAAATACATCAATATCCATTTGCCGTCACACCTAAAGTATCACAAGTCAGTCAGTAACTGATAAGAATAAAAGTATTGGTACATTTTGTGCACATTGGTCCATTGGAATGGCTGTATTGGTACATTAGAATGTGCACATTTTGTGCACATAGTTTATATTGGTGCATTTTGTGCATTTAGAATGGTTTACATTTTGTCCACATAGTTCATATTGGTGCACTTTGTGCACATGTGTACAACTGAATGCCTATGTTCCATTTAAAATGCCCAGGCCTTGTAGATGTGGGGAGGAAGTAGGGTAAGCATGTGCCCTGGGCCCAGCCCTGAGAGGGGAGGAGATCCACAGAACTAGTCTAAGCCGTAAAGAGGATTAGGGCTGGACTGACCTGGTCTTCTCTTATTGTCCTTGGACAGTAGTTGCTGATGGACCTTCCGCTGCTCCTCCTGCTCTTCGATTTTGGCGTCCTTGTGGATCTGCTCAATGGTCTTGGGGCCCTGGTCGGCTCGCCGTGACACCCAGTTGTGCTAGGGAGCAGACATTTAGAGACGGAGAGGGGGCAATGTGTGGGTGGTCTTCAATTTAAAAAGCCAAGCGGAACAGGAGGAAGGAAAAATGCTAAATCACACACACACACACACACACACACACACACACACACACACACACACTCACTGATTCACTCACCAGTCTCAGATCGATGACATCCTGCAGCATAAAGCGTATGCGGGAGGATGTCTTCCGCTCTTTGACAATCTTCTCCATCTGGTTAAAATACTGATCCATGCGAGGCTGTCAGGGAAATCAAAACAGAATGGCATCATGGGTGATTCAGAAAAAGGGGGAGGGGTGGGGGAGAGAACATAGAAAGAGAGAAAGATAGTGTGTGAAAAGGGACACAGAGTGTTAAACGTGTGTGTGTGTGTGTGGGGGGGGGGGCAATGAATAAGCAAAAACAACCTAGTCAGGTTGGACTACAAAAAGCTCCATTGCTGCCTGACACAGAGCTTGGTCACTCAGTAGGTAATACAGCCCTCTGCATCCTCAACACCCAAGAGCGACCCACCCATGACTCAGGCTCATTCCGCTAGGACAACTGGCACACGCTGTCTGTGAAAAGCGTCTCCCATATGGCCACCTGGGGGAGAGAGGCCAAGCGCGGCTACACCCTGTTTCCTCATACACTCAGTGGCACTTGGCCCTGCTGTGTGTGCCCGGCAGCAGGAGCGACAGACAGCAACAGCCAGGAGCCATTAAAGAGAGGGAGAGAGGAGAGAAGAGAGAAAGAGAGAGGGGATAGAGAGAGAGGAGAGAAAGAGAAAGAGAGAGAGAGAGGAGAGTGAGAGAAAGAGGGGGGAGGGAGAGAGAGAGGGAGGAGAGGGAGAAAGAGAGGGAGAGAGAGAGGAGAGAGAGAGAGAGAGAGAGAGAGAGAGAGAGAGAGAGAGAGAGAGAGAGAGAGAGAGAGAGAGAGACACATACACACTGGTGCTCTGGCAGGCAGGGAGAGGAGCGGATACAGAGCAGGCAGCCATGATGCTGGCCTGGCTGTTAGGAGAGCTCCAGTGCACACTGTAGGGAAGCCTAAACAGGCTGCAGGACTGGTGCAGTTTCATGATACTGAGATAAGGCAGCGTTAGCATTAGCATCAGTGGCTAAAGAGCCAGGCTAACTCACCAGGATCCATAACAGATCTTTTTACTGATCTTTTAATCAATCAACAACAACCAGAATCTCTCATCCAACTTGGAATGAATGAATTATTCCTTTCACCATATCTCCAAAATAAACATAGTTTCCTATTAGTACCCCCACTTGAATAACATTCCCAACCCCTCCTTATCCCTCATCCTCTTCCATCATTCTCCACCTGAACTACAGTACATTCCCCAGCTCTCCTGGACTGTATGTTTACATCATCTTTTTCTGCTGGACTTCACTGCCCAATGCAGGCTCCCTGCTGAAAGAGAGGGCATGGGAGGAACCCCGTGCCAACAACCCCCACCCCACACCACCCCACCCCTTGCCTCCTCTCCCCTCAGGGAAGCCTTTTCTCAGGGCAGCTCAGGCACCGACAGATTCAATTAGGGGAGCTAGGGCAACTCTGAAAGAAATAACATTATGCACTTTTCATTTGGTTCAGAATGCCCTGTGAAGTTTTCATCCCTCTGACTCTGCTGCAAAGTAGAACACCACTGGGTCACTCTGCCACTCGGGCCAGTGTGGTCCAAAGCACTATGGTCCACTAAGTTTATACAATGAAAACAATAAGCAACACCATCCCCTCTTGGCAATCAGGTAACCTGTACAACACAGCTGTAAAAGGTGGCTACAGCAACAGTGAGACACAAGTTGCTGAAATATACACCTATGATCCTAGCAGAGAACAAAAGACACAGATTACCAACAGGATGGATCAACAACCAGAATTAGTAAAGATTCGTGACTGAAGTACGCAGCCAGGCAAAGTGATAGGACAACACAGAACTGGACAGATCAGCGGCCTCTCACCTTGGCCTTCTCGAAGTCCAGGTCCTTGCCGATGGTGGTGAGCAGGCGGCACAGGCACTCCAGGCTCTCCTCGTCGTGGTTCTTGAGCAGCTTGACCACGCAGTCGTGCATGATGGCCTCGGTCAGCATCTTCAGCTTGAAGAGCTCGCCGATGAACTTGATGTTGCCGATGGAGCGCCGTCGCGCCTTGTCCTTGGCCTCCTCCAGCTCCTCCTGCAGACGCTCCCGCTCACTGGCCTACAGAGGGACACGGGGCAGTTACAGCAGAGACTTTCTAATAAGGAGACACAGCACTCAAAAAATCCTCCATAGAAATGCATGGGGCTAGTTTGTAACGCCAATATGGCAGTTACTACACATATCACATCCCTTCCTCGGCAAAACGTCGACATGTGGTGTGTTGTGAAGACATTGTGCCAATCATGTGTTGTGATCTCGCCGCTGGAGCAAGATTGGTGTTGTGAAGCCTTGCGCACGCGCATTTCTGGCGAAATTGATGCCCGACAAGTGCCCAAAAAGCGTTGCCATATGGTCCCTGAGTGGAGGGTCTTGCCTAAAAGGACTTTGGTTACAGTCAGCAATCGTACCTGATTTCAAGCCCAAAACATTTTTTTGTCACACTCAGCAAACATCTCCTCACTATCTACTGTATATGCTAACTGCCCATTCCGTGAAAAAAAAAAAAAAAAAAAAAAAGGTGGCCTAGGCTCTGAAAACTAGAAACAAACAGAGTGGGGGCAGCCTCTCCCTCAAACAAAAACCAAACCCTAGTGCGGAGTTTCTCTGGGAATACTGACGGGAGGGGTGAGCTACCTTTCTGGTGTGTTTCGTTAGGTACTTGGCTAAAATTGAATGTACGTTTGTTTAGGACAAAATCGTCTGCTAATAAATTTAAACATAAACATATATATACAAGCGTGACTTCCTCCATAATCGCTGACTTTAAGTCAGCTTTAAGAGACAATAGAGAGAGCAGGTGTAACACTCACAATATAAAGAGGGAATGTTTTATACTGGCCTGCAGAAGAACACCAGGCAGGTATGAAACATTAGAGAGAGCAAGTCTGAGACTCCCAATATAGAGATCAGAGGCCTGCTACTTAACACTAGCCACACAGGCAAAATAATGACATTTCATAATTAATATCCACAGATCCAACCACTCCATTTAATAAAGGCTTTGAAAAAATAAAATGGTCTCACACATCAAAATCAAAGTCCTGTCTTCACACAAAAACATTAGATACATTCTTATTAGATGAAAAAAAAACATTCCAGAGAGAAAAAGTGGATTAATGAGGCTTCCCTTGTATGTTCGTCTTCACTTGCAAGTCCCCCTCCACACACACACACACACACACACACACACACCACAGTGGCAATGGAGTGAGGGGAGCAAGGACAGAGACAGCATCAACCTTCACTTCACAGGGAGCGGCTCTGGATTAAAAGCATTTGGAGAGGGACTGAATGCGGAGACAGATGGCACCTTTCATATCAAAGTGCCCACCAAATCATCAATTCAATTTCAGAGAGGTCGTTAACATGATGAATTGGAATCTATTCTCACTCTATTCTAGACTAACGCTGAGAGACGTCTGAGTGAGGTGGCGTGGTGCGAGAAGTCGTTACCATGGCGGCAGCTTCCAGCTCCTTCTGCTTCTTCTCGAAGACGTCGTCGTCCACCTTGTCCCGCTCAAACTCCTTCTGACAGCGGTTGAGCAGCAGCTTGCGGAAGTTCACCGTGCTGTTAGGCTTGTCTGCCATTGGCACTTTCAGCTGGGGAAGAAGATGAGATTTTTTTAAGAATAAAAAACATCAATGCATGTGTTTTGACATTTAATATAAAGGACAGCAATAATTCAGATATTTATTTCTTTCCTAATTCCTTTTCTGCCTAACATGCCTTTTCTGTTGGAATTTACTGACATTGAAGTTTCAGTTAAATCAACTTGAATATCTAGATGAAATACAAATAAAAAGCCTGGTATTTGTCTTACTGTGGCGAGGCAGCGGCACATGTTGCCGTAGGCCACGGAGAAGCTGGGCTCGTCGATGGCCTTCTCGAAGACGAGGTCGATGACGCCCTTGAGGCGCTCCTCCGTGTCGATGGTCAGCTCGGTCACCTGCTTCATCAGCTGGTTAAACATCTGCGGCGTCAGCTTGTTCAGGATGCTGCGCACTTTGCGGAAGAGCTCCTGGAGAACAAAGAGGCACGTCACGCCACACCACGTCACGCCACGTCACGTCCATCAAGACTACTCTGCTAGCAACATACCCTGTGAAACCAGAGCCATACTGTACAGTAGAATTCTCCTTCATCTTCCCAATCTGACACATCTCGTCTCTCATGAGCTCACACACACTTCCACTCGGGCTACACCGGGGCGGTCCACTGAAGCACTCAGTTCACACAGCGTAAAAATAGTTTTAGAAGATGGTCTAAAGCTCAGGTGTAACAGAGAGCAAGGCACAGATTTTTGATCCTCTGATCTGGTGCCTTTGTTGACAAGCTCTAAAACATGGTGGAGAGCGGAAAGTCAGGGCTATAATGGTGTTTTGTGAAGCCTTTGAACTGAGCTTGTCCCTGACCCCCCACCTGAGTTTTCGACAAGTCGGGGTCCTCCACCACCGCCGCGGTCTCTCTCTTCAAGCCGGGCTTCCAGGCGTTCTCAGCCTTCTTCAGCTGCACATCGTCCACTGACACGTTCATGATGATCTTGCGTGGTGGTGGCCTCCGCAGACCCCCCACATTCAGCAGCTGAGGGGAGAACACGCAGATTAGGGGATGTGCAGATTGCAAAAATAAACACAGTCAGTACACAACCATACTTTATGTAAACAGATTTTCTCATGTTGTGAATTATAACGACATCATGATGTTTAGTGAGTCTGGAAGTCTCTGGAAGACTCTCCTCATGTGAACTTGTACAAGTTTAAACATGATTTTGTGTGTTAGCAATAGCATGTAGGGCTGCACGATTTTGGGAAAATATGTAATATCAATATCTAACAGATATTGTGATTGCCATTTGCAATATGTTTTTTAAGTGTTAATGAATTGATTCAGTTCAATATTCCAAATGCCTCGTGTGTGTGGGTGTGTTTACATGTGTGTGTGTGTGTGTGCGTGCGTAACCCACCGGTGCTCCTCTGCCTCCTGTGACCTGCCTACTGAAGTCGGCGAAGGCTGGGGTGAAATCTGGCCCCCGTGAGATGACTCGCGGGTCCACCGTCCGCTGCGGCAGCTTGTTCTGGTTAATCTGGGGAGAGGAAAGTGAGTAAGTGGAAACGGTCATGATGGCTCATCAGTTCACAATGACACGGTCATATGACCCTCAGATGTGACATTGTGTCCAAAACTGATGATGTGACCTCATCTGTGCATTCGATCACACTGATGAGATAAGACTAGTGGTTTGCACATGGGTTTGTGCATTCTGGTATGTCTGACAATAAAGGGCCGTTCACTCCAGGAACGAAAACTAGAACTATAACCATAAAAGCATCCACACTGACCAACTATATATATAAAAAAGGTCTCTCCTCGTGTTGTTGAATGTGATGACTAATATTTGATGGATTCTGGTTGGCTGGCAGCTTTTAATCAGTCTCAAAATCGCTCTGAAAGTGACCCCCAATGATATCATTCATCATGTCGTTATTGTTACAGCTTGTGTGTGGACGTTGTCATTCTGAGCAGATCACAATTAGAGGTTGTATTAGCTACACAAAACCCAATGTGGTTTACACCCAGCGTGTATCTCTGCGTTTGTGTGTATGTGTGTGTTTATGTGTGATAATATGTTTCTGTGTGTGTGTGTGTGTTTATGTGTGAGAGCACCGTCATAAAAAGACGAGTGTGAGTATGTGTGAAAGGGAGAGGGAGAAAAAGTAGAAGTGACAAGTGACTATGGTAACAGTAACAGTTTTGGTCATGAGGTAGCGAGGGAGTGGGCATCGTCTTCACACCTTGTCCAGGACCACGTCGGAGATGGGCGGCAGGCCCTCGGGCTTCTGCACGCATGCCGGCATGAACTGGAAGCCCAACAGGAAGTCCCGGTCATACTGCTTCTTCCTGTCCTCTTCAGCGAGTTCTGCAATTCAGATAGAACAGCAGTGGTCAGCCGGCTGCAGACCCTCAATTCAACACACACACACACACGCACGCAAGGACGCACGCACGCAGGGACGCACAGGCCCGATTCTAATGCTCATGGGCCCTTTTAGGGGTGGGGGCAATTAAGACTCTGCTCAAAATGGCAAGAGAGATGAACCGATATGCTCATTCTCACCATGCATAGACCTCATAGTATTAATAGCATACTGCTTGTACTGCTCCTAATCTACTGTGAGACAAGACAAGCTGCACTTGAGAGTGCGAGACTCTTGAGAAAGACACCGATTTTGTCTTGAGGCGCTGGTGAGGGAAAAACAAGCCTTCCAAAATGTCTGGATTTTTCCATCTGGACATGGTAAAAAAAAGTACTGCAGTAATTGAGGTTTAATCCTAGTCTGGATCTATAATTGAGTTGGTGCCATTCAGTGACCGGTAGGTTTGGCGAAACGGAGTTGGCTGGAGCTTCAGTGCCATAGCCTCCAACACTGGCTGAATCCAATCTATTCTAATCGCCTGGCCCATTACAACTACACATTCAGGGAGGGGAAAATAAATGAACTGGGGCAAGTAAACCCAGCAGAAGAAAAACCCAGTCACCACTAACTGTAAAGAGAGAGAGCGCTGTCGTAAAGAAATACGCGAGGAGGCGGGCACTCACGTGGAAGAGGGTCGCCGGAGCCATCCCGGGGGCCGGGCGTGAGGCCGCTGTCGCTGCTGTCCGTCTCGGACGTGTGCTCAGCACCGTTCCTCAGCGGCTCTGGATCTCGTTCGCCGTTCTCCTCCACCACCACCGGCGCCGCCGGTACCGCTACCACGGCCGGTGGTGACGGAGACGGGGACGTGGGCGCCAGCGGCTGCTTCTTCTCCTCAACCTCAGCATTGACCTCCACGGGAGGCGGGCTGGGGCTGGACTTGTCCACGGCCACAGTGGACGAACCCTCCTGCGCTTCCTCCTGGAGAACACACACACACACACACACACCTCATGTTTAGAATCACTAATCATTAAAGGGACGAGAAAGCAGGGAGAGAGAATTTGTATATGTATTTGCTGGCAATTCCAAATACACATATTCCTTAAGCAATGTGGGTCGTCTCACCTCTCTGTCCGCACGGGGACAGATCCCGCAGAAGGCTCCTCTTTGGGCTTCTTCCAGGTCTTTGGTGCACTAGGTGTAGCTGCAGTGGCAAATGAAACCAGTGATACGTGACGTACGAAATTGACTTTGATTTGATTTCAGATTTGCAGTGTAGAGTTAATTCTCCTCTAAAGAAGACACCATGTCAGAAATAAGGACAAGAATGACCCTTAAGACAATAATCCCAGAGCTAATGGACTGCAGTGTGCTCATGAAGTAAACATAAAATAAATAAAAGTGGTAGGAACGTTTCGTCTACAGTGCACAGGTGCTGAATGCCAGCACAGAAAGAATACCTCACAAGTGTTAACTAGCTATAAACTAGCTATAAACACTGTGATACTTGCATCTGACAGCTGTTTTCAGTTTGTCTATGTACACTGTATCTGCCCCTGTCACATAAACACTAATAAAAAATAAATAAATAAATAAATACATAATAATAAACAAACAAACAAACAAACAAACACCTGCATGGTCACCTTGATTTGAGCTTTTTCTGGATAACTGTTGCTGAGCGTCCGCTTTCTCCTCGTGTGTGACCTCTGCTACCCTCGCCGCCTTGGGGGCCTCCGTGCCCTCCGTGGGCCTCTTGGCCTGGACGAGCGCCTGGGGTACAGGCAGGCCTGGCGGGTGCTGCAGGCCTGGGGGAGGAGCTAGAGCTGGAACTGGGGGTGGGCCCGCAGCAACAGGAGCAGCGACAGCAGCAGTGATGATGATGGAGGTGGAGGTGCTTGTGGAGGAGATGGTTGGCGCAGGAACCATGGCAACGGCTGGCGGCTCCACAGCAGCAGCCTCAGGGGTCTCCTTGGGCACCACTGGCGTGGCGGCGGCCGCAGTGGCGGTAGCGTCTGGCTCCCTTGGAGTCCGGGCAGCGCTGAGGCCTGATTCAGGCTTCGGGGCCAGTTGCGCCGGGCTCGTCTGGCTGAGCTGGGGCAGAGAGGGCAGCTGGGGAGGCTCTGAGCTGGGCTGGGGGCTGGAGCTGTTGCACGGAGAGGAAGCAGAAGGAACAGCAGCAGCAGAAGCAGCAGCATCAGCAGCAGCACTGACAGCAGTGGTGGTGGGGATGGTGGTGGTGGTGGTGGTGGTGGTGGTGGTGGTAGCGGCTATAGGGGCAGCAGAGCTAGCGGAGTCAGCCTCAGCCAGACCATTAACAGCAGTCATGGCCGCGCTCGGAGCAGGGGACACCGCAGGACTGACAGGGGACAGGTCGGCTGGGCTGGGGCTGGGGCTAGGGCTGAGGCTGGGTACGGCCTCGGGCTGAGGGGTCCTTTGGAGGGTGGAGCTCGGGGCCACTGGGGCAGGTCTGGGCTCCTCTGAGCGAGGAGCGGGCTCTGGGAGGGTCTGAGCTGCGGCCTCTGGTTTAGCCATGAGAGTAAGGCCTGGTGCTGTAGCAGGAGTTACAGAGGAAGAGGAAGAAGAAGAAGAGGGTCCTGCCTCCGGGCTGCAGGCAGGAAGCTCAGGTTTGTCAGACGAAGAGAAGGTGATGGTGGTGGTGACGGGCACAGGCGCAGATGCGGAGGGGGAGGGGGAAGTGGAAGGTTCGTGTGGTGGGACAGGTCCGCTTCGCTCTGAAGGAGGGTCTGGCGGTCGCAGCCCTGGGGATGAAGGCTTCAGTGTCACAGCCTCCAGTTTTGGCTTGTCATCTACAGATCACAAGACAGCGCCAGGCATGGAGGCACAAAGACGAAAAATGACCAAGTATCCAATAACAAACAGACAGCAAAATGAGATGTTCTAAAAATATCACTAGCGCATTAGCATGTATCTCTTGTGTACGTGTTTACACAAAGCCACAGCCTAAGAGTCTAAGAGCTTTATCACTTCAAAGACAAAAAATCTGTGTAAAGATTGAACGCTGGAGGAGAAACAAAAAGATCAAAAACAGACATCCAACTTCACACACACAGACTAGCAGCTCTACATATGTGTGTGTGTGTGTGTGTGTGTGTGTGTGTGTGTGTGGAGGCGACGCCGTGCCCGAGGAGGAAGAGGCCTGACCTGGTTTGAAGTCGACGGGGGGAGCGGGGCCGAGAGCGGCAGCGGGGGCGGAGGAGGTGGCGGCGGCCGCGGCGTCCACGTTATACACAACGGGCCCGTGATCCGCAACCTGGCTGCCCAGCTGCTGGGATTTGAGGTAGAAAATGTGAGGATAATGAGGGTGTGGACATAAAAACTAGCAACACGGAGAGACAGAGACAGCGCACAGACACAGACAGCACACACACACACAGACAGATAGACAGACAGACAGACAGACACACAGACAGGCGGACGGACAGCGCAGAGCAGAGCAGAAAGCAGGAAAGGGTGGAGGTGAGAGTTGGGGTTGTTTGGGTGGAGTTGAGTTGGAATGGTGCGTTTAACAGAGCATAATTACAGGAGGAGAAAAAGAGAGAGATTAGGGAAGAAAGAGAAATAGAGGAAAAAGAGGAGGAATCATAGAGAAAGAAATAAGGGGGGGGGAGAGAGAAAGAGAGAGAGAATAAAAAGAGTGAGAAGGCAGATTGGGCCAGATAGAAGATGGAAGTAACAGAGTGTGGAAGAAAGAGAGAGTTAAGAAAAGCAGAGAACAGATAGCGACAGAGGGAGGAGAGAGGCAGAGAGACAGGTAGAAGATAAATTAGGAGGGAGGGAAGGAAGGAAGGGGGGCAGACAGGCAGGCAGTGGTGGCGTGGACACAGAGGGTCAGAAGCAGCACATAAAAGGGTTGGGGTGGGGTGTGTGGAGCGAGTGGGGTGGGGAGGGTTAGGCAAAATGGACAACAGAAATGGGGAAAGAGAGGAGAGACGAACACTGTTAACATCAAGGGAGAGAGAGAAGACAAGGAGCAAAGAGTCACAACACAGTAGTGGGTTCCCTTCACAGAGCCCAGCGTGAGAACAGGGCCGGCAGGGCTGAGAGAGAGAGAGAGAGAGAGAGAGAAAGAGAGAGAGAGGGAGACAAAGAGAGAGAGGGGGGCAGAGAGAGAGAGAGAGAGACAAAGAGAGGGGGGTCAGAGAGAGAGATAGAGAGACAGAGAGAGGGCTGCCGCTACCGCTGCCACAGGCTTGGCTCAGGGGAAGAGTGGGCTTGGGGACGGGCTCTTTTGTAGAGGGAACGAGTAAGGATGGCACGAACATTAGAGCACCAACATCAGAGGACAATCCTATTTCATCTAGGCATTTTTATCCAACCTTACTTGCTTCACTTACTGCATTCACTCAACACTGAATACAACATCAGCACTAAGGCTGATGATCTTTGATTGAGGCTGATGATCTTTGATTGATCTTTAAATCGAAATTGCAGTTTTGAACAGATGCAATTAGCTAATCGCAAAGGCTGCAATTAATCATGCAGCTCGCAACTGTGGTTAATCTTGTCACATCTATGATTTTTATATTCATGTCATCCTCTTTGTGAGAGACATGCACTAGGCATGCTCACCAATCAGATGGGGCCCAACTTAAAACGAAATTAGGAATATTAAACTGAAGCTTTCAAAAATTGAAATATTTGTTTGATAAATCATAATTGGCTATCTTCCTCAAATCGTGCAGCCCTAATGATCATACTGATCAGGAAGTTTCATCATATAGAAAGGGAATCTATACACATTATACAAGTAATGTATATATAATAAAAGTCGTCATTTAAAAACGGCTATGAATGTCCTATTCAAGTGTTGGTCAGACTGAAGAGCAGCAGATTGCCATAGCTCTCTATAGGAAGCTAGCAGGTCATAGCACGATGGCAAAGAAGCTAGGGCTCTGGCCCTGTCTGTTTTCTTACAGTTGGGTTCTGATATTGGAAGCAGAGGAGCACCAATAGGGAAAGAAGGTGGAGGTTTTAAAATTCTATATCCAAATATGCAGTTTGATTGTCGTTTTAAGTTGCTTTAAACCTTGCCATTTGTACCCAGACAAACAGAGTAGTCATTCGTCATTGTGGTTCATGGCTATCAAAGGCTTAATCTGGGCAAAGTGCCGCTTTCACAAGTGTACACTACCAGCTAAAAAAAAGAACACATGAGTAGTGTGCAATTTCCAGCCTCGTAGGAGATGGACGAGGGAGGTTTGTGATGAGTGGAAGAGAGAGGAGAGAAGGTGCTGAGGAACTACCTGAGGTCGGCCTGCCCTTACCTACCCAGGGGGTGGGGTGGGAGGTGGGGTCCGGACAGGTGGGTGGGGTTGCTGCTCCCGCCGACCCCAGACATGATCTCCTCTGTGATGTCCTTGCCGCCCTGGTTGGGGTCTCGGATACGGATCTTGGAGGACAATGACATTGAGAGACAGAGCCCATCACTAAAGCACCAGGAACTACCAGCGACCCTCAAGACTGCATTCATTATGCAAATCTTTACAGCGGCTTCAGTTTGACATTTGAGAGCATTCTTTCGGAATCAAAAGCCTATTGTGTTGGAGCTGCTCAAAACACAGCACTCGTACCGGTACAGAACGCGTTTCCACGGCTAAAGAGTAATTCATGTCGGCAGAGATACTCACTGTTTTCTTTTCCCTCTTGGCAGGTGGAGGTTGCTGTGGTGTAGGCACTATTATGGGTTGTGAGGGGGTGTACACAGGCTGGCCAGGGTAGTATGGAGGACCCGCTGGACACAGGGGAGACAGGGAGTCAAGTTTCCGCAAAGGGAGCAACCAGAAGCACACACAAGAGGAGGAAGGTGTTCAACAAGGCTGGTCAATCAACTATTTTTAACTCCATGTGATAAATAATATTTGTGTAAAATGAAATACACATACAAAATGGGAATTCGTACATAAACAAATATGTTTGATCATTGAAACACACCATGAAGTTTGCCACGGGCATTTACTTCAATGGAATTTTGAATCGTACTAAATACAAGAGAAACTGTCATGGATTTTATCATGGATTTACCAAGGTAAGTTTCTAAAATTAGCAGGACATTTAGTTTAGGTCAAATCACCCAGCCCTCATGTGAATATCATGTAATTGTTGTTGTTGAGTTGATATGGGTTAAAGGGCTGGAGTGGAGAGAGATCTGGACGCAGCGACCCAAACTCACCATATGGCGTGGGGAACTCCCCTGGACTAGGCCCAGTGTAGAAGGTACTGGGACCCGTGGGCTGTACGGAGTACTGCTGTGGCGCGCCCACATATGGGGTACCGTGTCGGTACTATACACACACACACACACACACACACACACACACACACAATAAATTTAGTTTGGGTTTCAGAGCGAACAGAAAATTAGGTCTTCGAAAGGTGATACAGTCAGCTACATCAGAACAGTAACATGCTCCAATTCATTCACATGAAGAGAAGACAAAAGCTTTATACAGTGAATAACTGAAGACTACCAAGATACCATTGGATGACACATATTTAGAACTTTCAAGGAAAAAAAACAAAACTATTTATAGCATAGATTTATATCACTAAACCCCTTCCTTTCAAACTACAGAGCTATGTTTGGAGCATGCTGCTGACCGAATCATCATAGGACAACTCTTTAACCATGAGCATATGTACACACAAGTGTGTGTATTATAAACACACACAAATACACAGGTGTCCACACATACACACATGGTCTTTTGGATTTAGGAAGACAGCTACACACACCTACACACACCACACACACACACACACGTCCCTCCAGAGGACAGCACTGACCTGTGGTATGTAGTACTGGTGGGGTGTCTGTGGCGAGGGGAAGGGCATGGCTGTCATGGTCATCATGATGGGCTGGTTGGAGGGGTAGACGGTGGCGGTGGGAGTCTGCGAGGCCGGTCGGATGGAGGGGTTGTTGCTTGGAATGGTGGGCCGCGCCGTTTGCATCTGGGTCCTCTGGAAAAACTGGAGTGAGAGAGAGAGAGAGAGAGAGAGAGAGAGGGGGGTGGAGGGTAAGTTTCTAAAGCTCAACCAAACATAGCTGATGACCAAGCTCTAATCTAACCACACATACAGCATTCCTTGCTTGCTTATACCCATAATGCCGTGTGCTTTTAGGTCTCTACCTGCCCCAACACACCTGGTCACACTTTATCATTGTGATGCGCCGAGATGGCCCAGTGAGACCAGGTGACTTGGAGCTGGAAAAAGCTGCACATAGTCTGGGCTCTGAAGACTCTCCAGATGCAGGTCTGGAGAAAACTAATCCAAAGCCTTCACCACTGATAAATCAAATCCTGACTCCCGATCCTCCCTAGAGAAGCAAGTCTACATAATGTTTCATACCACTGGGCTGGTTGGGCTGGACTGGGGTGGACCATTACACCTGCAGGGGCCAAACCGACCAACCAAATCAAATACCCTAGAACTTATAAAAGTGATTCAGACTATAAACTTCAGCAATACAATATACATATTTGTCATGCATATAAAACAGGTTATTTTGGTCTATGTGTCTGAATGTCTGCAGACACAAGTGCTGAACTTTCACCCCTCCTGTTTGACGAGCAGAAGTTACAGAGACGTTGAAGTAATTATCTGTTGCAGATAACAGCCACAGGCGGGAAGCCCAGTGTAGGGTCCTCTGGGGAAACTGGGTCGCCACAGTAATGATCAAACTTACTGCTGCCCACTGTGTGATTTACAGGAAGGTCAGTGACATCGTTCTCAGCAACAGCAGGGGGGGGTCGGAATGGAATACAGTAGCGGAATGCTTAAGCCACTGATGACATACGACCTGAGATGGTCAGAGGAGAGGAGGTCACGTGTGTACATGTGTGTGTGTGTGTGTGTGTGTGTGTGTGTGTGTGTGTGTGTGTGTGCATGTGTGTGGAGACACACACACACACACACACACACACACACACACACCTCTGTCCATCACAGAGTGTTTAACTGGGCCTCTGCTCGTTAGTCGTCTGCTGACAGGCCGTGTTGACGCTAAAGGGGCCTGGCCTGTCTAATGAAAGGCTCGGCCTTTGGGTCTCTAGGTGCCCCAGATATATGACATGACTCACTGGGTTGTATCGGCCCAGCGGGCATCAAGCAGGTCGCAATGGGAGGGTCAGAAGATGACTGGTACAGTGTAAAGTTCAAATAAAAAATAATATTGTTAAACCAGCCATTTTATATTCCCTTTGATTGCTGGATATGGACTTCTCATGCACTTGGAGATGTACAGTGTATGGGAGCATTTCTTTGTACAGATTTGATACGTTTCTTTTTACGAACAATAAATGACTCAAACACTTATCAAAACCACAGAAGCTTTGATGATATGCTGAAGGGGGATATAAAACAAGAAAAAAGAAAAGAGATAAAAGACAGGGTTGGTTTCCTCTTGGGTGCAGACAGGACGGCATTCTGGTTTAGTGTGTGTGTGTGTGTGTGTGTGTGTGTGTTTGGGGGGGAGGGGGAAACGGAGATAAAGAGAGAGAGGAAGCGTCATGCCATGCACTTCTGGAGACTTTTCTACATTACCTGAATGGGTCTGAATCCTCCCTTGAATAATGAAGCAGGGAAAGAGAGAAGAACTAGTGGGACACTGTGCTAATTGGGTTGGCGGGACAAAGGAGACTAACACAAAATCAGACCTCCCACCACACACACACACACACACACACACACACACAACACACACACACACAACACACACACACACACACACACACAACACACACACTTGTGTGAGACCCTATTCATGAGAGCCATGAATTCTGGAAGCGAGTGAAGGTTTGTGCTTT
>NC_063192.1:19329588-19414588 GCF_017589495.1 Alosa alosa | reverse complement strand
ATTTTCTTCATATTACACAAGCAAGCAGCAACAAGTGTCAGAATGTCCATCTGGTCACAGGTCAGAATAACATGACACAACATGACGAGGGAGTCCCAGTCCAACAATTAAATCAGAGAACAACAGCAAGAAACCATAGACACAACAATAACAACAACAAACGGTCCAATGGTAGCGAGAGGGACGGCACCACCAGAAACCAGCTGCATTTTAACAACACTCAGTAACACACACATACACAAACAAACAGACCGCAACCCATAGCAATATATACACAGAGATGCACACACATACACACACTCTACCTGAAAAACACTCTCTCACACACACACACACACACGCACACACTCCCTCACACACACTCCCTCACACACACTCCCTCACACACACTCCCTCACACACACTCCCTCACACACACTCCCACACACACACACTTCCCACACACACACTCCCACACACACACTCACTCACACACACACACACACACACACACATCCCTGACTGAGACACACACAGCACCACAGACAGACAGACAGACAGACAGTGTGAGAAGTGGACAGACAGAGCGCGGGCGACCGGTGGGCTAACTCACCCCTCCGCCTGCCTCCCAGCCCTTAGGGTGGCCGTACAGATGCGCAGTGGATACTGTGGAAACTGATACCTGAGAGAGGCCAGGAGACGAGGCGTGGCCCGGCGGAGTGGCCGCCAGGTTGGGGTGGGCCTTGCCGATCTCATGGGCTGTGTACGGGGGGCCCGGAGGTCTCTGGACCTGCAGCACACACAGCACACAAGGGGGGGAGGCGTCAGCAAGACAGGTGGGACACACACTCACACACACACACTGGCATGCTGGCATTAGAACAATATATAAAGGAGAAATGACATGTCTTTGCACAGATAAGACAAACACACACACAAACACACACACACACATACATACTGCACACACACACACACACACACACACACACACTGCACACACACGCACACACAAAAGTGTCTAATTTTAAAACTAAAACGAAATAGCAAAGACGCCCTGTGTATTCTAGGACTTTTGATCTCTCACCTTGATCTACTTCACACACAGACAGTCAAAACCTCAACACAATGTCCCATTCACTCCCTCGTTCTTCCTGTACTCTTCCAGGCCTCCTTCACATCTGGCCCAATATGATGGCTCAAACTCAAGTGTGATTCTTCCCTCCCTCCCTCCTTCCCACGGCTCCTTTCCTTTCACATTAGTCTGTTGCAAACCATGGCTTCTCACTTTTACATGTGTTCATTTAGCAGACACTGCTGTCCAAAGGGACTTGTATGCCAATTCTATTACAAAGGATTCCATTGTCCCCGGCGCAACTCGGGGTTATGTACCTTGCTCAAGGGGGCACAACGGTGGAAGCCGGGAGTTGAACCCACAACTTGTCAGGCTACTGCACGCTAGTCCAGCTTAACCACTACAATACCACCGTTTCTTATGTCACACACCTAAGTAATGTGCCGTTATCATACAAATAAGCAGAGTAGAGCTGCAGGCCATCCATTTTTTTTTCTTGATCATTTTGATCATTTGGTCATTTTTGCTCAGCCGTAATAAATGATGTGAGCTGCTTGGACAAGGAGGTTACTGCTGAGAGAGCTGGCAATGCTACAAATCTGTAGCTTAGCTTGCAGAGCATTACATGCATAGCCTCAAGCATGACTTACCAGGAAACATTAGCTGTCCTCTGGATCCCCATATTTAATTACTGGGGCTTTTTTTGCCTTTTAATAGGCAAAAGTGGAGAGTGGAGAGATAGGACAGTGAAGAGTGACAGGAAGTGATTGGGAGGGAGAGGTGGGGTGGGGTGGGGTGGTATCGGGAAATGACCGCAGGACGGATTCAAACCCGGGTCCCCGTGGATCCCTGGACCAGAATGTGGTATGGACGCTACAGCCACTTGCTCCACAGTGCTTTCCTCTCCTCACTATATAAGACTGTTGGCTCTTCAGAAAAGTGCATAAATAATTTAGCTGTGTTTTATTTTAAGTGGGATCATTTGGATCCATCAGTGGTCATAAATGGCACGGATTTCATGGTTTTAGATCAGAACCAAATATGAACCATAATGGAGTTCAGACAAGCCGTTCCCCAGATCCCCATTTACTGGAGGACTCCGGTACGATCCCTTGTTGGACACAATGTTCGGAACTTTCACATCAAGGAAATATCCAAACTAACGACTCAAGCTCTAGTGTGAAGGCACCATCGCTCCCTTGTGCGCACGCGCACGCACACACACACAGACATACACTAGTATATTCAAAGTCCAAGGCCTTTGGACCTAAGACACAACACCTTGCTGGGAGCAGAACACCCTGAAGCCCTGAGGCATGGTCCACTCACTCACTCAATAAATAAATACAAACAAATCCACAGAGACAAAGTGCTGAGCGAGCATATCTAGAGATGCCTGAACCTGACCAGAGAGCAGGCAGCACACATCTGAAATCATTCCAAGTCAGACAAGAAACACATACACACACAGATGAGAAGATCAGAGAGCGCCATCAGCAGCCCCTCGCCCATCCCACTGCATGGAGAAACACACACACACACACAGGTTCTCCACCACACACACATTCTCTCTCTCGATCCCTCACATATTCTTCGCACACATTCTTTGCGCACTCTATCAAACATTCTTGAAAACACAGACACACACAATCAGCATTTCTATCACACATCTGTACGTACACACGCACACACACACAGCCTCTTTTTACTCACACACATAGCTGGTGGCAGGTAGCAAATGAACTCGTTGACTCTGCCTTTCTACACAGAGACAGAACAGTTAGGATTACAGGAGAGGAGCAGTGGGGAAGAGGGAGTGAGTGTGTGACTGTGTGTGAAAGAAAGAAAGAAAGAAAGAAAGAAAGAAAGAAAGAAAGAGAGAGAGGGGAGAGAGAGAGAAAGAGAGAGAAAGAAGGAAAGAAAGAAAGAAAAAGAAAAATAGAAGGAAAGAAAGGAAACGAGAGAGAACCTTACTCCTGGCTGCTGGCTGGGGCTGGATGAGGACAAGGCCTCACTGGTTCCCCCTCCCTTCCTCTCCCTCTCATTCCTTTTTCCTGGGCAGAGTGCCAGCCCTCTGCTTCAGTTACACATGCTGCCAGCCAGCCATCCACCCTCCACAGACAATTCTGCGCTCTGTATCTACAGCCATCCGGTGGTGCTGTGGCTCTTGCACCCCTGCTCCCCTACCCCCCCCCCCCCCCTCCATCCACCCCCCCTCTGCCCTCTCTGCCCCTTTTCATCTCTTACACATAGATTCAGCGCCACGCCTCTTAAGTTTCAACCCAGCAGTGGCCGTTAAATAAGCACAACAAAAAAGGCTGCACACCAATCAGGGAGGCCCCACTGCTGCTGCTGCTGCTGGAGGTGGTGCTGCAGCCCAGGGTTGTACAAGCAGGCAGGGAGAAATGATAAGCAGATTAACCTGCCCCCCATCCCAACCCCCACCCCTGTGCTGCTCTCGGCCACCAGGAGGCCCACACCTGTGCCTCTCGGCTCGGTGGAGCGGATAGCTGGCAGGGTTGGAAGCCAAAGGCAGCCAGATGACGGGATACTGCTGGTCACCTTTAAAAGGAAGCTCTTTACTTTCAGCTCTTTACTTTTCTCTTTTTTTTAAAAAAAACTGTGTTGTCCTGTAGCAGGTGTCTGCTACTATCAATTAACAAGCTGTCCCAACAAGGTACCAACAAACCATCTGACAGAACAAAGTTCTAAAAAATAATAATAATAAAAAAAAAATAACGAAGTATGGTTAAGCTTATGTGTGAACAGTGCGGGCCGAGATTGCACTGACTGCTTGGGTGCATGATTGTGCTTTGCTCTGAAGTGAATCTCTCACATCCAGCTTCTCACAGCCCTGCAGGTGGAGGTGGCCGTGGGCGGGTGACCCACTTGTGTGGTGGGTGGTGTTAGCAGGCTGGATTACGTAGCTTTATCCACCAGCCCGGGAGCTTTCCAGGAGAAAGATGGAGGGGGTGGGGTGGTGGTGGTGGTGGTGGTGGTGGTGGTATAAGGTGCAGGGGAGTGTGGGAACACAGAGGCATGGAAGGCAAGAGATCACAGGGACCACACCTGTGGCTCAAAGATTGTAGGCAGGGTGTTTGTGTTTATATGAGTGTGTGTGTGTGTTTACAGTTGAGGGGAAGTGCAGAACAGGTCTAGGCATTCTGACCACACAACACAGGAATCCACCACTGCGGTGTGAAAACACCAGCTCAGCAAAGAAAGAAAGGGGATAAAAAGAGAAACGCTCCACAACAAAACAAAACAAAACATACAAGCACCCGCCCCCTCTGTCTCCCTCTGTTCCCTTCCCTATCAACTTCCACAACAACATGGTCTCAGAGGAGCCTGGACTGCTCAGGTCCTCTAGTGCTGCTTTCACTACTGCAGCTGGGCTAGGCTAGGCTGGGCTGGGGGATGAGAGAGGGAGAGAGACAACAGGGGAGGGGGAGAGGGAGAGACACAGCTGCGGGCTCCCCAGGGCTCAGTGCAGTGCTCTGGCTCTCTCGTATTACTGTCCAAGAGATGGGGCAGAAAGAAAGTGCCCTTCTCAACCATCACAGCTGTGGAGATTTAGTGTGCACTCTCCTGCAACAGCTAAAGGGCTTGGTCAGTGACCTGCAAATGTGTGTCTGCGTGCATGGGATATAGAGGTAGAGAAAGAGAGAGAGAAAGGAAGAGAGGATAAAAAAGAGAGAGAGAGAGATAGGGTGAGAGAGAGAGAATGCAGAGAGAAAAAGACAGACTATGACAGATTTTCAGTGTCAGAGTTTGAGGGAGTGCCTGTATGGTGTGTGTGTGTAAATGCATGTGCCAGTGTAAATGTGTGTGTTCATGAGTATAAGGTAAGGATGAGATGTGGGGAGTACTCACGCTATACACGGCCGTGACTCCTGGCTGTGTGGGGAAGATTCTGTCTTCCAGCGGCGGCTGTACTCTTGGGATCCTAGGGTGCAACGCATTAAGGAAAACTCTGGAGCAGGAGTCATTTAAGGCCAAAAATCAACAAGGTGGGAACACAGGAAGACACACAGGACATCCTACACAAACACGCTCAACATGCACTAAGCATTTGGTTTGCTTTTTCTACTTCTAGGAAACTTTGATGTAGTTGGCAATATGGGTAACAAATAACTACAAAACTAATGTTATTTTCCCCTGATGCATAAAAGTGAAATAGTCCCTCTTCAAATTAGTGTTTTTTTCAGGGGATTGTTCAACATTTTTTTTCTATCTTTTTAAACATATGACGTCATGTCAAAACAAAACAATTCCCTAGGATCCTTCCTTCCTCAGCTCCAACAACAAAACATCCCCGTCAGCTAATACTGTATTCCACCGGTGATCCAATCCATGTGCAGTACTTGAAAATGAGTCCTAAGAATGGAGAGGAAGGAAACATAACATGTTGATTGTCACTATATGAGAATCAATACATTATCAGCACTTGCCGGATTTCACCTTGTATTTCCTGAACATAGTGCAGCATGCCTGTTATCAAGCTGGACCTGTTAATGTCTAGAGGAAATTGTTGCACAGTGAAATGTTCCTGTTTCTGTAACACATCATCAGTCTACCTGACATGAACATGTTGCCCTAAAGCAAAGCCTGCCAGGCACTACCCAGCTTTGTTTCCTGGTCTCATAGGAAACAGCAAAGACTTCTGTGCCCAGTGTCAAGAATGGCAAACATTAGGGGTTCACTTCACAGCAAATATTGGAATGTACTTCCGCGGTTCATTTAAAGACAATAGTGGCTGCCGCATTAGGCTGTCTACCTAAGCAAACAGACCGGGAGAAGGAAAAGCTGGAACCACTGCACACAGGCATCAACACCGAGGGGTCAAGGAGCACTGGAGTGCTTAAGTCATCAACCCTCAAAAGTGGAAACTTTGGCTTTTCTCTTCGCCACTTTTTCCACATGGCCTTTCTCTGACTCCATCACTCACCCCAGTCTCCTACACACACACTCTCTCTCTCTCGCTCGCTCTCTCTCACACACACACACACAAAGCTGCAGCAATGATGGAGGCAGCTGTGTGTGCTGAATGGGCAGGAATTCACAATGTTGTCAAGACATGCCTGCTCCCATTAATACATATAAACTGGGCCAAACCACAGCACTGGCTACAGCCACAGTACACCAAAATGGAATGCTTCTGCAGTGGGCATCATTCTTCTTCAATTCCCCTTTAAGTCAGGATTTAGTTCATAGGTATATATACACCTATATATCGGCCCAACATCAGCATTGGTTGATATCGGCCTTGTTGACTTATATCGGCCATTGGCCAAATTATTTATGACATAGGCAACGGCTGATGCTTATCTGTTAAGCATCAATTCTGCACTAGGTAAACATTGTGTAATGTGTAAACTGGTACATCCAGAAATGATGCTATGGAGGCCTGAAAGACTTGAAAATGAATATACTGAAGTTATTTTTAATGGATATTTTTGTTTCCATGCTACCACAGGGTATAATTAACAACAAAAAAATAAGTAAACCAAAAACAAAAGAAAGAAAATAATTTAGTATCTGCATTGGTTATAGGCCAAATTGTTATTTTAAACATTATTTCCACATCTGCCCTGAACTTCACAGTTGGTGCATCCCTAGTAGTTAATTATGATCGGATAAAGGGCGATTAGGCTGAAGTCATCTAGAAAGCAGGTTTCACCTCATGAGCTCCCATTCTGCCACGCCAGTGCAAGTGTTTATCTATCAAATGATCTATCTCTTGCCAAAGGTGAACTGTTAGTAAATGGATAAACTGAAATGGCCAATAATATTATCCCACTCAGTTTTGGGCTGCTAACTTTCCTTGTCACCGCAGAGGGCAGAGGGGAACAGGAGATGCCTCTGCCATCTCCAATTGAGGGTGCGCCTGGTCCTCCACCCCCTCAGTCTTCAGGACAGACCAGCCTTCACAACCGGGTCATTGTTGTGCAGGGAGAAAGCAGAAACCCTTCCTTCCCTGCGGGACTAGCATTCCTGACTCCTGGGGAACACTGTGAACTGAGGAGAAGGAGGAACGAATGAACGTACGTACGTATGGCACAGCTGAGCTTGGACCAAGGCCAGAAATAAGAACCGAGATTATTGGATTTGGGATTTGCATTTTTTTTAGCACAGGTTGCTGAGCTATGACTCTCCCTACCTCTCCCTCTCTCTTACTCGCCCTCACTCGGTCACTCACTCACTCTTCCTCCCTCTGCCATTTAAGACTGAGCCAAAGATAGGTATATGGGTTAATGGTTCAGATATACTTAGGCCATACAAGCACACTGTGTCTATCAGAATATGATCTCTATCTACACAGAGGCTGCGGCATGACGCAGCACCAAGCAGTTAGATAAGATCAGGTGAGGAGGCTATCATTCCTTGATTGTGTACAGAGCTTCCACACTTTTGCCATATATTTATCTGCACAATACAGGCTTACATTATCCAACTGCCTCCATTACCAATTCAATGTACCTGGATTACAAATAGATTGAAATTAACTGGAATAGATATGGAATGATCACATGGAAAGACACACTTGTGTGAGTATCAAACTTGCAATGTTTCTAGCAACTTCCTCATGTTCCCACACACGCAAGCTGTTCAAGTCACGGTCTTGGAGTCCAAATCTGAACTGAAACTTTCAGCGGTGGCCTCGGCCACTGAAAGATGGCATTCGACAAAAAAAAAAAAATATTCGCTCCCAAATCTCAGCCCTGCATGCAAAGAGGCCCAGCCTTTTGTCTCGCACACACACACAGACTGCCGGATGCAGAGGAGCTCACCACTGACGCAGTGAAAAAAGGCAAGACTCCCAACCAACACACTGTACACTTCAACTAACCTTCTCACACATAGCTCGTAGCTACTGAAGAGAAACACACAGCTAAGAAACGCCAAAGGCTAAATAGTCATTTTCCAACTATTAGCCGCAGCTTATACATTGATTTTGCTAAATTTCTTCAGCTATGAGGTTAATACACAGGTTAATACGGTATTAATATGGTTTCATTTTTTTAACATAAAACACTGTCCTGCGGTTTATACAAAATGCGGCTAATACACAGGAAATGACTGTAGTAATTTCCCCCCAATTCTAATTACTCTAATTCTTCAAAGGTTCGTGACTTGTGTTTTTTACCTAACGGGCTCCTGATGTGCATGATGGGAACCATTCACATTATTCCTGATAAACTTGCTCAGTTCTAACTCCACTAGGGTTGGGTATCGTTTGGGTTTTATCCGATACCGGTGCTAAATCAATACTTTTAAAACGGTGCCGGTGCCGTAACGGTGCCTGAACCGGTACTTTGTATTTAAATTAAAATGGTCTAAAGCAGGAATTGCTTTTTTTATTGATAAGACACATTTGAAGAGGAAATTGAACTGTTATTCAATTTACTATCAATATCTCATTGCTCCTACGCATAATAGCCTACATTTAAAGGTTAAAACAGCTTGCCATGGATGCACACACAATGGTAAGCTCTGCTTTCAAGTTTACCCAGTGTAGGCGGTTTGCCATAAGGTATGTTAAACCGGCTTGCCATATAGAACTGCCAGGTCATGGACAACGGCATTTGCAAGCAAGCTAATCTGACAGCGACTCTTTCTGAATTATTTTCCAATTAATTTAGTGTGTTCACAAATGGTTCAAGAAATTTCATGTCTTCCCCATAACACATAAAAGTTTTGAACATGTTAGGCTACATGTCGATGTTGAAATGTTTAGATTCCCAGTGCTAGGCATTTTAACAGCAACTATGGCTATCGCGCTATACCAGTCAGCTGAGTTTAATTAGCGATAAAGTCGCGGAGGGTTCCAGAGCCTCTTTGACAGCTCAGTGACATCGGGTATGTAACCTACATATTTATGTTTTAAGCCAGCTAACTTTTAACATGATCTTCATATTCATTGTGATGCTATATGGACCTCATGCATATGAACGATTAATATCATGCCATTATGTTGTTTAGAACACACCGTGAAATAAAATTTTCATCTTACAACTTTGCTGATAACATTTCAAATAAATGCCAGCTAGCGCATTAGCAAAGATATTGTGTAACTTATACTGTTGATGTTTCATAGCCTTTTGCTTGTGTGTAGTTAGGCCCACTGCTAGATTTTGACAGGAGCTCATGATATCGCTTTAAAGCTACATGGGCTCCCGCAAGCTGTCAAACACTGTCCACTCGCCTATAGTGGTGACCCCTCTGGTTTATACTTCCAGTGTATATGTTAGCTAACTGTATCTGGATGTGTTGCTATCAGAGCAAGACGTTAGAGATGGCGCATGACATGCAGTGATGCCTCGTACAAAAAAAAAAAAAAAAAAAAAAACGAGATTTAAGCACCGAAATGAGGCACCGAAATCCATGTTGTTATTCGATGCAGTTACTACCGTTTGCGTCAGCACCGGTGCCATATTAGAACCATGTTTCGGTGCCCAACCCTAAACTCCACTGACAGAGCAAGGTGCCAACAAATGTCTGACTCCTTGGAAGAGATACATACATTATGCAAATATCATATACCTGGTCTGTAAATGGCTTTGGATAAATGCCTCTGCTATAACAATGATTACGTTTAAGCATGTACATCTGACACTTAATAAGATCATTTGAACCTTCTCACCAACCAAGAATACAATGGTTAAGGATTAGTTCTGCCAGATCCAGTGTTTTAAAATCATTCATCTAGAGCAGTGTTTCTCAAACTTTTTTAGATGAAGGACCACTAAACGCACGGACCACCTAGCTAAAAAAAAAAAGATTAGACCTACTTCAACAATATATTAGCCTACACAATAGGCCTACTTGCTTATTGTCTTTGCACTTTGCTTATTGTGTCAGAGGATTCATATGATTTAAACTGGCATATCTTATAGACAGTGTTGCAGAACTGTTTGGATTTACATACAAGTTGGTTCAATATGCAAACAACTCATCTATATTATATTGTACCACGTCTGCTCGCGGACCACTTGGGATAGCTTGCGGACCATCAGTGGTCCCCGGACCACACTTTGAGAAACACTGATCTAGAGCCACAGGTAAGTCAGTGGTAAACTGACATGGCTTGGGACAACATTCCACTTCCTCTAACAAGTACAGAGCTTCCCAGGAAAACAGACGCAGCACAAGTTCAGTGCCAGTTAACAGAAAGCTTTAAGGTGCTCAAATATTACCAGTAAGACTAAACGGGAATCCCCTGCAGTTGCCAAGGAGAAAAGGCACATACACAGGGACTAACTCAGACAGATCGTTGCCTTCCATAAAACAGCTGGTGCTCTCACTACTCGCACCCCTTTCCGCTGAGTCTGAAATAAAAGTTCCAAGTTCCAATACAAGTTCCAAGTTTCAAACGACTTCTTTTCACTATGAAAACAATTTAGTATTTCCCCCCTAATATTGCTGTATATTTGACAAGTATGTATATTCCTCTATACTTGTTTCTCAATCCTAGATTGCTTTTGAATCCTTTCCAAATCATTGTAAACATCTTACAAAGCTGCTTGAGGCAAATGCCACTGAATGTCACTAATCTGCTTTCCCCACTCATGAAACTTGCCAATAAAGGTTGCAGGTCAAGTTAAATTCTTTTGTGCAATTCGATCTCTGATAGGGATTTATCTTTGTCTCGAAAGGGAGCCATTTGCATCACAGGTTCAAGACGCCAGCCACCTTCTCTACCTGAATGTAATGGCATCAGCTCTGTTCAGTTTATGTGAGACCCTACTGAATAATTAAAAGAGATTTAGGATAGTAGCTGGTTTCACGTTAAGGCATCTAAACTAATAACTACTTGATGAGGCTTAAACACAAGAGATAGATGTAGGATCAACACATTTGTATGATTGCACATTTTCTATGAAAGTGTTTAAGACAGACACCTTAATGTCACATTCTCAATGCATAGATGTTATAGAAAAATACTGAAGACCACTGATTGCATAACTGCTTAATTACTGCAGAGCCAATCGCAACGTGAGTGCTGAACTGACTTAATTGTAAGTGTCAAGGTACAATTTGGCGACGAATCTGTAGAAACATTACAGCCACATCATGCCCTAAAATGTAGAGCTTTACGCGTTGTGTGTTGACAGGGTCGCAGCCGGACAACATTATTTTAACACAGGCTGTTGCGTTTATGGCAGCTAGCATTCAACCATACCGGCGAAAAAAACAAACTACTTGTTTATTTATAAATGTAGAAAACGCCAAGCTAAACCTACACGTTTGTTGAGTTTAATCACAGTATTAGGCATTAAGTATCTTTGCTCACCGAACGCTACTTTCGCTTGCACATGCCTGTCTGAAACAACGTAGCTAGTGAGCTCCCAGGATAGCTAGCGGATAGTTCTATTTAGCAAGGTGGATTTTCACCGCAATGATTGGCAGCCGGCTAATCATGCCTCAATGACAGACTCCACGTAGACTAGCAAACTGCCAGGCGCAAGCCTGCATCTTTTTCCTTACCACTGCCCCAAAGCAAAGATCCATTGCAATACTGTGGCCAGATTGAAAATGTTAGTTGAACTGACACAGAGGGTAACGTTACAGTAGTTGTGTGCAGTGTTGTGAAGCAAGACTTATTGAGGCTATCCTGGCTTAACCTATTGCCAGCAAGTTAACCAACGCTCCCCTCCACAACTGACGGGCATCTTAAAACATAGGTATTATGATCACTTAGTCAAGTGTGACAGCTCCTTATGCTGCGCCAAGTCTAAATGTTCACACAACAGTCTGCTAGCCAACATCAAAGACATGTGATGTATTAGAGAGAACGCCGTAGCTAACGCTCACTGGCTAACAAACAGTAAGCTCAAAACACATCCAACACTTCCCTTCATTCCTGTGAGTTATCCCTCTGATTTCGTATCCAAAAAGTGAAATAGACAGCTTCTCCATTTTCAATAGAGGGGGAGGTGTTGTCACTGAAGGATACTGCGTCGGTGGTACTGCAGGCGGCTGCTGAGCGACCGGGGGCCCTGGAAGCGGTACGGTGGTCAGGGTAGCCCGCAGCTGACTCGAGGGAGACGGCCCGGTTCCAGGTCCACTTCCTACAGCAGCGGCTGATTTCGGTACCGCTTTCGGCGGCAAACTCATTGCAAATCGTTACAAAATAAAAAAAAATACAGTAATAAATAGCTAACTAGTTACTTATCTAGTTTAAAAATAATACACATAAAAACTAGCTAGCGAGTTACGCCAATGCCGGGCCTTTTCTTGTACAAGCAGGTTGCCGGTGGCTAAATGGGATAGAAAAAGCCTTGAAAACTAGCTTAGCTATAGTTTAGCGAGCAAATGCTAGCTAGCGAGCGATTATTGTGGTTTATCTTCATTTCGGATGGTAGGGGGCTGTTCCCCCTCCCCGGTCGGGGTTCCCGAGGATCCAGTTCGTTTCCCTTTGCCAGGGTATTCTTGACGGTTTCCTTTATGAAAACTGAGCAGAAACGTTTTCCCCGAATGTTATTTTACGAGCCCCTTTCCACTGTTAAGGGAGATTTCGTTCAACATGGCGCTGTGGCCGCCTCCAGCAGTCCGACAGGACAGACCATTCGTATAATATCGTGCCGTTTCGGAAGAGCTCGGTCAACGAACGTATGTGACCCCAAGCTATGATGTTTTTTGCTGAGATTAAATACGATATCAAATAAATTTGTATAAGCACACATCCAGTTCAAAACGACTCAATTGAAATATATTGCATGTTTGCATGTTATATGTTTCTTTTTTCAATCGCCACGGGGCGGAGGATGTAGCCTAGCCCGCTGTCTTGGCTAAAAAGAAAAGTGAAAGAGCTGACATCTAGTGGATATATAGGCCTACTAGAAGTACTCCTGATGTTGGTGCTTGGACTGAATATTGAGTTTGAATAGCCTCCTATCAACATGACTGGACTATGTTGCCTATGTGGATTGCTGGATGAAATGACAACATCTTAGGAGGATCAGCCAATCCACTTGGATGACTTTTTATGACCATCCATAATGTGGCACCTAATAGACCTCTCACACCTTTTACCTATGGGGAAAGATTAGATTAGATTAGAGGTCTTTATTGTCCACCACTGTGGAAATTCGTCTTTGGCCCCACCAAACATGTAACACACTCAAGCAAGACTACACAACAGGTACAACATAAAGCAGACACAAACAAAGACTACACAGCAGGTACAACAATAACAACATAATGCAAACACACACAAAGACTATACAGCAGATACAACATATAGCAAGCACAAACAAGACTACACAGCAGGTACAACATATGGAGACATGGAAATGTGCAAAAGAAGTTGATGTCAATAAAATGCAGTAAATAATATAAGTTAATCAGTTAATCATAAAACTCCTAAATTATATTGATTTAGCAAATTAATAGATGATGGTATAAAATATTTCTTAAAAATGTTTCTGCTTGATGTAGGTGTAGGTAGCATGCTCGCACACTCTCGCAGTGATGAAGTCTGAAATGCAGACATTTTGCCCTACTCACTTTTGTCATCTGACTTTGAGTGGGTTTTGTGACCTTCTGGTGAACTTTAATTTTTGCTATATGGGAGCTAACTGAAGCTAACTACTCTATGCAAGCAGAGACTTTATAATGAGGAGAGACAACACTCAAAGAAACCTTCAAATGTATGTGGTTAGTTTGCAATGCCAATAGATCTCACCTACAAAAAGGACCCGAAGCTGTCATCTTTGACCACATAAGGAGTTCGGATCATCTTATTAGGGGTTTGCAAAGACGTCACGTTCTGGGCGGTAACCCAGCTGCATGGCCATGTTGGAGGCACTCGGCGTAAATAACTGAATGAAGTACAATGGAGTATGCACTTTGGATACCTTAAGTAAGGGATAATGGACGACACTCCATTAGATTATCCGAAAATAAACACACGTTCGAGGTTGTAATGCTGCCACTACGCGCAGCGGTGTAGTGCGTTTATTTTTCGGATAATCTAATGAAGTGAAGTCCATTACCCCGCTTATTCTACTGTTAACAACATGTAAAATATTAAGTTAATTTTAAATTTTTTGTTATCTCATTTGGATAGTTAAAGCTGTTAAATAAGTATTTATTTCAAACTGTTACTTTAGTCCCGCATGAATAGTTGCTACGCTGGAACACTAACCAGCGGGTCTACCACCTAGGCTACATATAAAACAGTCAAAACATTGATGGAATAAAAATAAGGCATTTTTATTTTTGTAAATTGAACTGCACGTTCCCATTGATGGTGAAGTTTGATCTGCCGGCTCTCCAGTCCAGCCTCGGACAAGTATCTCCAATATGGCCGATCTGATGGCACGCTGTGCAAACCCATAATATGTGTAAAGATGGGAGCTTGTGAGAGTTGTCTAGTGTCTACATATATCCTGCCCCTTCCTGTAATGTAAATAGACCTCTGAAGTTTGCATACAATAAAGAACCAAAGCTTCCATCTTTGCCCATATATGGAGATCCAGGTGTTAATTGAGGGTAAGTTGCATTGCAAGTTAGCTCTGGGGTAGCAAAAATCAAGTTTTCTGTCTTAATGTACAGAAGATACCACTCGAATGCAGAGCAACAAAAATGTGTTGAGCAGAACGTCTCCATTTCAGACTTCTTTGTCCCTGTGAGACTTTAACATGTGCAAACCCCCATGTTGTGAAAAATCGCAAGATACCGGATCTCAAAGATGGCATCTTTTTTTGTAGGCGAACTTCTGAGGTCTATACGTAGTGGGAGCCTGGTGGAGGACTTTGTGCAATGGTGCAAACTCAATCATCTCCAACTCAACACTTCAAAGACCAAGGAGATGGTGGTGGATTTCCGCAGGTCTAAGCCCACTCTGCTACCAGTCTCTACTGATGGGGTCAATGTCGATGTGGTAAGCACCTGGGTCTCCACTTGGACAATAAACTGGACTGGCCAACACTGACGCACTCTACAAGAAAGGGCAGAGCAGGCTGTACTTCGTGAGGAGGCTGCGCTCCTTCAATGTGTGCAGCAAGCTCCTCAGGATGTTCTACCAGTCTGTTGTTGCCAGCGTCCTCTTCTATGCAGTGGTATGTTGGGGAGGAAGCACAAAGAAGAAGGATGCGGGGCGACTTGACAGGCTGGTAAGGAAAGTTGGCTCTGTAGTGGGAGCTGAAGGGAATAATTTTATATTACCGTTTCTTGCCCCAGACTAGGTGGAGGCTTAGCCACATTTACATTTAGAGGGTATTCTCTTTCTCCCTTTGATCTATTAAATGCAGATGTAGGTGTGAAATGCTCCCCACTGGCTCCTACCAGCTGTCACAATCTCCTCTTTGGGTTAAACAAAGACCTGGGTTAAACTTTAGCTGAATTATATGTTTGTGTCATTAACTGTAAATGTATTCATGTTTGGTATCATTTTTATAGTCTCAGTACAAGGAGTACAATGAATTAAGTGTAAGAATGTTTAGAACATCCTGTATAACATTTCTACCTGAGGAGCCTTCCTAATATGTTAAATAGTAAGTGGGTGTGTGTAGGTGTGTGTAGGTGTGTCTGGGTGTGGCTGACGGAAACGGCGGGAAGAGAAAGCCAATCAGAGGACGTTGTACCTATGATCACCACGTGAACCACACCCTTGCAAATTGAGCATAAAAGGCCAGCCTCTTCCGGTAGTCTTTAGAAGAGAATATTGAGAATCTGGTGAAATCCATGATGGGCTGACACAAACATGTACTTTTCTCCCTTGAGGGGCACTGGCCCCTCATTGAAAAGACCGGCTCCTGAAACATTCGACAATAATGTAATGCAAACTTGATAGTTAGCAGCTGTAAACCTGCCAATATAAACCGCAGTGACACATTTTACTATCAAAATGTCAGGAAGGGGAAAGACCAAGGGAAAAAGCCAAGCTTCGACTCCAACCAGGGACGAAACAGCTGACAACGTGAACGCTAATGGCACTGAGCCGACATTGGCTAACGTGATGAGTCTTTTGTAAAAGTTCAGGGAAGAAACGCATACCTCGATTGCAGCGGTACAAACAACTGTAATGTCTTTTGGGGACGCTTGACGGATGTCGAAAACTCATTACAACTGGAGAGTCTGTGTGCTCAGCAAGCTAAAGAAAATGCTGCCCTTAGCGTTAGGCTAGAGGACCTGGAATCTCGCAGTCGCCGTCAAAACTTAAGAGTGATAGGCATCCCGGAGGATACGGAGGGACCAAGGATCACAGAGTTTATGGAGGAATTTTTCAGCGAGACTTTAGACATGCCCAAGCAACAAAATCAGTTGCCTATCTGTGACAGGGCGCACAGAAGCCTCGTAGCGAAAAGACCCCAAACGCCCCCCTCGACCGATCATTGTACGGGTGCATCACGACCAGGTGAGACAAGAAATACTTCGGCGATCAAGGGAGAAGGGTGTGCTGACTTTCCGAGACAACAGAGTTCACATCTTCCCGGATTGGCCCCCAGACGTTGCGAAAAAGAGAGCTGCATTCAAGGATGTGAAAGCCAAGATGAAAGATCTCCCTGGTTTGCGGTATAGTCTGATTCCCCCAGCAAAGTTGCAGATCACCTTCCGAGGTAAGCGACAAGTGTTTGTCAAACCAGAGGAGGCGGAGATTTGCTTTGCCAGCACTATCGCCCCTGCCCTAGAGACAATTATGAATGAAGCAGCTGGGACCGACCATGACAGTGAAACTACTGACTGACGCATAATCAAAACAATAGTGTTACGCACGTCATGTCGGCTGCTGTCTAAGATGTGTCAAGGGAAGATTTAAAAAAAATACCACTTTTGGGCACTAGATGTCACGTTGTTACTGTGGTTTGGCAGGGCTCCAGGTGTTTGCAGATCAATAATGCTGTGTTAAGCAGCAATGGTTTTAGTGCTAAATGCACCAACTTGTGCACTTCGACGGGGAGAATGGAAGTGTCGGGGGGGAGGTGGGTTTTGTTTCTAAGGGTTTAGTTTGTGTGTGTTTATTGATATGTTTTTTTTTTTTTTTTTTTCTTTTTCTTGTTTGGACAGAACAATTTCATGTTATGTATATCTACAGTAGAAATGGCAGATTACAGGGTACAAATGCTTCTTTTCAGTGCACCACAAGTATTTACTACTTACATTTCAATACATCAGTATTGCTATAACAGCCCTTAAAGTGTGCTCATGGAATGTACATGGCATTCATAACCCAATTAAACGAAAAAAAATCTTAAGTTATCTCAAAAAAGAAAAGATTCAGATAGCTATGTTACAGTAAACACATTTAACTGACTCAGAACACCTCAAATAAAAAAAAGACTGGGTAGGTCAAGTATATCATGCATCTTTTAACAGTAGTAGTAGAGGTGTTGCCATTCTGACACACAAGTCCCTTCCAAAGTCAAAGTCAAAGTCAAAGTCAGCTTTATTGTCAACTTCTTCACATGTTCCAGACATACAAAGAGATCGAAATTACGTTTCTCACTATCCCACGGTGAAGACAAGACATATTTTACCAATTTTAAGTCCACAGACAAACATAACATTCAAGTAAACAAAAAAGTAAGTAAATAAGAGGGCACATATAATAATGAAAAAATAAGAGCAGCAAAATTTTGTTGAAATTGTGCATAGACAGTCAATAAAAAAAACTAGTGCAAAGTCAGGCCAATAAGAGGCTTGGGTAGTTCTGTTTGACCTGAGTAATGAAGAAAGTGGCATAGTGGTGCAAGTTATGTAAGAGCAGCAGAAGTGTTGTGTTTTCAGGACAACAACACCAAGTTGTAAAGTGTACAAGTGTGCAAGTGTTCAAGTGTGCAAGTGGAGTAGTGCAGGCGGCCATTGTGGGTCCAATGTCCAGGATGTTATGTAGCTGAGGGTGGAGGGGGGAGAGGAGGGGAGAGAGTTCAGCATCCTTACAGCTTGGTGTATGAAGCTGTTGGTGAGTCTGGTAGTGCAGGAGCGCAGGCTTCTGTACCTCTTCCCAGAGGGCAGTAGATCAAACAGATTGTGAGCGGGGGTGACTTGCATCACTCACAATTTTGGTCGCCTTCTGGTGAGGTGGGTGGTGTAAATGTCCTTCAGGGAGGGGAGTGAAGCACCAATGATCCTTCCAGCTGTGTTCACTATGCGCTGCAGGGCTTTCCTGTTGTATTCAGTGCAGCTTCCGCCCCACACAGCGATACAGCTGGAGAGGATGCTCTCAATGGTGCCTCGGTAGAATGTGGTCATGATGGCTGGTGGAGCACTTGCTCGCCTGAGTTTTCAAGAGGAAGTACAGGCGGCTGAGCCCTCTCTTCGCCAGTGATGCAGTGTTGGTGGTCCAGGAGAGGTCTTCGCTGATGTGCACCCCCAGGAATTTGGTGCTGCTCGCTCTCTCCACCACAGCACCGTCGATGGTCAGTGGCAGGTGTTGGGTGTGACCTCTCCGGAAGTCAACAACAATCTCTTTGGTCTTGCTGACGTTCAGCAGGAGGTTGTTGTCCCTGCACCACGTGGTCAGATGGTCGACCTCCAACCTGTATTGAGTCTCAAATTAAGCCCTTGGTGATGAGACCCACCAGAGTTGTGTCGTCAGCAAATTTCACTATGTGATTGTTGCTGTAGGTTGCAGTGCAGTCATCGTCAGCAGGGTGAAGAGCAGCGGACTGAGCACGCAGCCTTGGGGGGGCCCCTGTGCTCAGTGTGATGCTGCTTGAGGTATTGTTGCCAACACGTACTACTTGGGGCCTCTGACAGAGGAAGTCCAGTAGCCAGTTGCAGAGGTAGGTACTGAGTCCCAGTTTGTCGAGTTTGCAGATGAGTTGTTGTGGTATTATGGTGTTGAATGCAGAACTGAAGTCTATAAACAGCAATCTCACATATGAGTCTCTTTTTTCCAGGTGGGTGAGGGCTGGGTGGAGGGCAGAGCAGATTGCATCCTCTGTAGACCGCTTGGCTCGGTATGCAAACTGGAAGGGGTCCAGGGTGGGGGGGAGAATGGCTTTGATATGTGACATGACAAGCCACTAACTGAAGTGGAGATTAGGAAAGATAAATGGGGTCGATATTTAATCAAAGGCCTTTTGTATGGAGAATATACATCTTTTTTGAATATTTATGCACCTCCAAACCATCCAATAACATTCCAAACGCATGTATTCTCTATTCTCTCAGACTGGTTGTTTCCCTCCTCAGTGGTGGGTGGAGATTTCAACTGCTGTCTACATCGCCTAGATAAGTCCCATAAGCTGCAACTTAATTCTAGCTTCAGTCAATCTATCTTGCAATGCCTTTCTGAATTAGGTCTGCTTGACACCTGGAGAACATTACACCCCAATGCTAAAGAGTATACATTTTATTCAAATTTACACAAGACCTCCTCTACAATTGATTATTTCTTTACACCCAAAGTGCCAATGGGGAATGTTATTTCATGCTCAATTGGAAATATTTTGATATCTGACCATGCACCAATATTTCAGTCCAGGGCACAGTGCTATCTACACACAACACCCCTCGCTCTAATATCGTCCGGGTGCCTCAGGGCACACTGAGGAGGAACCGGCATCACTTGGTGCCATTGCAGACCAACAGTGAGGTAGTCGACACTGATGAGCCACCGGTGGGAGAAGAGGCAACATCCCCAGAGCCAGCTCCACCAGTGACAACACCACCAGAGCCAGCTTCACCAGTGACATCACCCACCAGAGAGGGCTCCACCACAGAGACTGTGCGGACCAGGTGTGGGAGAGAGGTTAGAAAGCCGCAGAGACGGTACAATCCAGAAAGTGGATTGTAATTGTGAAATTGTTCTGCTGTACTGTTTACATTTACCTGAAACCTAAGAGTTTAAGTTTTGAAGAATATAGCCTGCTAAAGTAATAGTTCACAGTGTGGTAATGTGTAAGTTATTTATTTCTATTTTGCATGCTTGACACAGGGACAGATCAGGGACAGGTCTTCCAGCAAAAGGGCAGAATAAACCCCTTAAGACTTGTAGAGACAAAGGTAGTGCACCCTTTGTTCTCAAAGAAAGGGAGATGTGGTATTATGGAATAATGGTGTAAGGAATGCTTTTATTTTGAAGCAACTGGAGGTGACGTCAGTACCGGGGTTAAGGGTTAAGGGAAACTTTGTTCATGCACTGGAGGTCAGCTGCTGTACTGAGTTGCTAAATAAAGACAGACTCGTCAGACACGTCGTGGTGCGAACTTCTTTATGGGAATAACTCGACAGCCACCAAGTGGTGTGACTTAACCATGAGGACTTTGGTACAAGTTACTTCAAAGGTCTATTGGCTTGTTCATGAAAATGTGGCCAGAAGTGAGCACATGCTAGATGCCATTTTAAAAGATGGCAGCCGCTATTTTCAGGGGTGCTCAAGTATGAAATTGAAGTAACCTAAAACATGGGTATTTCCATAACTTTAATTTTGTTAATAAAAAAGAAAGCAATCGCTGCTGCCATTGGGGTTTTCCAGGGATTTCTCATCTGTCTTTTTGTCTATCCTTCCTTCCTCCCTCCGGTCTTAGCCCCTCCTTCTAATTAATTTTGTGAAGGAAACGAGGAAGGAACGATAGGAGGATGGAGGAATGAAGGAGAGACCGATGCGAGAGTTGAGATGTTCTGCTCACTCACGCATCACTTTTAAAGGCACACTATGCAAGATTTTCACCTTTATGAAGCCAATTTGATGGTAAACGAACTTGTAATAGGTAAATCGTTCACCTAGCATAGCTATACAGCATACATAGCGAGTCCCTACCGAGAAAACCACCCATGCAACTTCCAAGAGTGGCGCCCCGCCAAAACTCTCGAGAATCTGAAACA
This sequence comes from Alosa alosa, assembly GCF_017589495.1. NCBI lineage: Eukaryota > Metazoa > Chordata > Actinopteri > Clupeiformes > Clupeidae > Alosa > Alosa alosa. The sequence continues at coordinate 19,393,755 of NC_063192.1, read as the reverse complement.
TTACCTTGTCAGTAGATATAGCTCTTTGGAGATAGTTTTTGCCTGTTGTTAATCCTTCACCTCCACAACAAAAGCATTTGCATTGTGTACAGGGGGGATAAGTAGTGAGAAGTTTGCTATTTGCAATAGTAGAGTAACATATAAATCCATCGTGACTCTAGAGGGAGCTCTAAACTCGCCCAAAATACCTAAACCTGCATAGTATACCTTTAAGAGACATCAATTACTGATGATGCAGCGCATCTTATAAACAGACACGCAAATTGCAGAGAATATACCAAATCCTAAAAAAGTCATATGAACATGGACTCTTCCCACTTATTAACCCTAATAATGAGGTAGGCTAATGTTTGATAGTTCTCGAGACATGAATGAATACTTATTATACAATGCATGAACAAAACTGGCATGAACTTTGCATGGTAGTTTGTGATAATTCCAGGATGTAAAGGTCCTTTTTTGGTCTATCAAAAGTTTATTGATGTTTATTGATGCAAATAAATCCCTGAAGTTGTTTGAAACCGAAAGTTGACAGACAGGAGGGAACCTTTCACCTTGGCAGCTTGGACCAATGATCGCACAATTCCGACTGAAAGCGCTCCCGCGTAGGGTACTCTTGTGTTTCCTCAGTACCTCAGTCTTGCCTCCTCTGGTAGCAATTAGATGAATGAGATGTCCTTGATGACGTCGGGCAGTGGAGTTGCCTCCAGAATTCTCCGACCAGCCGTTGCCAGATTTGGACTTCGGGCTGGATTCGGGTAGCCTACCAGATGTCTACAGTGACGGGGAAGTGTCGGAGCTAGACACCGACCCAGATGTTGACATGGAAGAACCGCGGGCACCCTCTCCCCCGGTGTCTTCCAGAACCTTGGGCACACAGCTACACGAGGTAGCCCTGAGGGCGGCTAGCAAGCTAGGCCTTCCCCTCCCCACCCACCACAGAGAGCTCGCTGCTGGATGGGGAGTACTACAATGGGCCCAAGGTGCCTCCTCCCAGCCCCATTCCCCTCTTTCCAGAGGTTCATAGGGAGCTGGTAAAATCATGGACCAACCCCTTCTCAGCCCGCTCTCCAGTCCCGGGCTTCGCAGCCTACATGCACCTGGACCAGGCGAAGGAGGTTGGATACCTCTCCTTCCCACCGGTGGAGGATGCTGTAGCGGGCTACCTGTCCCCATCTTCACCCACTATGCGCCTGGGGCAGAGGGCCCCTCCTCCCCCCCCCGTTGGGAAGACACAAGCGCCCGGAGAAGGGCTACCTGGCGGCTGGGCAGGCAGCATGCTCCATCAACACAGCGGCACTGCTGCAGAGATACCAGGCAAAACTGCTCACTGAGCTGTCATCTGCCCTGGGCGATGACAGTGAAGTGGTGGTGGAGCTGCGCAGGGCAACGGACCTCTCTCTTCGCCTCACCCGCTGCTCCTCACAGGCTGTGGGGCGTGCAATGGCAGCATCAGTGGCGACACAGCGCTTGCTGTGGCTCTCACTGGCTCAGCTCTCAGATTGAGAGAAGACCCCACTCCTTGATGCCCCGGTGAGTGTGGATGGGGTGTTTAGGGACGCAGTCGGGATGATGACTGCGAAGTTTGAGGCAGAACAGAAAAGCCGTGTGGCCTTTCAAGCCTGGATGCCACGCAGCGGCAAGGCCGAACCCCGTGGCTCAACAGGGTCGACAGCGACGGGGGGCATGAAAAGGGGGAGTGGTTTTCGCTCTCTAACCCCACCGGCGAAGTTCCAGGCACGTAGGGGGTGGCAGAGGCATCCCTTCAGACCGCCAGCACAGCCGCAACCTCAGCCTCAGCAGCCGGCAGCTCAGAGACAGAGCACGCCCCTGGCTCCACACCACACGGTGGCCCGCCGCGGGGGTATGAATAGGCCTCAGCGGACCTGATGGCAGAGGCCTGAAGAGAGGGGGCGGGGAGGAGAAATCCCCACCGCGAAAAAAGACAGCCTGTTGCTCACATGCAAAAATAATGTCAAGCACGTTGTGCCAGTCTACACAAGCACTACACATTCATGTTCAAAACACTGTCCCTGTTGGTGCAGAAATAAATCATGTTTGTGCAATGTCCCCCTCTATACATCCACTAGTAGTTCAGCAGCCAGTCACCCATGTTTATCTAGACAATGTGAGGAGCTGCCCTCTGATCACAACCCCCTCCCCCCAAGCTCGGGTGGGGATGAGGTTGAAAACAGACATATTGGCCATGAGCGGGCTAGCCCCCGACCAAATATTCAGCAGCTGGCAGTGCAGGAGACCCACTTAGTGTTGTCACATCTGCATCGCCTGGGCTTTGCAGTCAACATGAAAAAGAGTTCTCAGACCCAGTCAGACGTCACGCTATCTGGGCATGGTGTTGAACTCTGTGACCATGACAGCCACCCTCTCTCAGGAGAGGAGGAAAGCATAATGTTGTGCGCTGCCCAATTCAGGCTTGGTCAGAGGGTCACTTCTCTTCTCTGCCAGAGGCTTTTGGGCATGATGGCGTCCGCAGCAGTCGCCCTGCCGCTGGGGCTGCTACGCATGCGGCCTTTTCAAAGGTGGTTCCTGTCCCAAAAACTCAACCCCACCAGAGACAGGCACCGCAGAGCGGTGGTGAACTCGAAATGCAGGAAAGCCCTGTCGATATGGAGGTCCCCTCGGTTCCTCAGTGCCGGGGCCCATCTGGGCTTAGTGACGCACCGCATGGTGGTCAAGACAGATGCCTCATTGACAGGATGGGGAGCTCTATGCAATGGGAGGTCAGTGAACGGGTGCTGGTCAGCTGCACAGGCCAAATTGCACATAAATGTATTAGAGCTACAGACGATTTTGCTGGCGCTGCGCCATTTTCTTCCCATGTTGAGGGGTCACCATGTGCTGTTCAGGACAGACAACACAACGGCCATGGGATATATAAATCGTCTCTACATCTCCTAGCGAACCGCTTACTGTTATGGGCTGTGGAACCTCTCTCTCAGGGAGGTGCATGTGCCAGGCCATCTCAACTATGGCGCGGACCTGACATTGGGTGTCATATTAGAATTTCTACAGCAGATATTTAATGAGGGCAAAGCCGCCTTGACCCTTAAGGTTTATCTGGCGGCCATTTCCACATGCCATGGGCATTGATGGGAAAACCCCGGGGAGCCATCCGTTGGCATCACGCTGGCTGTTGTGAGGCGCCTTAGGGTGCCTCATAAATCTCTGGTGCCCATGTGGGATCTGTTGGTGGTGTTGCGTGCGCTTACAGGGCCTCCCTTTGAGCCCCTGGGAGAGGTGGACATAAAATGTGTCAGCAAAGCGTGTAAGTGACATGCAAGCCCTGTCTATCAGCCCTTCATGTCTTCAGTTCTCTGGGGATGATAGGGTGATTTTGCGCCCCAATGCTGCTTATACACCTAAGGTGATCACGACACCTTTCCGTAAGCAGGTGATTGATCTTTCAGCTTTCTCACCGCCCCCCTTTGCATCAGCGGAAGATGAGCAGATGAGTAAACCGTGCCCTGTGTGTGCCATCCGGTTTTACATGGAGCGCACAAAGGGGTTCAGACAGTCAGATCAGCTGTTTGTGTGCTTTGGCTCGCAGGCTAAAGGCAGAGCTTTGACCAAACCAAGTCTATCGCGTTGGATTGTTGAAGCTATTGTATTATCCTACAGGAGTCTGTCTTTAGAACCTCCTGAGGGGCTGCGTGCTCACTCTACTCGGGGGGTGTCTTCCTCCTGGGCTCTCTTAAAGGGAGTCACAGTGGAAAAAAATTGCTGTTCTGCATGCTGGAATTCTCACCACACATTCATTCGTTATTACATGTTGGATGTGGCTGGGCCTAGTTTTTTACAGGAGGTATTGGGGGTGGGGACTCAAACGTCACCTTCAAAAAAAGGGAGGGACACTGTGCATAAGCGAACCACACTGTGTATAATAATCTCGCCAGGCATGCTGCCGGAGGAGGGCTAGCCCTGTGGGTTAGTGCTCTTGATCTCCACTGTAATCCACGCGTGAGGGAATACGGTCCCATGTGTTAGATCGCAGTCTCTGCGATAGGAAACGTCTGGGTTACATATGTAACCTCGGTTCCCTTAGCAGGGACCAGATCTAACACAACGTGGGGTTTACAGTGTCTTCCTGAGCTTCTGCGCTCAGTATTGTAAGAGGCGGAGGCGGCGTCCGTCATTTATATTTGTAGCCCTGGGGGCGGGCTCAGGGATTGACTGACGCCTTCTCAGCCTGTCGGCGTGAGTGAAAAGTGCTTCGATTGGATCCGTGCCTACGTCACGTCCTATGTGTTCTGGTCCCTGCTAAGGGAACCGAGGTTACATATGTAACCCTGACGATTTCTAGGCTAGCTGTTCATTGGAACAAATGCGTCAATCGAGACGCCATCTTGCCGCGGTGATCCACTCCTCTATAATGGATTAGCGTCAATCTAGGCAAAGATCTAACAAAAATAAAATCACCAAAAATCGTCAAAATCTCAAGCAATTATCTAGTTTTTTGGGTTGTTCCAACTGACAGACATGTATTTATGGTCGAGTCTAGAGAAAACTAAGCTTTTGACGATTTGACGCTTTTAAAGATACATTTTACCCGTCTAGCCCCATAGAGTCCCATTCATTCTGCACTAGCTAGTGGCGGCCCCTAGAAGAACAATGAGTGAACTGCAACCAGGTTCGATACAATGAAAGCATACAGGCTCTCCGTAGACAGGCTCTGGTTGAGGCCACATACCTCTCGTCTCGTTGACTCATGTAAATTGTGATCTCACCAGAAGTTGCTGTAGATCTGTAGAACATTTACTTCCGTGCTTTAACATGGTCTGCTACTACATACGCCAGTCGTTACTTTTATAATCATGGGTCAATGCTTTGGGCAAACGAGATGTAGCTTAATTCACAAATGAAAAAGCCATGAGAAAGGTGATTCGAAACCGAGTTTGCCAACATTTTGAGAAGTTCCCAAATTTGTCGCTAATTGCTAAAAAGGTTTTCTATCGCTGGGGATGGCCAAACGTCGCTAAATAGGTAACACTGACAATACGAGAGACCTAGTTTAGAGCTTCAGATCCCCGCTCCAAGATGGCGGCGGTGTTGACGCATGCTGACGCATGCTTTTCCAAGACACAAATTGTCCTGGTTTTTGGTGGAAATTAACTTATTCTTGGTTGTGTTTTACGGACCTATTCTGATGATTGGCAGCAGAAATACAGTTTACCAATTACCAGCAACTGCTGCGCAACCAAACCTACCCTGACCGCAATTAGATCTGAACCGGACCAGCACCGGATGCACTCCAAAATCCGGTCTGAATACAGCAAACGGATCAGTCCCATAGTCGCCCTAGTCCAGAGTGTAACTCCCAAAAGTATGTGTTGACGTCAGCTGATGTATGCCCGCGAGGAAATAAAACCTGCATGAAATGAAGTTGGTCGTCAGCCTTTGTTTTAAGTAATATTAGGCCAGAGGGCAAAACATTACAACAATAAGTTATTGTTGCTGTTTATGTTTAAGGCATTTCAGTATTTGGAGCATGTAAAGTCCAAATGCTGAAATGAAGACATAAATAAACAAACTTCAACACTTATTTTCTGTAAAGTTATCCTATGTAAACTGAAATGACATGTTTGTGAAAAGCATCCAATCTCAAATCAACCAATATAGGGACAAGGTCTGCTCAGCTCTCTTAAGACAGGCCTGTACCAAATAAATACTTCAGACACGTTGAAAAAGAACATTAGGCTACAACTAAGACTAAATTAATTGTTAACCGTAGCCTATTTCGCCTTGGAGTTTTCCTGCCTGGTAGAACTAGTGGGATATGAGGTAGCCTGTTTAGACTGCTTCACGAGTGTTGTAGCCTACCATCATCCTATGGAGAAAGAAAACTCACTCGGCTCGTCAGCGGTGTTGTGCAGCCTACAGGATCACTAGCACACGCAAACTCAAGCAAAAGATAATGTTGACTAACAAGTTAAACGAGAATAGGCCTCCTGGTAAACACAAAGGCTAGCCTAGCCCATGGACGAATTATGAACTTTCAGGCCCCTGGGCCCAGATGTTTTAATGGCCCCCCACTAATTGTCGCATATGTGGGAGGGGGTCCTCCCCCAGAATTTGTTTAATTTGTTTGATGTGATTTCCTAGCCTAGAAATCTAGACGCACCCTAGTGGCAGCAAATTACATTTGCTTCCAGGGCTAGTCTAGCAACTCTCCGTTGGCTTGTGAGCTCGAAAAATTAAACTTCAGGCCAATCAAATCGTGTATAGAGTTGTTAGGCGGGCTTAACATAATGATTGATGGCAGAGTTGCAACGGTTTGGCTTGAATTCCCTGCTACTTGAAAACAAAGAAGATGGATGTTGCTGTTGGCCAACTGTGTGACACGAGTTAAGCTTGTTTTAAGATGGCAAAAGTTTGAACTAGCCAACTAGCTCGCTGGTGGGAAAACGATGGGACTCCAGCTGTCCCTATTTGCGTGCAGAGGGAATTTGAAAGACAACCGATTATCCCCCCCTCAGACTGAGCACTGTGAACGGTGAGTGCCCAGACCCTACATTTTAATGTGGGTCTGGCTCGTCAGGCTAGTGATTTCCTGTATTCTGGTGTGTTTTGGGGATGGCCAATACTAAATTCAATCAGATTCATAGCCTACATTCTGATTTGTTTCAAAGGCTTGGGCTTCAGGGGCCCCTGACCTGGGCCCGGTAGGCCCGTGCAGTAATCCATCCCTGGCCTAGCCTGCTGCTAAACCATACCAACCTCAACAACAACAAATACTGCTAGCCAACTGCTTGCCATACCAGCTGGCGTGCGTGCTAGGAGTGTGATGCGAGTTATGAATAAATGTTCCCTGCAACATTAGGACCTACCTCAAAACGAAGTACCCAAACAAAGGTGAATGCAAGTCAAAAGGCATTTCTTCACAATGGAAAATGATTGAAACCTCAATTAATGTAAAAAGTAGCCTAGGCCTTAGTCTTAGGTGTGCCTTAGTTCAGCCACCACCACCTGGATAACAGTGTAGCCTACTCCGTTAGCTGCCACGCCTCCTAGTTGGAAGAGCACAATAACGTTAGAGCCCGTCAAGGCCTACGCTACGCCTACTCAGAACAGGTTGCTATTGGAGTAGCTAAAGCAAAATAGCGATGCTGCTAGGCCTGCCCCAAAACGCTACTTTAGCCTGTTTTCTTCTAGCAACACTTTCATTTACTATGTTAGTCATGCCGTTATCTCAATGAGCAGTGCAGTCCTACTGTAATAGGCTACTTATCATAGGCCTATCATATCGTAACATAACATATCATAACATAAAATAACGTATCATAGGCTAATATATAATATATTATAACATAAAAAACAAAACGTGTCTAAAACCAAAATCACTTACCAAGACATCCGCTGTGCAGATCTTTTTCCTCTGTGTGTGAGAGACTCCGAAGCGATGAAGTTGCACGAGACTTGAAAAGAGCGTGTTTGGCCTGCAGTCCGCAACGCGTGTGTTCTTAAAGGGGTGGTTCAGGATTTTGGACATAGGACCTCATTTCCAAGTAAGCAAGTGTGATATTTATCAGTGGAGACCGTTTTCAACACGTTTCATCCAGTCGTTCTAATTGCAGAGTTAAGCGCGTGCTAGGCTAAGCGCAAGTCAACGGTATGTGCTAGCCTGCCACTAAAAACAGTCTTACCTACTCCAAAGGACACTCGAGGCAAATTCCAGACAATCAATGTAAATGTCTGTGTTGATAGAATAGTGTAAGAAATACAACTACCCTCGCATCGCGTTGCAATAGTTATACTTTGTTCCCTGAAGTTGGTAGTAGTCATTTTGCATCTCAGCGGCGTACTGATATTACCAAGGCTACTACTAGGTATCCCCATTGGAGTGCGCTTTACTTTTTGGCGCAGTACTACTAACTGGAGCAAGTATAATTCCGCCGCTGCTAAGACACTAGTCCCTCAAAATGTAATGCGATCGTTGAAATGCAAGGATAGAATAATGTTAGAAATAAAACTATCAATACAGACATTTACATTGATAGTCTAGCGTTATAATTTATTTGCCTTGGGTGTACTTTGGAGTGGATAAGACTGTTTTTAGTGGCAGGCTAGCACATACCGTTGACTTGTGCTAGCCTAGCACCTGCGAACTCTACAATTAGAAGGACTGGATGAAACGTGTTGAAAACAGTCTCCACTGATAAATATCACACTTGCTTACTTGGAAATGAGGTCCTATGTCCAAAATCCTGAACCACCCCTTTAACCTATCTGTGTGAGTATCAATCTTTATGATGCTCCACGCACCTGGCGCAGATAGGGGAACAGGTATATCCATCATACGGACCTATTGCGGACTTGACAACACCTGCCCCGGTCCGCGCCGCGTGTGTTCTTAACCTATCTGCGTGAGTATCAATCTTTATGATGCTCCACGCACCAGACACTGATATGGGAACAAGTATCCACTATACGGAGAGTTTCAATTGCACGGGAGCAGCACGGGAGGGAGGGGGAGGAAGTAGCGAGCTAGCTCTCTGTTTTGTTTGAAAGTCAACAGAAGTGACGTTACCTAGCATCGCTTAGAGCACCTTTAACATAAGAAACTTATAACTGCTTGTAACAACTTATGCATAGTATTGTTAATATTGTGTTATCAATGTGGCAAAAACAGGCAAGGCTATGCCTTATATAAGGCTAGCCTTATATAGTTGGTATAACTGATGAAGGGACATTATGAGAACTGTTTAGACTCAGCGGCCGTAAAGTGACAATGCACCATTTATACAAGTTAAACAGCATAACATTTGTAGCATTTCTTAATGAATGAATCTAAAAACACACAGTGATAGTATAGATAAATTATAGGAATTTAACATTCATCAGAATCTGACCTTTTTTGTTGTTTTTGGAAGGGGAGGGGGGCAATGTCACAGATTTTCACAAATCAAATGTGGCAACCCTAGTCCAACATGTCAGACTTTTTATACTCCACCTCTGCAGTGGCCAGCAGCCCATGCTGACATAAGTCAGGAGTGGTCAGCCACAGTTGATACCGAACAAGCCTTATTATGACCGCTGCTAGCGAAGCTACGGGACACTAAAACACTGGGGCACATGAAATTTGGTGGGTATGTAGCCCCCCTAGACTTTTACAGAAAATTTTCGTTTGGTCCCGGGAGGCCACTCCTCCTCCGCGTTGGGCCCCAAAATATGCAGTTTTTCCTAAATAACTACCTGAACCGTTATGTGTACATTTAGTGACTGTACACTCATTGGCCTGTAGATGGTGGTGCACACACATACACACGCACGCACATACTATCGGTATCGGCAATTAGAACGGCCGATACATAATTACAAATTCAGTAGGATTAAAGGAAAACCAAATATTCATCATCATTTGGCTGCATTTCCAGTTCCAGATGTTACGTAGTCGTTTGTCCACCAGATGGCGCATCGTTGCAGTGAGACGTAATTTTGTAGGATGATTTTCACATGAAATGTCATTCCCATTTCTTCTTGAAGCCGAAATAAATCTGAGAATGTTTATCGGACATGCTTGGTTTTAACTGCAGGTACGTTAATCTTATACAAGTTGTATAGGCCTACCTACGACCTAGGTAAAATAATGTTAGGCCTACCGTTAGCATTGGTTGAGTGATGGAGGCCAATTTGATTATTGACCAGTGTATTTGTAGAAAACCATAAATGCAGTTACCAAGCACATGATATCAGCGCTGTAATGTATCTTTTGCCTGTCATCTTCTTTTCTGACCATTATAGCCAGTCACAACGCGTTTGCTAATGTGGTTTTCTAATGGAAAATATAGGCCTAGCCTACCTGAAAGATAACCTGTCTATGAAGCATCCTAAACAGGCTGGGACATTTCTGCTTGCTAAATAGGTTTTTCTGCCGTTGATTCGCTCACAGTCCTTGGTGGCCCTGTCAGTGCTTTGTGAAATGTTGCATTAGCCTATAGTAAGACCACAAAAAGTCTCAAAAAGCATCTGAGCTAACGTTCATTCCCAAACAATCCTCTATTTTCAAAGGTGTTTCAAGTAACGTTAAGGAAGAGCATGGCTCAATTGACTAGACTACATCAATTCGTCAAAGTGAATAATTTGTGTCAACTCGTCACAATGTAGATGTATTAACGCACCAGTGATGATCTAGACAATGGCATATTATTTGCAGATAATAATTAATTTGTTTTCAAAAAATATTTTTAGGCCAATTAGGTGAAAATGGATAATTTTCCACGGCACACCTGACGATCACTCACGGCACACTGGTTGAAAAACACTGTATTAAGGCCATGAAGAGATTTTTTCATGAAAAACTTGAATATGTAGGCTATCTTTCAGATACTAAGATGAGTCTTCAGGGGTTAATCAGTGACTGCAGTGCATCTTTAACAAGAGAGCTTTTGACATTTTGACAGTTATTTTGAATTTAGGACAATCTATACCATCCTAATTTAGGATTCCTCACTTGGGAAATACCTTAATGGATGGTTTTGCCCCCCCCATATGTTTTGTAATACCAACAATCCTGAAGATAAGATTTCAGATTTAGGATATTTCTGTAATGAGCCCCCTTTACATGCGCATCCTCCATGCACATTTTTCAGCCCAAGATATCACCAGCACCAATGATAACCTCTGGTGTGGCGTGATTCTAAATTGCATGTGGAAATCATATAGGCTATTGATAACAACATATCTGCTTCAAATGCTTCCTCAGTGTTCAATGACAGAGACAGGTTAGCAGCAGTTAAGGACATGAAAACATTTTTCTGTCATAGTGAATGTTGAATTATAAATTGCTTCATTGAAAATCATTTTAAAATTTCCTCATTTGCCTTATCTAAACAATCAATATGCTGTAAATCTTAATTGCTTCTAGACATCCCCATTCCTGGGAAACAGTGAGTCATAGAGTCATATACTCTATTGTTTAACGGTTCATTAAAGGGCAGTCTTAATTCACATTTGCTTAGTTTTTATTTTTTTAAGAGACCAAAAAAAAAACATGTACAACTAAAATGATAGAAAACAAAAGGTGACAATATCAAGTTTCACATAGATATTTACACACAGAATAGGGAATGGGAATGGGGAACAGGAGGAAATGCAGTAAAACACGTATTTAAATGATTACTCCTTTAAGGAGTAATCAAGGGATCAGATAAATATACTTAACACTTGGTAAGAACCATATAGTAACCATAATATGTAAGGAAGTTAGCAATACTTTGCAGTTTGGCAAAAGGTAAATGGAAGGATTTTATAAGAGATCAAAACAGCAGTCTGTAGACATGTCCAGTGTCAGCCAATCAGCAGCCTGTGCAGGCAACATAAGCACAAATCTCACAGATATCCATGTGGGTTGTGACCAGTGCTGTCAACAAACAATCAGTCAAATTAATCAGTGAAAGTAATAGTCAGTCACCCTGTTTTTAGAGTGTTGCAGTACTCTTGAGTTCCTTGCACACTATCGTTATATGGACAGGTTTATAAGCAGATGATGATAAGATATGGACTTTCATTAGTTTTATATCTTTCCCGATAAAAACAGGTAAACTTCCCAGAGCGGCCCAATAGATTTTCGATATGGTGTGTCTTACCCAGTCTGGTGAGGGAAGCCTTTGCGTCTTTGCTTTGGCACAAGGGTTTGAATTCCTCGGGGAAGCCAGGGCTGTTACACATGGTTGCTGTGTTGATAAGGCCGATACGGGATTTCTGTTTAACTGCTGGCTCCTGGTCCAGAAAATCCTTCAGTTTCTTTACCACTTCCAGGGGAAAAGAGAATCCGCCCTCCTAAATATTGTAAATGGATAAACCCAGTTTAGACACGATACAGATAAAAATTCTTATCCCAAGATTTTATTATTAGCATTATTAATACATTATAGTGGCAAATCACAATAACATTACCTTGACTATAACATTTTCAGCTGGCTGATAGAAAGCCATTAAGACCAGAGCGAAAGGTATGAAAGTCTTCATGTTGGTGTGGTTGATCCTTCTCCGAGATGTGTCCCTGTTATGTGCTGTTGCTCTGCCCTCTTGCTTGCCTTTTATATGATTTACTCCACTAATAAGTGGCACGTTATTAGGACAGAGTAAAGATTCCTCTGGTTAATCATTGTTAAGTATAATTTACAACATGTTGAAAAGCATGTACAGTGTTTCTATAAAAAGAAAAGAGATAAAAACTATTTGTGCACAGTGTACAACATGACTATTGTCTAAGATTATTTGGTTGTACAGATAGTTAATCCATCTTCTACCCTTATATCTCTCTCACTGTCCTCTACTCTACTGCAGACTGGGGAAGATTGTCATATTTAGATCAACACACCTTCAGAATTTCAGCATTTCAGTTCCCTATCTTTTTGTTTGAAAATATGAATTCAATTCTGTCAATAAATTGTATATAAAAATATCAATATAGTTCATCTTCAGTATTGCTTAATTACACATCTTCATAATTAACTGTATTAAAGAAAACAAATGCTAAAGTAATTTTAATCTTAATGATCAATTAACTCAATAATTCTTTAAATTTCTGCAAAAAAGGTTCTTTTCACAAAAGCCTGTCATTATAAGTTTATGAAGTTCATCATCATAAATAATAATCATCACCATTTAATTATTAATGACAGGTTTCATTGGAACTTCCTGTCTTAACATCCAGAGATTGTGTTGTGTTACCTTGCCTCATTACTGCTAAAGGATGAGAATGTGAAGACACTGTTGTCTGTGAAGCACTCAGGGTAAAGCTGGTTATATGATTAGAAGTATGTTTAAATTGTCTGGACAAGACCTTTTAAATCCTCAAATGTCAGGTGTCAGGCCATGGATATGTTTCAGCAGGTGTGTATACACTATAAAAGGTAAGAGGTTTTGACAAGATATATGATTGTCAATATACACAATGCAAACATAACACGAAGACCTAGTCAAAATTAGTTCCGATTTAAACTGTTTTAATGTGCGCACTGAGGGCCAGATGTGCTTTTGCACCCACTTCAGGCGTATTTGTTTCGCAACGTGCGTGTAAAATCATTGCGAGGTATGTACAAACAGGCCGCAAAGATGTCAAAGCTCAGACGGTGACCGTGATTTGTTCAAGTAAGAGTTGTTCCTGGACCAACATTCTAATGACGGTCCTGGACCAACAACTCTTTAACCAATAACAGCCTTGTGATGTCATTAATGTGAGCCTTCTGCTTCTCCCATTGCCATTTTGAAATTTCCTTCCAGAAACAACCAGTGGATCACCAACTTGTATCTCAATACAGGTAGGTCCTTGCATATTTGTGTGTAAATTAGTTGTAAAATAAAATAATTCTGAGTGGAATCTGAATATATGCACCTTAGATTTTTTTTATTTTCGTTTTAGCTGACTTGGTTCCATGTTTGTCTTATGTTAGCTGCCAGGCTAGGGACCATACATTTACTGTAATACATTAGCTTCCTAATAGGTAATTCAGTGGCTATGCATCTTTTAAATAACTTATTTCGATGGGATACAGTAGTTGAAGTAGCTTTGAAGCTCATTTAGCAATCTTGGTGCCGTTGTTATTATGTTAGAGGCTAGGCTAGGGAACATACATTTATGCTACCAAATTAGCTTGCTAATAGGTAGGTGCAGCATGCAACTATGTGAAGTGCCAAGCCGGTGTTATGTTAGTTCACTGGCTAAGGAGCACACTTTTGGACTACTAATGTAGCTTGGTAATAGGCTAAAGCAGTAGCTTTTGTTTGTACATGGTCCTGGAGCGACGTTGCCATGTTGGTCTTGGACCCACATTGTCATGTTTGTCCAGGACCGTCATTACATTGTTAGTCCAGGACCCACATTATCATGTTTGTCCAGGACCATCATTACAATGTTGGTCCAGGACCGACTACAATGTTGGTTCAGGACCCACATTTTCACGTTTGTCCAGGACCGTCATTACAATGTTGGTCCAGGACCCACATTGTCATGTTGGTCCAGGACCCACATTGTCATGTTGGTCCAGGACCCACATTGTCATGTTTGTCCAGGACCGTCATTACAATGTTGGTCCAGGACCGACTTTACAATGTTGTCTTCACCAAATGTTGGTCCAGGACCGTCTTTAGAATTTTGGTCCAGCACGGTTTTTACAATGTTAATCCTGGACCAACATCGCCATGTTGATCCTGGACCAACAACATGGTGATGTCACTCCTGGAAGATGAACAACAAACAAAAGTCACTGCTTTAGCCTATAACCAAGAAGAGACCCAATAGTTGATATAGCTTTGAAGCTGATTTAGCAATCTTGTTGCCATGGTAATTCGTGCTAATGTTAGCTGCTAGGCTAGGTAAAATACAAAAAAATAGCTTGCTAATAGGCAATACATATCTGTCAGTTGTCGTTAGACAGATTTTTTTCTTGTTACATTTCTGAGAAATTTGCCATGTTTATACCTTTATACAATAAGCTGCAAAATATTTTTTATGCTTTCTTTATTTCAGGAAAATAACAAATGGTCGCACTCCAAAAATCTTTTCTTGCTTTTTAATCCATTTAAGCACAGGGGTTAATTGACAAACGTTTTGGCCTGATGGCCTTCGTCAGTTTGTTTCATCCCTATGGCTACTTCCTAGTTTTAAATAGACAAGTTTATTCAATTAGTGACACCTGTCCTCATTAGCTCCGTATGAATTCAACAGGCGCTCCGACACATCAGGCCTCACCGGCCGTTCATCAGTCGGAGCGCTTGGTGTCTTCAAAGTGCAACACAATCATTTACATTTCAACAACACACCACCACATATCGTATAGTCAGACAATGATAAATACATAAGACAATAACATGTAAGTTACCCTACAATCACAGAATTGACGACAGGTCAAAGTCTTTATTTATTCCCTCTGGTGACATAGAACGTAGGCGATACATCCAGAAAGACTCCCTCTGAAGGAGCTTTTTGTCTGTATCTCCTCCTCTGCGAGGTCTTTGTACGTGCTTTATACCAGTGCATTTCAGATCTTCTAAAGTGTGATTCTTTTCTATGAAGTGTCTTGCTACAGGTGAAGTTATATCATTCCTACTAATGGCTGATTTATGTTCACTCAGTCTTGTTCTTAATTGTTGCGATGTTTTCCCAACATATAATAACTGGCAAGGGCATTGCAAAAGATAAATTATGTTTTTCGTAGAACAATTTATTAATGAATCTATTTTGTACAATTCTCCCGTGTGAAAGCAGCTGAACGTATTGGTTTTTAGCATGTGTGGACAAGCAGCACAATTTCTGCAAGGGAAGCACCCCTTGATAAAGGAGGGCTTCCCTGTGCGAATGACGTCCGACCTTACCAATAGATTATATTTTCTATTATATTTTTAATTATCTACAAAGAGGCCAGACAACATCACAGACTATGAAAACAGACTGCCCACCTGCACCAACACCGCAATATTTCCAGATGGAAATTATCCATGTGGGCACTGTGCATAGGACAATTTCACACACAAATGTCACTCCTTCAATCACCCTATAACAGGAAAAGAACTATGGGTTAAAGGAAAAATCTCATGCAGCACTACTAATTAGGTATATTTGATGTCCCTGTGGGAAAGCATATGTAGGAAAAACACGCAGGATGTGAACACAGAAGCAACATCAGACACAATCATGATAAGAGTCCCCTGGCTGTTCATTTTAGGCAGCCGTGGCTTAGTTCATTTGGGGCAGCTGTGGCCTACTGGTTAGCGCTTCGGACTTGTAACCGGAGGGTTGACTGTTCGAACCCCGACCAGTAGGCACGGCTTAAGTGCCCTTGAGCAAGGCATCTAACCCCTCACTGCTCCCCGAGCGCCGCTGTTGTTGCAGGCAGCTCATTGCGCCAGGATTAGTGTGTGCTTCACCTCACTGTGTGTTCACTGTGTGCTGAGTGTGTTTCACTAATTCACTGATTGGGTTAAATGCAGAGACCAAATTTCCCTCACGGGATCAAAAGAGTATATATACTTATACTTTAAACAAATTTGGACACCCGCTCTCAACTCTGAGGTTCATAGGGATAGAACAAGTCAAAAACCACCGAAGAGGAGGGGACATAGACAGTCAGCTTTTAAAAAGAGAGGCTTTTTAGATCTACCACCAGCAAGGGCGGAGTGGCAATCGGGAGCAAAGTCTCCTGGGAATGGGGAATGTGTTTCTGGTTTATCCAATGAACCGATTGCAGGTCAAGTCTATTTACAGAAATGTAGGGGGATAAATGAGCGGCCCCTCTTCTAATGGCATGACCCTACAAGCGATCAAGTTCGAGGAAAACGACAGGATTTTTGACAGTCGACGGATTTGCGTGGTTGCTTGCTGTTTTAAGGCAGAGAGAAAGGTGCCGGTGCCGTCAGAATTTTCCCGGTGGATTTTAGTGCCCCACTCCGCCCCTGACCACCAGGGAACTTTGGCCCCAAGAGGGCTTAATGAAGATTTTGTAATCAGACCTTTTCTGTAATATGAACTTGTAATATGGACTGTGAACAGAAAGTCTAATGAATGAACTCTATATTTTTTTCAAATCTGCATTTGTATACACTACAGATTTGTTGTTTCTTATAGAATGTTTCTTATAATGTTCTTATGCATTTGGTTTGGCATTAGTCACACCACAAGCTTGCCTGCCATACCTTAGGGGTTAATGAGTCACTGAGCTGGCTCCCCCCTATACTGTAGGCCAGGTGATTTAGACCATGTGCAATGCCTGTGTTTGCAATGAATCTGAGGAAGAACAATCAAGGTCATAACGTCTTGCAAAACTATGAGAAAATAAAATCAAGAAAAGAAAATACCAAGGAATGTGTGTACTTTTTCCTAAACACTTTTGTTTGTTTTTGTCCTGTATCTGGGATTGTGCACAAAGTCTCTTTACAAGTTGATAGAGAATGGAGCCATTCACTTTTCTAAGAATCTCTGAATTTACCTGTATAGGTGTCACCAAGCCATATATAATTATTTGACAATCTCCGAGAATCATGTTTATTGGTTGCAAAAGAGTTTGGGTAGATTGTGGAATGACAGTGGCAACATAGAATAGCATTCACAATTTATTGGAACATTGTAACATAATGTGTCACAAAAGAACAGTTAACATCGCTATAGAGTCAGGGGCATAAGTATAACTTTATCCAATATAGCCTTTAACTTTTTCTTTCTGGGTAATCTTTGAACTGTTGTACAGTTGAGTCACATTTCCTATTTGGAAACAGTGGCTGATCTTGCATACATTATTTGGGGACTTGCTGACTTCAGATTTAGAAACCGATATATTGTGGTTTGTTTATGAGGCACTTTGAAGCTTGCCTAGCAATGTCCATCAAAAGGGGGAAGTGAGTGGACAGTGTGAGCCACATGGCAGTCCCATGTTTGAGGTGGGCTACACGCTTCACAATGACGGCAAAGAGTTGTTATCAGACATTCACTAAGACTTATTACCCAGCACCAATCTATCTAATAAAACCTTTTGGAAGTACCATTAATGATATGTTATAAAATATTATAAAATATACCCGACGAGGACCGGATATTTTAAAATTAAATAAAGGAAAACCGAATATTGATCCTTCATTTAAATTTCCAGTATTATCGTTATGTGGTATATAGGAAGTGGAACCAAGTCAAGCAGCATGCGTGTCTTGTCAAGAGAAAGCTGCGCTTGTCTGATGGACAAAGCACATAACGATGACAACTCTTTGCTGTCATTGTAAAGCGTGTAGCCAACCTCACGCTTATGGAATGGAAATATCATGCATATCAATGATTCTGCCATTTCTATAGCTGTAACAGTAAGTGTTCACATTAATATAATGTTCCCCATACACAAAACAATATTTGAAAAATATGTTCACAATATATTTTGAAATATATGTACATATTCAAAATTGACAGAAAAAAACTATTTTGACACTTAAAATATATTTCAATATATTTTCCAAATAAGTGGCCTTAACGACCCACACTCGGTCAGTCTCCATAGCTTAATATGGTAAAAGTCAATCCCCTACTAAACATCTTTCTTAAACTGCTGTTCCATGTCCCACCCTCTTAAATTATAGTATAAACAGATTAATGAGGAGAAAATTAAATTGAAATAGTGATGTATCGCTTGACCATCCATTTGGGTCCAGACCAAAGCAGAGTGTGTGCAGACTGGTATTTCTTATGATAGACCTGGGCCAGCTTCCCTGTGATGGACCTGGACCAAATTTCTTATGATGAGCCTGGACCAACATCCCTGCGATGGACCTGGACCAACTTCCCTGTGATAGACCTGGACCAGCTTCACTGTGATGGACCTGGGTAAACTTCCTTATGATGGACCTGGACCAACTTCCCTGTGATGGACATGAAGCAACTTCTCTGTGATGGGCCTGGACCAGCTTCACTGTGATGGACCTGGACCAACTTCCTTATGATGGACCTTGACCAACTTCCCTGTGATGTACAGGGACAAACTTCCCTATAATGGGCCTGGAATAAACAAACAGACAAAAATATTTTGCAGCTTATTGTATAAAGGTTTAAACATGGCAAGTTTCTCAGAAATGTAGCAAAAAAGAAAAACAGTCTAATGACAACTGACAGATTTGTATTGCCTATTAGCAAGCTATGTTTTGTATTTTACCTAGCCTAGCAGCTAACATTAGCACGAATTACCATGGCAACAAGATTGCTAAATGAGCTTCAACTATTGGGTCCCTTCTTGGTAATAGGCTAAAGCAGTCACTTTTGTTTGTTGTACATTTTCCAGGAGTGAAATCACCATGTTGGTCCAGGACCGTCTTTACAATGTTGGTCCAGGATCAACATTGTAAAAATGGTGCTGGACCAAAATTCTAAAGACAGTCCTGGACCAACATTGTAAAGACAGTCCTGGACAAACATGACAATGTCCTGGACCAACATTGTAATGACGATCCTGGACAAACATGACAATGTGGGTCCGGGACCAACATTCTAAAGATGGTCCTGGACCAACATTGTAATGATGGTCCTGGACAAACATGACAATGTGGGTCCTGGACCAACATTGTAAAGACAGTCCTGGACAAACATGACAATGTGGGTCCTGGACCAACATTGTAAAGACGGTGCTGGACCAACATTGTAATGACGATCCTGGACAAACATGACAATGTGGGTCCTGGACCAACATTGTAAAGACGGTCCTGGACCAACATTGTAAAGACAGTCCTGGATAAACATGACAATGTGGGTCCTGGACCAACATTGTAAAGACGGTGCTGGACCAACATTGTAATGACGATCCTGGACAAACATGACAATGTGGGTCCTGGACCAACATTGTAATGGCGGTACAGGACAAACATGACAATGTGGGTCCTGGACCAACATTGTAGACGGTCCTGGACTAACATGACAATGTGGGTCCTGGACCAACATTGTAATGACGGTCTTGGACAAACATGACAATGTGGGTCCTGGATCAACATTGTAATGATGGTCCTGGACAAACATGACAATGTGGGTCCTGGACCAACATTGTAGAGACAGTCCTGGACAAACATGACAATGTGGGTCCTGGACCAACATTCTAAAGGTGGTCCTGGAAGAACATGGCAACGTTGCTTCAAGACCATGTATAAACAAAAGCGACTGCTTTAGCCTATTACCAAGCTACATTAGTAGTCCAAAAGTGTGCTCCTTAGCCAGTGAACTAACATTACACCGGCTTGGCACTTCGTTGCATGCTGCGCCTACCTATTAGCAAGCTAATTTGGTAGGATAAATGTATGTCCCCTAGCCTAGCCTCTAACATTTGCAAGAATAACAGCGGCACCAAGATTGCTAAATAAGCTTCAAAGCTACTTCAACTACTGTATCCCTTAGAAATAAGTTATTTAAAAGATGCATAGCCACTGAAATACCTATTAGGAAGCTAATGTATTACAGTAAATGTATGGTCCCTAGCCTGGCAGCTAACATTAAACAAACATAGAACCAAGTCAGCTAAAACAAAAATAAAAACAATCTTAGGTGCATATGTTCAGATTCCACTCAGAATTATTTTATTCTACAATATTATTTTACACACAAATATGCAAGGACCTACCCATATTGAGATACAAGTTATGGTGACCCACTGGTTGTTTCTGGAGGGACATTTCAAAATGGCAATGGGAGAAGCAGAAGGCTCACATTGATGACATCACAAGGCTGTGATTGATTAAAGAGTTGTTGGTCCAGGACCGTCTTTAGAATGTTGGTCCAGGAACAACTCTTACTTGAACAAATCTCGGTCACCAAGCTGGGACTGCCTGTCGCGGGAACTAAAAGGGGCACATTGCATTTTTCGTGTCATGCATATGCATTCATGGGAGGATCCAGAGGAAAGTGGGAGTTTAGCGTGAAGAGATGGAAGGGGAAGCGTAAATAGCGCCTAATTATGTATTCCGCGGTATGTACAAAGACTGCTCCTGAAAGCGCACGTCTATTCTGCGCCTAAATACTTCCGCCTTGTAAAAGCAGTGTTAATCCAAATTGCAGTTCAATGGGTCAATAAGAGAACCTTTCAAAGACAACAGAATCGCTATTTAGAACACCAGTTTTGTAAGTATTTGTACTAAAAAGCAACCTTAACTTTCGTTGGCCTTTCGAATGTCTTACTTTCACTTTCACGTCATTCACTTAAAGGAGAATTCCGGAAGTTGCTGCTACTGGAAGAAACTGGAATCCATGTATTTCCACTGAATTATTTTTGGAATCTGATCCCTTATCATACCTGTTCATTCTTACTCGTTGCTCGACTTATCGTGACTAAATTCAAGATGGCTGCAAACGTTAAACTTCGTGGAAGATACTGTCTGTATAAATCGCCTTGTAAGTAAACTACCAGTGCTTTTTCAAAGTTCTCAATGTCTCGTTTTAAATGTCAGGGCCCTAGGAAGTCTACCAATGAAGTGTGGAGATACATTGAGCCTCGTAAATGGGTGTAAAACAGTGATTTATTTGCATGGCTAGCCCGATGCCGAAGCACCACTACTGAAAAAGTTGTTGGTAGCATTGGCTAACTAGCGCCAGATTTTGGAGTGCAGGGGACAAGTCGAGATGGGCTATGAGACATACGTTCACACTCGGTATCATGTTTCAATACACTTTAGGTCAATATCACACCGGAATTCTCCTTTAAACTTTCCTACTTGCTAGATTTGACCAATTTTCCATAGCCTATGTGCACAAGTAGTTTGAGTAAAACTACTGATCTTCATTATCTTCATTATCTTCCTGCTTGTTGACATCTTATCATGTATGGTATTATGTCATGATCGCTCAACATTTGATTCTTTTTAATGTTGTCATCAGTTAACTTCATTCATCTGCGCTTGTAAGTAGGCTCTGCCGTTCAGTTGTGGACGTTCGTAAATTGCGATTATGGGAGGAGAAAGACAGAGATAGGCGCAGTCTATACTATGGATTGAAGGTTTGATTAATAAGACGGAAACTTGTGTCTGACAGCGTTCGCAATCTGCAGTTTGTCCATGACGCTGATAACGCTACGTTCGCAAAAGTTTCGCAAATGGAATTTCCGAGGCAAAGGAAATTCTCTTGAAGAGAGCGGTCTAGTGATAACGAAAACAGATTTACTTGACCCTTGCCCTTCAGGGCCAACATCAGACCGTTTTTCTAAACAAAGCCAACACATTAATCACTCTGGAAGGGCCTCCTGATATACACAAAAACAATCAAACTTCCTGGATGGTGTGTGTGTGTGTGTGTGTGTGTGTGTGAGAGAGAGAGAGAGAGAGAGAGAGAGAGAGAGATTGTGTGTGTGTGTGTGTTTATTTTAACCTGAAAGGTGCACAAGGAGAATGTGTCTTTGTATCATGATAATATGCAGCATATTCATATCAAACTCAAACCTGAGAAAGGGGCAACTATACACATAAAGTATATTCTTCTTTATTATATACACACGTTATAATACATTTATTTACATAATCACTCTCAATCTTACCCATTTATTGTGTTTCAATGGCAAGTTTCTCTTACTTGTGTGTGTGTGTGTGTGTGTGTCACTGCAGTGGCCAGGTGGCCAGTAAAACAATCAAACTTCCTGAATGGTTGGGTGTGTGTTTGTGTGTGTGACAGAAATTGTGGTCACCCTGTTCACTTAACATTTTGTATAACTATATTGATGTATAGTTCAGAGAACGTGTGTTTGTCTTTATTCCTTTATATATGCTGATAATAATAGGTTTCTGACTGATTGCTATAAAATATATATTTCCTCCAAACAGGGTTCCATAACTCAAGGTTCTTATTGACATGTCCTCCAATGAAAGGCACTGTCTCTGACTTAAGAAAACTTTCATACAAGAGTGATAATTGAATAAGGCCATGTACTGCAAAATACCAGTGTTTGCATGACACAAAAAATGGGCATTGAAATTCTACCTTCAGTAATAATCAAAAAAAGACCATTCAAAAAGGCAGGTAATGAGATCTAGAAAAAAATATGGGGTAGCAATGCCAATTTCTGTTCATATATTTCTTTAGGTTCAATTAACATTGACAGCAATATCTTAAGCAAAATGATGCATATTGGTGCAAACCCATTCACAAAGAATGCCTTTTAATTAGTTTCCAGTTCCAACCATAGTAAGATAAATGAAGTTGCATAGAAAAATGTTCCTCAGTTGTTCAATATTTGAGGCATTTATCGAAAGGTTCTTCTTCCCCTGTGTTAAGTGCTTTGCAAACATTTCTCAGAGACATGAAAGGTTTACGAGGACTGCTGATAACAATCGACCTGCCAATAATTTGACACATTTATCATGGAGAGGTCCCTCTTTCCCACTGTCAAGTTCTGCCCTGTGCAAACGTTATTTCGAGAAAAATGGTTTACGAGGAATCCTGACAACCCTGTAGGTGTTGAGTCCAGGGGCATCAAAGCCAGGCGAGAGACCCTTTCTGTTAAAATAATAAAAATTGAAAAGTTGCCTGTCTTGGTTCTCCAGGGAGACTGAGGCCGAATTGACTCTCAGAACACAGGGGTACTCCTTCTCAAACACAACCCTAAACACCCTGTCCTCCAGGTAACTGAGCCTGATAGTCCTGTACTTCGCTGGGACCATGGTGTCCAGCTGTGGGCCAAACTGCTGCATGATCAGAACACCATCCTCCCCGGCCCTTATCTCGTAGAACGTCATATTGCCATAAGTGAAGAAGCCCTCGTACGGGCTCGCTTCGGGGGGAGGGATGAGGATGCGGGGGGCCTCCCGGAAGGCACTCTCCAGGGCGGGGATGAGGAAGCTGTAGGTTTTGGCAACAAAGTCCTCGCCCTTCGGCTTGGCGCCTGCCATCAGGATGACCAGGCCCAGCTTGAGGCGCGGCACCAGGGAAAAGGAGGCCGAGTAGCCGTCCAGCTCGCCGGCCTTCTGCACCACCTCGTAGCCCAGCAGCTCGTTCACCTCCCACGGCGTGCCCGTCTGGTTGGCAAAGTAGCCCTTGTCGCAGCGGAACATGGGCGTCAGCATGGTCTTGAGTGTGTCGGCCGACAGCAGCGGCCGCGTGTACGAGCCCAGTAGCGCCATGCCCAGCTTGGCCATGTCTGCCGCCGTGGAGTACATCTGGCCCGAAGGACGGTACCAGCCCAGGTCATAAAGTGGTGCTGTCTGACCGCTCGCGTAGACCCCCACGGCCATTTGGCTCTGCACCTCTGGCGTGATGTCGAAGCCCGTGTCCTCCATGCCCAACAGGTTCAGGATATTCTCTGTGGCCCAGTGCTGGTACTTGGTACCCGCTACCTTCTCTGCCAAGACATGCGCCAGCAGAGAGAAGGCCAGGTTGCTGTAGTGGCATCTGCAGAGGTGGCAGAACAAGGCATTGGCATCAAATGTGCTAATGTGTAAATTCTTGCCATGAGAGACTTATCTGTGTGATGACAGTCCATGCCATCTTGCAAAATTGTGAATGCAAATCTGTACTAAAAGCTATTAAATATTCCCAGTTTCTTTACTTTTACATTTCAACATACCCTAGGACGTCGCAATGGAGTTGATGAAGGACGCCCTGTAAAATGGTTCCTCTTACTCTCTCTCTCTCACTCTCACTCTCACTCATCTGTCTGCTCTTCATTGTCCTGTCCATTACAGGCTAAAAATCCAAAGAACTAGAACATAAAATGGTTCCTCTCACTTGGTTCCTGGGTCTGCCACGAGGACGTCATCTTGAAGTAACCCGATGGCAGCCTGAGTGCTTCCTCGCCAGAGTAGGGTGGTTGACCTGAGACGCCTGGGTAATCCTGTGGGTTATGGGACACATTGAGTTATACAAAAACTTTCTCTTTCAGCCTTATTTTTTGGCCACAACCTTTCAAATAAGGTAATGTTGGTACAGTGTTATACAACTAGTTTTTCTTTGAATAAAAATCAGTTTTAATAATATTATATTCACAGGAAACGTCCTGAAAACGTGATATCTTCAAATGATCATTTTATCAAATTCCTTGTTTTTAATTTGATCAAAACCTATCCTCAAAAATTTGATTCCATCAGACATGAGTATCATCATACTTTTTCAACACAGGATATTCTGTATGTACGGTATATCCCAAGTTGCCTTTGGGGCAACCCTAGGCTCTCTAAAAGGCTATAGGATTTCCCTGTGGGTTATTTAAGGACACACTACATCCGAAATAAGCTGACTGAGGTCTGGTAAGGCTGTTTTCAGTTCTAATCTTCTGGCAAGACCCCAGGCCCTGTAAGGTGTGTTCAGGTAATGGAGCTAAGGTATCACAGGTATTTTTGACATCAACACTGAGCCATATTACTGACGGCAAAAACATATTTTAATGATACTACCATAACAGGTTGAAGCAATAGGTTCCATATGGGCTAATATTGGATGAAATACTGTATATGTTACTTAAATCAATGCAATATCCACAAAGAACAGTATTCATGATCATGAAGGGTTATCCAATATTCATAATAATGATGTACACAATGTACAATGAATACATACAAACAATGCATACATATGGCTGCACTCAAAAGTGTTACACTGTTATGCAGCATATAGCTATTCCTGCTTGAAGTGAATGCATGATAAAGCCTCTTCCTCTTAATGATAGCACTGATGATCTCTGTGCCTTATGTCAAATGAAGTTTACTCAGCAGTGGTCTTCATGAAGCCCTTTGAGAGTCCAGCCAAGCTTTCATTACAATAGTGTAGTCGTCTATTGAGAAATAGTTATGTAGACATATGTCCGTCGTTACGATGCATTGTGAATACATTTATCAAACATTTATGAATATGTTTATACGTTTCTATGAATACTGACTTTAAGTAAAGTGTTAACTAAAATGACAATAGTAAAAACTCTACAGGGCTTTAGGACTTTTATACTTTTTGTGTGCTGCAAGCTCTTCCTTACCAGAAAGCTGGCTGGCCATCCTCCGCAGGGTCACTGAGGAGGTGCTGGCCTTCCCCTCCAGGTTGTTAGTGGATCCATCTGCTTTGGACTTGGGGTCGGAGTCTCCGGTCTTTCCCAGTGGATTCTTTATGGTAAAATTATCCACATACTTCTCAAGCGGGTCGTCAAGAGAGGCCACCTTGCCATCTTCCCATAACTTGTACAGCATTATTGTAGGGAATATCTTCGACAGGCTTGCAATTCTGTAAACCAAGGAAGGCGGACAACTTCTTTAACGGCAAATAATGAGCTTTGTCTAATTAGACATATACATAAGCATATCCATATCCAAATCCCTATATGTGCATATGCACATACACAAACACGCACATGTACACAAACACGTACACATACACATAAATACATACACAAACACACATACATAAACACATACACATACACGTACACAAACACGTACACATACATACACGTACATAAACACGTACACATACACAAACACATACACATACACATAAATACATACACAAGCACACATACATAAACACATACACGTACACAAACACGTACACATACACATACATACACATACACATACACAAGCACAAACACATACACATACATAAAACATATACAGCTTCATTTAAACTGCTCTTACCTGTACATTGTGTACTCATTTGGTGGTGGGGAGAATGGATCACTTGCATTTTTTCTCCCAAAGTGCCCATTCCACAACACCGAGTCATTGAAGATGACTATGGCAGAAATGGCTGGCAGGCGGGTGGCATTAATATTTTGTCTCAGGAGTCCATCCACCTGTTTTGGTAAGTTAGAACCTCACATTATGAAATTGTGAAGATACAATCTGAATTTCATCAACGCTGTCAGCTATGTGTATTACTGCTGAAATTCAGTCATAAATTTTAGATGGCATAGAGAAGTGTTCAAAGCATCCTTTTTAATTACGACAAATATCTACAACTTAAATTGTGACAATATCATCAGGGTCTCTGCAGTGCTGCAGCTTCCCACCTTCTCTAGGGCTTCTTTGAGGATGGGGATGGGGTGCTGCAGGGGAACAGGCTCGGGGAAGCGAGGACACATCTCTTCCTCTGGGGCATCGCTCACCATGATCTCCTCTTCTGGGAAGGAGAAACCACAAGCGCAGCCAGAGGTAAGAACTTTATGTTAAACTGTAATAACTCTTCCACTGGAATCCCATTTATTATCAACAGGTAGCTCTAGTAGGTGAAGTATTGTAGCAGTTTCATCACACATTGAAGTTATTTCCTACAAGCTGAAAGAGTTGTGTGTGTAGCATCTCGAGTTTGCTTTGTATTTGGTGTGATTAGAAGACATCAAACAGCTTTTTGTCCCCGGAGATCATATAGCCTAGGCTGGATTTGATTTTTAATACCACATAGTATTACTATAGATATCATCTTAATGTAATCGCAATGTAATCATCATAATTGCTTCCCCTGGTAATGTCCCGGCGGCATATACTGTAAGCGGCCATCACATATCAATCAAGGAAGTAACTGGTGAGCTCCTTTTCTGTCGGAAACAATGATCAGTGCTTTTGATCTGATCATACTTTCCACCGTGGTGTCTCTTACAGTAAGTTCTAGTCGGGCTCTCCCACCCCCTGCTGATAATCAGGCTTTGCTCTGCGCTGTAAGCTGTGAGCCACTATGTCTAGCTTTGTGTAATCCCCAGCCATCCCCCGCAAATGATCAATTAAGCATAAGGAGATCAAAATACTAAATGTACAAAAGTGGAACCTGTGCCCAAAAGGAACTCTAAACTTACTTTAAATGTACATATTTACAAATGTATATAATCTGTACCTTCACTAAGCATTGCTTGTGGCTTGTAGAGATTTGTGAGAGCAGTGCTGTGTGTTGTAAGTTATTTTAAGCCATCCTAGTGTTCACAGTTCATGACTCTTACCCGTGCTGAGCTTGGGCTGTCTGTACTGCCAGATGAAGCAGGCTGTCATGACGACAGAGAGCAGCAGGAAGAAGACCAGACCCAGCTTGGTCCATTTCACTTTCATCTTCTCAGTTTGGCACTCCCAACCGGCTACAGGTGGCTTTCGGGAGAACACAGAACAAACAGGAAATCATTTTCATCATACAGGATGGCGTAGGCTATATTGCACATATTACTTGAGTGTGTGGTTGGATATTCTCAAACACAGACATCTTGTAATGCTTATTCTGGCCGTTTTCTCTCTATAGGTTAATGCAAAATATCAGTAATTGTGAACCCTTATCCATTACATTAACCCTCATGTTATCCTTGGGGTCAATTTGACCCCAAGCAACATTTAACATCATAAAATATATGGTTCACTTTTTTTTTTTGCTTCATGTTTCATGACTTTTCCTCAATTGAAGGGTACAACAGAGTTAGCATGAAATTTGTACAATAATTTGTTTTCAATGTCCTCTACAAATATTTTGTACATTGATGTTCCTTGGGGTCAGTTTGACCCCAGCTGTATGAAACATAGGATACATGAATATTTGACACATTATGGATATTATTATTTTAATAGTATGAGAACATATTGTTATTATCATTATTACATACACAAGTACATATTACATATAAGTCATTTTGGCAGGACTGTATAAGTCAAAAGGGGAAGCAACAGCAAGCCTTTGGGCTGCTGACACTGGATGAGCAATATTGCCAGCCTGGGTTCCAGGTTCATAAAGGGGTGTGGGGGGTGGGATTGTTTTGTAGGGCTTTTGATGGTGGTTATTACACTCTTGTTAAGTACCTGTCACAAAAAAAACTGGGTAACAATATGAATTATAATCATTTTCTGAGGGTTTATTTAGCTGGGGTCAAATTGACGCCAAGGATAAAGAGTGTCGGTAAGATTTGAGGATAACACAAGGGTTATAAACACACTGAGATACAACTTAAAAACAATGAAGATCACTTGCAAGAACATTTGCAAACTAAAAAAAAACATCACTGCAACAAAAACTATGTTTGGCATCACAGAGAACAATATACCACAAAATTAAAGTGCCATTTACTAAAACTAAATTTACTGAGCTAACTTACCATTAAGTACTAAAAGAGGCTGATCAGATAGCCCCACTGTTCCATGCACATCATAGTGTCCTCCTCTTGTCTTACTTCAGCAAAGTGTATATCTCCTCTCCTCCTTATCTTACACCTATTTTATTTTCATTTGAAAATAAATAAAATAATGAAACTGAAGAAATGCTGCCTGTCAAAAGAGCATTACAAGAGCTCGTGGAGGTTGAAAGTTGTGAAGGAAGAGTCTCCAGCCATTCGGTCCCTTGCCATGGTTTAATCTCTGTGTTGACCTCTCCACTGACATCTACTTCTATTTCCTCTCCGCCAACTGTGGCCCGTCACGTCATAATCTGAGGATATCCTCGACTAAAGCCCAGAGGCCCACACTCAGACGAGGGAATCCTGATGGCGATGCGGGGGAGGCATTAGAAATCAATTCACTTCATTCGCCTTGCATGCCGCATGTGCAAATGAACAAAGCTTCAATTACTCTTAAAGCTTTATTTAGACGGGATCTTTCTCTTTTTTTCCTTCATTTCGTTCAGCAACAATAATGCACTGGGTGGTGGCTGGCAATACTGCTACACATTTGTTTAAAATGGAGTATTATGTTTGTAGAAGGGATTTAGACCAGCAGTTATCAGTTTTTTACATTTATATATAATGATGTACTCAACAGAGACACACCAGTGGTATGTACATGCCCATGGGAAAATGAAAAAAAAAAAAAAAAGATAATATAATATATATAATATATCAAAATATATTTTTATATACATTTGTCTGAAATATAATGCAAACACTGATGCTCTGGCATATTGCAATGTCAAATAATGTTAAAGCTCATGTTATACAGTACATGTCACTACATTAACTTGTTAGGCAAATCTTTTTTCAGCAAAAATAATAAATAAATAAATAAATAAATAAATAAATGAAAATCTTTACAAACATGGATCTCCTTTTTATGGTTTTAAATGGCCATATAGTACTGAATGTTCAACAGTTACAAAATGTTATTGGAACCACTGTTTGATTCCCACAATCCTAACCCATGTGAAAGATAAGTCTACATCAATATATACTTCAAATGTCCGGCTTGAGCTTGGGTCCCATACAGTAATTCATTGATGCCTATACTGTACTGTGGATTTATGACTCTTATTGTGGTTTAACATATAGCACATTGGTTCTTTCCCATGCTGTGCTCAGCCTGCAGTAAAGGCTTGTAAATGTGTCAGGATTGATGTACAGCTCTGTCAGTTCCACTATCTCATCGACGCCCAGCACTGCTCTCACGCCTACCACCTGCTTAAAAGAGAGACTCTAGGTCATTACACCACAAGACGCGTCGACAGCGCCTCTGTCTGCCTGCCCCACATATGGTGGTTCTTAAATATTTACTTTGGAGCACCAGAACTCGGTTATTTGTGCCACTGTGCTCTGAGAGAATGATAATGTATGAAAATTCATGCTCTCAGCAGCCCTGTTTACATAGGCCCTAATCATAAAATGAATTAGAAAAAAGTTAACATTTGTTCTTGCAGGCGGCTAGCCAAAAACTAGATAAGATGCTCAGATAAATATTAGCCATTGTGAACAGTTAATAATGACATTCCGCCTAATACATTGTCATACATTTTATGATTATGGCTTATGGTTATGGGATTTGGCAGACACTTTTGTTCAAAGTGACTTACAAATAAAACAATACAATAGTTACAATTAACAGTGAACTATAATATACAAACCATTAACATTTTAAAAAGGTGGACATGTCACCTTTTTGCTGCTAACTTGAAACTCACTGCATTATTCTGAGGTATTGTGTCAAAGCAGCACCCATAGGGGGCAGCAGATTCATATCTCCCTTCCCTAGTATTTCCCTTTCTTTTTTTACTGGTGGACAGATAGCTAAAGCCAGTCAATCAATTGCAGTAAGCTACAATACTCCTATGGTAGCACAATAGCTGTAAGTCACATTGCACATTTATCCCTCATGTCAGTTTGTCCTCCTGCCAAATGACAGCTGCCATTCTCTGTCGTCAGCAGTTTCCTCTGGACCCTTAAAGAGGGTCCGGCGTATATCAATGCTAACTCAACATGTGTTCAGCTGACCTCTGCATCTGATCCCGCGGTATTCCCGGTTTTCCATCCGTTGACTTAGGAGTCACTCATTTTTTGGTATGTTAGTGAAATTTTGCTCTTTGCTCAGTGCTCTTGACCAGTTCTTAAACAAGGTAGCCTAAACAATGAGTTTAGATTTTATTTATCAGATTCTTCAGATGTTTAGTAGGCCTAATGTTGACCATTTTATTATGACACCGACACTGCTTGGAATTGGATCTCACAAACTTGTATCTAAAAACAAAAAAAACACAACAAAATCAGTTTACATTAAGTCTGCATAACTTGAAGAACAATACACAAACAATACATGCAGTCTGCACATCTTACAAAACACAAAGTCTGCAAATTAGGTGTACACATCTTGAACAATACACGATGGTGTATTGATGTCTGTTTGTGAATGAATCTAAATGTGTCTGACGTTTCAGCGATTCTGAACTGGCAGGTTATTGAGCTTGTCTAGAGATGACATTGAACGTCAACTTGAGAGCAGTCACTTCAAGCTATAGCTGAAGCTACAGTGGAAACTGTATTGGTGCCTCACTCTCCTCCTACCACCTGCTGCCATTCATAGTTGCTTGGCAGGTGTTCTATTCCCAGAGTCTCTTGGCAACCTTATAACATCCTCGTCCCTTTCTATTTACAGCGTACAATTACGATAGGGCCATGCCCATGATCTAGATATTAAATTACTCGTGAAATATTTGCTAGTCCTCAAGGCTTTCTGGTATTCTCAGCAGACAACAAATCTCCCCAAGTGTCTCGAAGAGCAAATCGCGTGTCACCTCTGGGGGCAAGGTCAATTTTTTCAATTTAGAACAGCAGCATTAGTGAGCCAGACACACTTCACTGTGTGTTACAATCAAACTTCCTGGATGGTTGGGTTGGGTGTACTGGTATAGTGGTGTGTGAGTGTGTGTGTGTGTGTGATTGAGTGTGTGCGATTGGTGTGTGTGTGTGTGTGTGTGCGATTGAGTGTGTATTTGTGTGTGTGTGTGTGTGTGTTTGAGTGTGTGCATGTGTGAATCTAATTGAATGTGTGAATGTATGAGTGTGTGTGTGTGTGTGTGTGTCTGTGTGTCTGTGTCTGTGTCTGTGTGTCTGTGTGTGCATGTTTGTGTAGGGTGGGGCAGACTGATAATGTGTGTCTATATGAGACAGACTGGGTTCTCTATTTGTGCCTAATTCATCTCCAATGTCAACCGTGCACCACACGTGCACAACAGGAGAGCAACGGCAAATGATTTTCCACAAGATGCAACACAGCTGCTAGCTTAATCCGATTACACTCAAAAACAATATCACATTTGGCCAGGAAGTTTTTTGTGGTTTATCAGATAGTGATAGAGTGACTCATCTGTAGATCTTGTACCTCAGGGACAGACAATAGTGAGCTATGCCATGCCCTGCGGGCAATCACTGTCACATGAAAGAGGATCCTATATGGTAGGTATTGGCAACACAAGATTTATTCATTTGATTGGCTCCATGCGCTCTTACACCAATCAAATGAGTGAGGGTTGGCAGCTCTGACAGTGCTGTCAAATTGACAGTGTCAATGCTACCTATTAAAGTATTAATAAATAATTATTATATGCCATATTGCCAATAAGCACATTTCACATACAGTAGTTACATGCTCATTCTGTCAAATGTTGAGTTTTTGATTGACTCTTCGATTGAGTGTTACTTAGATAAACAACTCATTTGGCTGAAGCACTCCAAAGGTCTTATCAAGACCTAATTGATATAGTCACATGCTCATGCACGCCTTAACATTCACAAAAGCAGGCTCATACACGTGTGTGCACACGCACGCACGCACGCACACGCACGCTGGCACGCACGCATACGCAAACATATACACACACACACGCAAACACATACTAAGCTCTTGACACATTACTTTTGTGTGGAGTAATCAATATGAACTAATGATTGGCAAACTGATCAATACCTCTCCTCTCCTCACGTCTAAGTCCACTTCGACATGCAGCCTATCTATTAACAAATCTGAGCGTCGGTGATACGAGCCAGAACAGAAACCAGTTTCATGGTTCAATTCATGACCCGCAAGTCAAGACAGATTAGACCTGATTGGGTTGTTGGTGCCATATGTGACCTACAATCTGTGCTCTGCTTGCATTAGCAGACAGGAGGGTCGCCGATCTCCCTGGGCAAAGGTTTCCATGGGAACGACCCCTGGATCCTGTGGTCTGCCGTTTTTCAGCCCTCACTCATCTTGAGGCTGAATTATCCTAGATTCCTTTATGTCAGTTCCATATTCTTCTGCTCTATTTCCTCTCTCTCGCGCTCCTCTCTCTCTCTCTCCCTTCCTCTCTCCCCTCCTTTCCCTGTGGTTTAACCCCCCTCCTTATCCGCAGTATCTTGCTCACTGCAATGGTTTCTAAAAAGATCAGTGTATTTTGCTCTACTTTTACAGTGAGTCATCGTGTTTTTTTGTTTTGTTTTACAACCCATCTGTTGTACTTCCACATAATTAAATGTGCAAAATGAGCAGGGCTGATGTGTGGTCAAGTAGGCCTATGTCTGAATTATTTTAATTGAAGAAGAAAAAAAACATATCAGACTACTTAGGCTACTATAGTGAATGAGTAGTAACACAAGTTAAAGTGTCTGGTTTTGACTTGGTTTTGAAGTCCTGGTCAGACAA
This sequence comes from Alosa alosa, assembly GCF_017589495.1. NCBI lineage: Eukaryota > Metazoa > Chordata > Actinopteri > Clupeiformes > Clupeidae > Alosa > Alosa alosa. Next base: position 19,360,470 of record NC_063192.1, on the reverse strand, counting down.
AAGAGACAAAATTCCCTTTACAAATGAATTCATACTCAAAGTCAACTAGAACAAAGCAAACTCTTTCACCACGCTAAGTAGGTGGCCGCTGGCTTTTCAGCAGGATGTTAATAGTTAGGGGTTAATTCGCGCATTATAAGCCACTCAGACCGAAATGCTGAGTGGATTTTCTCAGGTTGAGGTCAGAGATCATGTGTACACTTGTGAAAAAGCAGGCCAGTTTTCTCTGTCTGAACGTCTTAAACGGTCTGTCAGTAATGGTCGTCCGCGGCTGTCAAAGCTGGACGAAGATAATTTGATTTACATTGATTTGTTGTGTGATATAGGGTGAGCGACCAACACGAGTAGCTGCCAATTCCACTTTAGCTTTCTAACTCAAGATGGCAGTATTGACACAAAAGAGTGGCTGTTAGCCTGATTTGGTTAGAACATTGGTTCCCAAAGTCTGGGTCGCGACCCACAGGTGGGTCGTAGGAGATTTTATTGGGGTCGCCAGCATAGCCTAGTGACAATTTATGTTGTGTAATACCCCTATCTTATACCTTATTTAGCTTAGGAAAGCTAACAGCTTTCTGTTAGGATCTAGTTTGTTAACTACCACAGTCATGAGTTGGGTCGCGATAGTCTGTCATTTTTAAAAAGTGGGTCCCCAGAAAAAAGTTTGGGAAACACTGGATTAGAAGGCGCAAGAGATCCACGTAGCCTATGTTTGAAATTAAGTGGATGGCTGCTTCGTATTTCTGTTCTTATTAGTTTGGGATTATTCGTTCCGTCCTTATTTGTTTACTAACAACTATCTTAAATGTGTAGCCTATTATGAATAAACATTATGCTGTAACCAATCCACTGCTCCGTTTCTGAAATTGGCACGTTCTGATGTGGAACTCTGAAGAACTCACTGCGCAGACAGTTTCGTAATGAGTTATGATCATACTTTTCACATTTGATGAGTTATGAGTTGATCAGTTATAATCATACTTATTCTAGTTGATGATTTATTGAGCCATTTTACGTTTAACTCTTCAGAATGATGGTCTCCTTGTTCAGTTCTATAACCTCCTATCTATTTATTTCCTTTCCAGGCTTTTTAATTATTATTTATATATAGCGCAACTCTATTTTATTGCATAGTTATAACAATATAATAGAATGAAAATGCTTCAACGTTGCAGTTTATTTTCAACCGAAAAAGTAATTTAAGGTTTAGTACTTCTTACTTTTATTTATTTACCCAATCATCAAAGTCATTATTATCATCTCCAGCATCATCATCTCACCGTCATCACTACTACCATTACCCCATTACCACCATGCAATTGAAATAGAATAAGACCAGCCGAACACTCAATCCAGTTTTTTATATTATCTCTCGTTTATAGCAATCCAAGGGTTTGTATGCTATTTGTGAAGTTGATCATGGTGCAACATATTTCTGGTGCAACACATTGCCCTCCCCCTCTTGTCTGATTGCATGGTTTCGTCCAAACTTGGCGTAGTCTACAGTAGATGTGTATTCATCCCACAAAATGTGGTTTATTCTGTTGGCTGTGAGGACTGTGTTTCTTCAGATGGCCCACTGGACGAATATCTAATGAATGACCGTTTTTTTTATATTCACTTTTTAAGAAATCCACTAGTTATGGATATCTTATATTTTTTATGGATATTACCTACTGTAATGGGTGTCGAAGGTAAGGGTGGAAGTATTTTGTTGAACATGTGAATGTGTCTTTTGAACTATCATGAAGTGGGCTAATTCATAGATTGTTATGGGATGTTGACCATCACCATTCAGCCTGTGCGAGCATTTTATATGCGTCCAAGGTTTTTTTTTTTTAACCCTTATTCATTAATGCATTATGCCGGGTTATTATCATTCTTTCCTCGAATTCCAGAGGACAAGTGTAACGTTACTCTTCTCTGACTTACATCATTTTCATCACTATGCATATTCATTTAGAATCACTAGATACTGCTTAGAATGCCTCCTAAAAACGCTAAATATGCACGAAAGCTTGGGGTTGTCCTATTCAAGCTTAGTGACACCAAGGACCAAGTCATGATTCCAATATCACAGCAAAAAGTTGCATTCGGTTGGCATATTCAGTTTTTTAAATTGTTGGTGCATCTAAAAAGTACGAGAGATCTCGGTCCGTGTGTATGTGTAATTGGTAACTTCAGAAATCTTTCGGTTAGTTTTCTTTTGCGATATTGCATCTCGACTCAGAAGTAGTCTAGACTCACTACGGTTATCCACACTTCTTCGAAAATGCTGGCAAGCTTAGGCATAGTAACAGATAATGGACTGTGCGTCTCCATGATCATCCAAGCACTTTATTTCAGAAGTAGGATATTTACGATTAAGAATTGTGTGTAGTTTGTGGTAAACGTTTGTTAGACATTTGTTTGTGAATACATTCACATCATTGACTGCACCTGCCGGTAGTCTACGGGGCCATTGTCTATCATGCCTATTTCGTTACTGTTATGAACGGAAATGCACGAAGGTGGCTTGATGATAATGGTGACCCATGATGTCAGTCCTCTATCAATCAACCATCACTTGTTTGATGAGACACCATAAGAAATGTACACATAGCCTAACGCAAAACTGAGTGGTAGCCTAGCTATTCCATATGCAGTGACAGAAGTCTATTGGACTACCTCTGCCTATAATAGCCTACATAGGCATAGGTATTCTGCACAGTTGTAAAGAACAGATCTAATTTAATAGATAAACGTGTTGCTTCCTGGCTCCTGCAAATGCCTTACTGCTAGGTGAGACATTCATTTATGAACGACTTGATATTGTAATAGCTGTATTTTTCAACATTCGATTAAAAAAACAAGGTATTTGCAGTTATATCTATAGGATCAATGGCTCTTGGCTTTTATATTTCTGCTCACATTTCCATGACCCTTAATTCACATGTAACAGGTATGGAAATAGTGACAGGCCTATGTCCAATTTTGCAACAGCTGTAGCCTACCTGTATGGTGTTGCTGACCTGGAACATAGGACTATTATTATTCTTCAAAGACCTGTGAATGAAGCCAGAAGGAGACTGAAGTTCTGAATAAGTTTGATCTGCTGCTCAGGTGTGGTAATGCCCAGACTTTGTTCTTTGCATAGTACATGAAACCTTTGCTTGGTTCATGAGACCTTAAAGTTACATCCAACAAAACAAGAAAAAGAGTGAAATATATTTTCACTGATTTTCAGGACCACATTTCACTCTATGTCCTTTTGACTGACAGTGTTGTGATTGAGTCATATCTTCCTCATAAATTATTGAGGCAACATCACAGGTGCATAAGCTGCTGCACTTCCACTTGGATTGAGATGCTGATCAGCCTCTTTGCTTTGTTAAATCTGTGTTATGGATTTCAAGAGGCCTGCAATTAAAGCCACTTATACCATTGTAATTGCCTAATAGAGGATTTCTGGTTGAAGTGGTGCAATTTGGTTATACTCCGGCAGAAGGCCCACATCCCCAAAATATGTGGCAAATTACCCGTCATCAGCCAGACTGTATGACTAATTAGAAGGGTTCTTTTGTTTGTGTGTTGGTGGACATTTCTGTGAGCCAAATGCATAATCATGTTACCTGAAGAACCTTAATGACGCTGTCATTAATCCACAAGTGGAGGCCCACTTGATTTACAGCGTCTGCAGCAATTGGTGGCACATGCTGTGAGTGACAGATCTTAGCAGGAGCTCTCATAATGTATCTCACAGTGTATTGACTAGATGCACTCCTACCTGTCATTGTGTGGAGGTTTACTTATTTTCTAGCTAATTCTGCTATTTTTTTTTTTTATTAAATTAAGCACACAATGTAATGAAACACACATGGCAAGTAAATGCATATGACTTGTCACTAACAGTGCATTCTTAGGTTTTTAGCTTCTTTTTTTATCTAAAAACTGTGTTAATGTAGCCTAGAGCTTATGGTTGTTCCAGACCAACCGTGCAAAGATATGACTGATGGCAAATGACAGAAGGTATGGCAGAGGGTATTCTCAGCTACAACCTTTTTAGGGAACATGTCAAAACCTTATGGTAGAACTTATGGTAGAACTCAAGAACAACGTAGCGTTAAGAAGGTTTGGGGAAACCCAACCCTGTTGTGTAGTGTATGATGGTGGTGATGGTAGTTGTGGTGGTGGTGATGGTGGTGATGGTGGTGGTGGTGGCATGTGATCATGTAGTGTGTGGGCGAGCGCGCTGGGCACATGTGACGTCTGTCAGCCCTGTCTGGCCGCCGCTCCCTCTCCCGTCCCTCTCGATTAGGAGCAGGACCTTCCCCCCTCTGGCTCCTCTGCCATCTTTCCAAGACTTTATGTAAGCAGGGCAGACCCTGACCGATTTCAGGCCGGTCCGACTGCACCGATTGTCCCCTTGTTCAGCTCTGCAGAACATTATAGCATGGTGAACAGAGGATGTGTGTGTGTGTGGTATGTATATGTGTATGTTTGTGTGTGTGTGTGTGTGTGTGTGTGTGTGTGTGTGTGTGTGCATGTGTGTACGCGGTGCATGTGCTGCAGCGCTTTGTGTGTGTGTGTGTGTGTGTGTGTGTGTGTGTGTGTGTGCATGTGTGTGCGTGTGCATGTGCGTGTGCGTTTGTGTGTGTGTGTGTGTGTGTGTGTGTGTGTGTGTGTGTGTGTGTGTGTGCATGTGTATACATGAGTGTGTGTGCGCGTGCGCGTGTGTGTGCGTTTGCGTGTGTGTGTGTGCGTGTGTGTGTGTGTAAGCCCCAGGTGTAGACTTCAGGGTAATTACTGCTGAGTGTCTCATTAGTCCAATGCTTCATAATACCTGTCCATTTGGAGATGAGAAGAAGATCCTAATCACTCTCTATTTACACTGTAGAAAACACACCGAAAGCAGGAGTGTATTTTAGCAAACAAATTCATCCTCAAACAATGTAATGGTGCAGTTAGCTGTGTGGTGAGTAGGAAAATAACATAATGGGATTTTCAAACAGGGAAACTGAGGGGGAGATAGTGAAAAAGTGTGTGCCCAGAAATTTTTATTTATTTTTTTTTCAGGAAAAAAGGACAATGTCTGACAGCTATCGCACGTTGTCAATTCATATACAGAGGGGGTTTATATGAGTAATTTCTTGAGGAAACTGTCTCACATTGTGGCATTTCACTTCTTTGCTTCTGGGGAAAAACTAGCCTATTGTATTTTTATATGCCAATTAGAAGTTGATGGCCTTTTGTGACATGAACAATTTGTCAAATGTTCCCACAAATTGGTTCCAAACTCAGTCTTCTAGAGCAACAAAAGAAGAATACTTCAAAGCTCTTAATTTTCACTGTTTAAAAGCCCTAGGAACCATTGTAAACACAGACTTTGTTGAAATCATTGTAATAAAATGAGAGAAACGATACATCCTGCAAGAGCTAGCATCATTGTAAAGTGCTGATTTGTCTTTCAAACCGCACTTCAAAAATGCCACTACGTTTATGTGTGTGATGCACTTGTTGGATCAACCTTTGAAACTAAAACAAAAAAGAGCACCAAAATAGCCCATAATACCCATTAAACAGAAAATATCTTTTTTAAAACCATGTCAGCTTTTCACACATGGGTCACTTTCGGGCAGATTTATTCAGGGCTGTAGTGAAACCATTACATAAATCTGTCCAAAAATCTGGCATGATATCACTGGGAAGCTGGGTGAAAAATACTACAAATTTAATATCCAGAATTAGTTTTTTCCCTGTAGGAACAGAATGTGGGTCATTTGCACACTGTGTACACAGTAAACCAAACCACAGCTTTCCAACCAGCGCCTACAGTGTGACATAAATTTAGGCTGGGTTTGATCTCAATTTGACCCATCAGATACTGCCTGCATAGGAGTGAATGGTATCAGTCTCCAATCCAATCAATAACCAGTGATGCAGCTGCCAGCACAGTTCTGATGCCCAATTGGGGATAGCCATATTAAATATTGAGTATTAAATAAGTGACCTACTTCCACTTTGCCCCATGGTGAGATCTGCAGTATGTATCTTCAGTGTCAGTAACATTATAACCTAAGAGCATACCATCATTGACAGATACATCTATTTTCAGTCTTTTTCTTTTTTACCAAATCTATTTATCACCAGAGGAAAATGAGAGGTCACATATATTTGTATACTTTATTTCTATTGAGCACTCAGAAGGAATTGATATGTAGTTCCATTATAGGTTCCATACGGGAATTAAATGTCAGAATTATTTTTTGTATTGTTGGAATTTGTGGTTATGTATCACCATCAAAAGGGTTTGGTCCAAGTAGCTGTTCTATAATATCAGAAAACTTTGCATGTGTTGCTTATGACAAACACACAGAACTTTACTGTATACTGCATTTGCTAAAGGTATTGTCTGGACTGTAGTAATTTATGTGTAGAGGTTATTACTTCACAATATATGCTGTTTCTTTCATTATTATTATTATTATTATTATTATTATTATTATTATTATTATTATGATAGGTCAATCTTGATGTGTTATGTAGAGAGTAGGTTTCTTTGGAACTGGGAACACTCAGTTTCACTCAGTTCTCCATTCTATATACGCTGTTAAGGGCCGTTCACACCAAGAACGATAACTATAACGATAACAGCAAGCTCATATGAATAACGACGTCCACACATAAACTATAACTATAATAACATGAAGAACGATTTTAAGAACGATATAAGCTGACAGCCAACCAGAATCCATCAAATATTAGCCATCACATTCATCAACACTAAGAGAGACTTTCCTTATCGTTGGTCAGTGTGGACGCTTTTATTGTTATAGTTAAAGTCATCGTTCCTGGTGTGAACGGCCCTTTAGAATATATTTTGCATTAGTGTAGAGAGTATTCATGGAAAGTCTGGGCTTCTAAGCTTATGAACAGAAAAAGAAGGCATTTTCCCCCAACCGGTGCCATATCCGGTGCCATAACCCTATATGAAATGTAGGAGATAGAGTAGGAGTGAGAGTATATTAAGTGTAAGATAGGAGGTAGAGACTTTATACTGAAGTTTTTAGGAAAGGAAATGACATCCTGAAATATTCTAATGTTCTAACATTGGTCTGCATTGCATATTGCATTACAGTACATCTGAGTAGCCATCTTCTCAGTTGTTTTATCCTGCCTGGTCTCAATGCTGTGACCTTAATCACTAGATAGTGGATAGTATTACCTATAGTTTTAAATCCCTGATAAGAATGTTTCTGTATAGTGTAAGCTGATTTGAGACTTTCACAAATCGTGACCAAAGCCAGTGCTGATGTGGGTTTGTGTTGTTCCCTGTTTGTAGACCCTTTCAACGGCATAAACAAACAGGTGCGTTCCTAAGGCATTTCTGGAGGCACAGGAAACAACATTGAGTTAATGGTAACTTGGGGACAAACAAAAAAAAAAAACAAGTTTTAAAGTCAACATTTTGTAGAGTATTAAGCTAAAGTCTGATTCATTTTAATTTCAAAGTATCTGCGTTGGTTTTAAATGTTTCAACTGGAAACCCTCTAGAAACAGATTGAAAGGTTTTATACAGTTAACCAATAGAAGACCCTAACAATGGCAATAGTTTACCTCTTTTTTCTAGACGTACTGACACAAAACCCATAACACTCATTGTGGCCATGCAGCCCTTAGTGCTCCTGCATGTGGATGTGCTGCTGAATGCGGTGGACAGGTTGTGCCGGGCAGACGAAGTCACCCAGTGTGGCTTCCTCAGCCCCTCGGCCCACATCGACATGGTAATGAGAGTCATGGATTGGGTTCTGTGGGGATTAGGCCAGGACATGTGCTTTCTGACTAGATGGGTCGAGCTTCCTCTGTGCACTGATACCACAGTAGTGCACAATGCAAAGTCAGGGCTCAGGGTTGGCATTGAGACACTGAGATGTCTGGTGCAATGTTGACGTTACAATCTTGTTAGATTTCTTTGACAAGTCACAATGGCAGCCTTCTTTGCCACACACCTCTTATTGTTTACAGTGGGGCTTGAGTTTGTAATATAAAAATAGTACTGCATTAAACAAGTCTGAAGTACAAACAAGTAAGAGGTATATATTGTTATACTTGTTTAATTCAGTACATTTTTTATATTAATTCAGTACTATTTCATTCATGCATTCATTCAACCATTGCTTTCATTCTTTAGAGTATAATTGAGAGTAGCTGTCATTTTTAAAGTAGCGGAGATACAACAGTAAACATATAATACAGAGAGCCAAGCATGACCTATTATACAGTCAACTAACAAATAATAAATAAAATGAAATACATAATTAATGGTAATGAATAAATCAGGTGAATCTAAAAGCAATTGAAATAATCAGTTAAAACAGGTACAGTTCAAGAGGCGAGTGTTAGTGATTAGAGATTTGAACTGCCACCAGGACAATTTTAAGAGTGTGTTGAATGTTATGCCCGGAAGTGGGGACCTTAAAACAAAAAGCTGATTTTCCTAACTCTTTTTAAGCTACCTTAAGCGTAAGGTAATTAATTATTGGAGCGAGGGTGGCGAGGTAGGGTGGAACTTCTCAAATGTTGGCCTTAGAAATAAACAGCAGCTAGTGTCCACTTCGTCTCTCTGTTAAAGATAGCCAACCAACTAGACCATAAAGTGCACAGTGGTGAGTAGCTGGCACTGGTAATGAATTTTATGGCAGAATGATAGATTGAGTCTAATACCTAAAGAGAGGAGAGAGCAGTGTTTCTATAGATCATATCACCATAGTCTAACATAGGCACAAAGACGCCTCAACAATCCTTTTTCTGTAGAACATTGGTGAGCTTGATTTATTTCTGTATAAGAAACCAATTTAGATTACTATTTAACTTACACTGTGAAGTTGGGCTGGCTCTGAGTCTCAAGAATTCCATTAGTATAAATGATGTTGCATCTTTATCAAGTATGTGACAATGAACTTGAAACTTGAAAGGTATTACCTCACCATATCACACCTATGGCCAGTTGCTGTTACTGCTATTTATAGAATGTCATTGCAATGTGTTTGTTAGTCTTTCAGTCTCATTTTGCTTGGAATATGAACTTGCCTTATGTGCTTTTTACAGCATGTAGGCTATTGGTAAGCAGCACACACATTGTGAAAATCATTGCATCACTATCTGTGGACTGAGGACTGGTGGATCCTAAGTGACACAACTAGAGCAATAGAAATCAGTTAGTTTCCGTTATTGTCATCAAGTTGTGTGTTGAGTTTATGGAGCAATCAGTACATGCATACGTCAGGCCTATAGAGTGGAACATACGGACCCGCTCATCACATACTGTAACCTTCATGTTGGTCAATCTCATTGTGAGGCACAACAGCACATACACACACACACACACACACACACACACACACACACAGAACAGAAAACAGAGACTAATACACACAAACAGAGACATACACACACAATGCATTTTTCAGTATATTAATGAAAATCATATGACCCAAAAAAAAACCAAACCCAACAATTGTTTTGCACTTTTCTTCCACAAATAGAATTTTGCCAGAAAGAGGACATAGTTTGTGAGGGGTGTGTTACTTGCTTCTTCATGTCATGTTTGATCAAAGCATGGAGTGAATTAATTAACTCCACATGAATTATTCAACATGTTTCAAGTGTAATCTATGAGGTTTTGCTATGCCTGCTTTCCTCAGAAGCTAAACTAAGCTACACTAATGTTGAATGATGTTAAACTAGTTTTATTTTTGATTGACTGACACTGTGACTTAAATGAGATCTTTGCAAGGGATGTTGTACCTTAGCAAGACCTTAGCAGGAAAAAAACATGTGCTTCTAAAATTCTTTTTTATCTTTGTTTTTCTAGAATTTGAATAAAAATAAATTTTAATACCCTGAACATAGAGAAGGGCTTATTTCTGAAATCTGTTCAAAATATTAAGTATGTTTGGCAAGTTTGTTTTACAAGATTATTTACCAATGACTTCCTTCTGTTGAATAATAGTTAAGATTGTGTGATTTGACAGTTCATCAATTCCAGTTCAACACATAACATCCCTGTTCATGTCATTGTTAGTTTTAGCAATGAAGATCAAATTTGTTTACCCTATGTAGGCAACCAATGCAATTGGACGACATTGCATTATAGACATTGCTTACTTCAGTGTGCTGTTGACAATATGTTTCCAACGATCTCATTTGGTCATCTTGGTCATCTTTAATTTCATTATTTCATCGTGTGTGTCCAGTTGTCCGTGTTCATTAAGCATGTGTCCCCGTGTGTGTGTGTGTCCAGTTGCCTGAGTGTTCCCATTTGTGTGTTCATGTGTCCCCATGTGCACTTGGGTGATGGAGGGCAGCAAGCCAGAAAAGCTCTCCCATCTCAGGCCATTTGTGTGTGTGTGTTTGAGTGAGTGGGTCTGTGAGAGAAAATGACTGTACATATATGACAATCTGTTAGGATGTGTGTGTGTGTGTGTGTGTGTGTGTGTGTGTGTGTGTAGGTCTGTACGTGTGTGTGTGTGTGTGTGTGTGTGTGTGTGTGTGTGTGTTCATGTCTGTGTGTGTGTGTGTGTGTGTGTGTGTGTTCATGTCTGTGTGTGTGTGTGTGTGTGTGTGTGTGTGTTAGTGTGTAGCACTCTGCAGTAGCTGAGTGTCCAGCCTCAGCTGCTCCAGAGGAGCCCAGCTCAGCCTCGGTCCCCATCCCAGCTTGGGCATCCTTCCCCAGCCAGTCTCCCACCCTCTCTCCATCCCCTCCTCTCTCTCCCGCCCCTCCATGTATCAGAATCACTCACAACATGGGTGACACACAGCACAAACAAAAGCTGGAATGACAAATAAAAATGTAGGTGTGTGTGTGTGTGAGAGAGAGAGAGAGAGAGAATGAGTGAGTGTGTGTGTGTGTGTGTGTGTGTGAGAGAGAGAGTGAAAGAGAGAGAGAGAGAGAGAGAGAGAGAGAGAGAGAGAAGTTGCGTCTTGGCACGCTGACCTAAAATCCAGAGGAGACTAGCACAAACGTTTCCCCCGTGGGATTAATCCAATGTGGCGCTCAGAGCGTGGCGCAGCCTGTAAGGATTATATGAGCTGGACTTGGGCTCCCGTTGGCCTACTTTTCATTCCGAATATCGAGAGAATGAGGGGAGAGAATGAGCGAGCAAGGAAGGGAGTGAGAAAGTGCAAGTGAGGGAGAAGGACCCAGAGTGCATGTGTGTGAGTGTGTGACAGAGAGAGGGAGAGGGAGGTAGAGATGAGAAAGGGAAGAGAAGGTCTGATAGAGGTGCAGATAGAGAAAGAGAGGAAGAGTGTCCTGTCTGTTTTGCAGGAATGCATGGACAGATGGAGTGGGGGTTAGTTCAGTTTCTCAGTCATTAGATCCACGATGAAAAGGGAGGAGGAGGAGGTATAGCCACAACTCTTCCCGTTCAAACAGCAAACATCCACATTTAAAGGTACAGTCTGCTATTCTGGTGCAAGGTTGTCGATGTTTGACATTCACAGCCAATCATATGGAGCCTCTTTCTCTTGTGATCCTGAAGGGAAGTGTTGATTGGCTTCAATAGTGTACGTATGTCTCAAACTGAGACACTTTATTTGTGTTCCAACCAGGACGGGGTACAATATCAAAGTCTTTTAAACAGACAAGCAGAACAGACAGCTATAAAACCTTGCAGAGCAATTTGCTGAATTTGACAGAAATGTGTTGTATTACAAATCACAGACTGAACCTTTAATTCATTAATCAGATTGGTACGGAATAACTTTGTTCCTCTAAACTCACGTTACCTACCCACAATCCATAACCTATTCCACATTGTTTCATAACCATAACCCCACACACACATACACACACCACGACAACGCAATGCTGTTTGACTCACATACACACACAGCCACTCCACTGTCACCGCTGGGTAGGGCCACGCTTTTTCTGCTAGCTGCAGAAGCTCCTGAAATATAAATGAGACACTTAAGAGCTGGGCCTGTGTGGAGCCAGTGTTTAACATGGATCTCAGGGCCAGCTTGGCACACGGGCTGCCTTCCATTGGCGGAAGCCTCCTCTCTACACTCCCAGATCCCTGGGACGTAAGGGCCACATTTGTGCCCACAGCCACGTTCTCGGGCTGTTTGTCTCTTATGACAGTGTACTGCACAAGCCCTTGTAGTCATCTTTTACTGTTGAGTCTGTTAAGAGTAATGTGTGAGTGTATGATAATCACTTCAATTCAAAAGGTCACACATTGGTGCCTTCATTTATAGGGAAAGACATGATTTGTGAAATGGTGTCACTAGCTTTCTACATCAACTCAAAATCTTCCCTCCGGATATTTTATGCAAGCGTTCTTTGCAATATTTAAAATGAAGCTGGGAGAATTATGGTAGTTCCTTTCTATTATTGTTCTACATGTGACTGTGACTGAGCCTGCGGTTGAGCACATTAAGTCATAAGAAGGAGCCATAGTTATGTATGTATTTATTTATTTATCCTTTGTTTAACCAGGGTAGTTACATTGAGACACACGTCTCTATTCCATGTGAGCCGTGGCCACAAAAGGCAGCACCTAGTTGACTCATCTAGAAGGACAACAGCTGATGTAGATGATAATGACCAAGCAGGTGTACTCATACATCTCCTCCCAGGTCTTCTCCTCCACCCGTTCCAACTCGATCCACCCCCCCCCCCCTTTAGTCATGCACACTCATACATCTCCTTATCTTCGAAAGCTGCACCAGATCTTATCTTCGAAAGTTACAACTCGATTCAACACTCCTGACTGAAAGCCTCATGGCTTCAGCTCCCAACCAACTTTCAGCTGCCCAACCAACTTACAGCTGCACTCCCCCCCCCCCCCCCCCCCATCACCGACTCATCAAGTCCGCCTTAGTACTCGAATATGGCCGGCTGAATAATTGAATACGTGTCGGACGACATGGGCGTTTTTAGAGGGATCCTTGTCCTACTTGCTCGTGGAGGGAGGCGGTGGCGGGGGACTCTGTGAGGGAGGGTGCGGCGGTGGCGGCACCAGTGGCCCTCGTCTGGACACTGGGCAGTTATAAATGGCCATGGCTGTGGCTGAGAGGGAGAAACAGATGTCAGGAGACAGGGCGATCCATCATCCCCACAGTGGCACACCTCTGATCTACAGAGGGCCCCGCTTACTGCCGCATATTAATAACAGCCAGAAGAAGGAGGAAGGCACAGCATGTTTCCTTATCGACCCATTAAAGCGACCCAATATTATTCCACACGGTGCTTTTCTCCGAGCTGTAATCACCATTTTATTTTGCCGCCTGACCAGCTGATAATAGACCATAATCACTCTTCAGGTCTGGAATGACATCAGTTCTTTTTATGTATTTAATTAAAGCTGAATTGTAATGATATAAATGACAGGGGCCAAGCAGTTGACGTAAAGGGGGGAAGGGGGGGGTCACATTACAGCAGACTGATTGATCGGTGTTGGTGTAGCATATCAATTTATTTGTGTAACCTAATGATTTTTTTGTTCCTCTCCTCTCTGCAGAGATTTTAATGGACTCAACAACAGCCACAGCAGAGTTGGGCTGGACTATATACCCGTCGTTAGGGGTGAGTCATATTGGGATTAGGGCAAGGATTATACCCATCAGTGATCATGTGAGATCATCAGAGGGGATCATTAGATCCCCATCAACTGTAGATATGTTGCCGATTTTTTAAAAGAGATGAACGCACAATACAGAGTGCTGTACTAAATCCATATTTCCTCCCAGTGCCTGTCAGACAAATCCTTAGTGTTTTTACCGTGTGTGTTATGCATGATGATTATGCCCCATCTGTTGAGTATAACCGAGGGCTCTTCTTGCTTTCCTTCCTCGGCAGTGGGAGGAGGTGAGCGGCTACGACGAGAACCTGAACACGATCCGCACCTACCAGGTGTGCAACGTCTTCGACACCCACCAGAACAACTGGGTGCGTACCAAGTTCATCCTGAGGGGGGGAGCCCAGCGCATCCACGTGGAGATCAAGTTCTCTGTGCGCGACTGCAGCAGCATCCCCAACGTCCCCGGCTCCTGCAAGGAGACGTTCAACCTCTACTACTACGAGGCCGACTCGGACATCGCCACTAAGGTGTCACCGGCCTGGATGGAAAACCCCTGGATCAAGGTGGACACCATCGCCGCCGACGAGAGCTTCTCGCAGGTGGACCTGGGCGGCCGTGTCATGAAGATCAACACGGAGGTGCGCAGCTTTGGCCCCGTCTCGCGCAAGGGCTACTATCTGGCCTTCCAGGACTATGGCGCCTGCATGTCCATCATTGCCGTGCGCGTCTTCTACCGCAAGTGCCCGCGCGTGGTTCGCAACGGCGCCGTGTTCCAGGAGACGCTGTCCGGCGCTGAGAGCACCTCGCTGGTGGCGGCCAGGGGCACGTGCATACCTAACGGAGAGGAAGTGGATGTGCCCATCAAGCTCTACTGCAACGGCGACGGCGAGTGGATGGTGCCTATTGGCCGCTGCATGTGCAAGTCGGGCCACGAGTCGGTGGGGAATGGCACGGTCTGCAAAGGTAACGCTGCTTCATCTCATATCATATTCAGTAGGGCAAAACTGCACCTTCCCTCTATTATGTACCAAACCCCAAACAGGGGCACATGCATTCACTATCATTTTAACTTGATTGAGTTGAATGGCAGGTTTTAACAGGCAAATAGAACTATTACACCATTGACACAGCAAATATTCAGTTAATAACCACATGTAAAATCCATAAGTATAGTCATGTATTAGATGTAGTAGTAGTAGCAGCTGCATCTTCCTGATGAGCGGAGTGAATGGCAAAGAAGCGAGCTAATATTTTACTTTTGTGGGTGATCATGTGTAGATGAGTGTGAATAATCAGCAGCATGGATGTTTTAATGAAGGCCTAGGCCTCAGTAGGGAGCTTATTTTGGATTTGTTGATGATACTGATCTTGATTAGGAGATCAGCAGTCAGTGCTTATACACTGCCGTGGCTTTATAAATTATGACTGAGAGTATAAAAATAGCATCACATTTTCTATTCTAAAAAAAAGCAAACCTTGAATAACATGTGATTCATTAAATATGACATTGCCATTCTGGTTCTGCCATGCATATATTAAATAATACAGACCCTTAGTATGTAAGAGAGATGGATATAGGCAGGGGTTCATGTCACAATGTTTGGAATGTCCAGCACATTAGATATGTAAGGTTAACATGGTTTCCACTGGCCACTAATGTGACGATATCTGATCCATATGCCTTTTCCCAGACTAATTGGATAGAAGGGACACAGTGTCCTGTCTTTGTAAACACCAGGATGTGTCACGCCGCCGTGCCAGGGTAAAGACAGGCCCCGCAGACATGCAGCATTCACTCGCTCACACTGAAAAGAATTCAGTGGGCATCTGGCCATGATATTTCTCTTTCTTTTCCTCTGTTTCTCTCTCTTTCTATAAGTCTCTCTCTCTCTTTCTCTCGCTCATTTTCTCACACAGTCTCCCTCTCTCTCTCTTTCTCTCTCTTTCTATCAGTCTCTCTCTCTCTTTCTCTCTCTTTCTATCAGTCTCTCTCTCTCTTTCTCTCTCTCATTTTCTCACACAGTCTCCCTCTCTCTCTCTTTCTCTCGCTTGCTCTCTCTCACAGTCTCTCTCTCTCACTCTCGCTCTCTCTCATACACACACACACACACACACATTCTCTTTTTGCCCTCTCTCTTTCTTTCTCTCTCCCCTGTCTATTTTTTTGCCCTTGTCTGTTCATGTAATGCTCATAGTTCACTTCCTTTGTCCATTTGATTTGGAGTAATGAATGCAGTGCCACATGCACACCCCAATGCATGCACGCACATGCACACACACGCACATGGGTACACACACACACAGCACACACACACACACACACAGCACACACACAGCACACACACACACACAGCACACACACACACACAGCACACACACACAGCACACACACACACACGAGAGGGAGAGGGAGAGGGAGAGAGAGGGTGAGATTGAAAGTGAGGGGAGACAGATCCCATGAATGCTAAAAAAAAAATACTGTTGTATACACAGTATACAAAGCAACATGCTCAGAATATAAAAAAATGAGGAGGTTAGAAATATGCCAAAGGGACCTTTGACAGCGTGATGAAAAGACCCCCCTCCTCTGTCAGTTTCTATACTGGCCAGGTAGGTGGGAATGAAAGGAGGGCTTTTTTGTGAAAAAATGTTTTGTTTTTTCGCCTTTTTTCACCCTTTTCTTCTCTGGTGACAGGCAGATATGATTACACTCCTGGAAAAGCGAGCTGAAACGCGGAAATGATTTGGGCAGTGTTCTCTAGAGCACTGTTGACAGAATATAAATTACTAATGTCTCCCCATCTGGGGGGGATGGAGGGGGGGTCGTGCGGCAGCAGGGGGGTTTGGGGGGGGGGGTTGAAGGATGGAAATCGGCAATATCCTGAGCGAACACGCGGCAGATTGTCTCTTTTATTTCCCCTGGTGTTAAGCCCCCGCACTGCCACCACTTTAATGACAGTACTAATTGCCTAATTTGGAGCGTGGACGGAAGCAGACTGGATGGGCACACACACGCACTCTCCCTAGCGGTTTGATTGAAATATCACACTCTCTCTCTCTCACACACACACACACACACACACACACATAGACAGTTACAGACACACACACAGACACGTAAGCACACAAAAAAAATCTAATGAATCTACTTGTGGCTTGTTATGGAGGATTTGCATGCGGACAAAGGGATTTGCAGATCAGACCGTAGGCGGAGAGATAGAGCCAGGCCTGATGATATCACAATGGCTTAATCGACCAGGAGCCGATCATGTGACCCTAATGGGGGAATATTTTAGGAGTAGGTCAGTGGCACAATTGCTGTCATTGTTGGCAGTCAATGAGACAGTGAGAACAAAACCCATGGATGGATGCTCTGAAATCACCTCCTGGAGAAAAGCACATCGTTGCCTTGGGACTCTGCCTATATTTAGGAATAGTAATAGAAATAAATTAGATTTCAGTTATATGAGCAAATGAATCAGGCAATTGTCAGACAATTTTCCTATTTTATTTTTGTGGAAGAGGAGGAGGGTAGTGGGTGGTTTGTCAAAAAGAAAGATCATGGTCACAAGCTAGCTTTCCTCCACCTAAACAAAATCTTTTCAGAATGACTCAGTTTGATTATAGCACCATTGTCAACTAGCATTGGCTCAACACTCTGTGTGAAGATGCCAAGGCCTCAACACCTAAGTGGAGGCTTAAGGTGGCAGTGTGGGGTGGGGGGCTCCCTTCAAAACAAAAAAGGCAGCTTTTCAAGGAGACAGGGATCCAAAGGATTCAAGGGATTCAATGAGTTTTGTTTGTCACACACATACTTAGAGATACAATGTAGTGAGTCTGGGGACAAAAGGAGCTCCCCACCTGCCCTATGATGGCTAGGTGAAAAAAGGAGACAGGATGAAAAGACATGATGCGGCGCAAGGACCTCTAATTTGCAAGCAAGCGTCTCTGTTTCCACTCTCATCGAGATTAGTGTATAATTAGAACTCAGCCCTTTGGCCTTCATACAGTGTCTGTCTAGGGAGAGGAGGGGGCTGCCAAATTTACGATTTCCGCACACAGCTAAGCATCAAACTCCTCCTCAGCAACCCCCACTACTGGTTTTGGTTGTGTTTTTATCACTAAAGATAAATTATGGTGTTTTGAAATAAACAACACCAGATTCTTGTGTTGCACCGTTGCCAGGGTTGCATATCATCGTAGGTGGGGGTTTGTTTTTCGTCTTCAGGATGTGGAGGCGGGATGTAGTGTAGCCTAGCATTAGCCCCTTTCTAAATTACTCAGCAGGAGGTTTGTGCAGGTCTCATTGTGTAACGTCTCCTGTTCCCGTTTGTGTGTTGTGAGGGCAAGGCGTCCGAGTCTCTAATCCCTGAAGTGCTCTTATGGCCTATGCAGATTCAGTTCAGATGCAGTCTTTCACAATGGTCTTTTACGATTGATCATGTCAGACTAGGCGATCAGAGAACCATAAATTCTTACTGCGTCTTGGTCGGGAGATTGGCCATATTACAAGATCATGCCATATTACAAGCTTATCATAGCCTACTCGTCGTGTGTCGTCTCTCAGCGGGAGTCGTCGGAGATTCCTCAAAAATTGTAACATGCTAGACTTTAAGTCGTTGAGTCGTGGATCGATAAATTGCCGGTCGTTGAATATGTTACATTACAAGTCGCATTCCTCCTTCGGCATCGTTCCTGACCTTTTATATTCGGGCACGACACTGAGAATTTGTCAGCTACAACAAAATCGGGCTGAAATTGTGTAATCTGCACAGGCCATTAGCTGGCCGCCCGTGCCTGCAGTAGCCGCTCCACAGAGTGTAGTGGTGTTTACTATGCGCACCTGGGCGGCCTGGTACACCACTGAGCGAGCATTGCAGGGCCTCTTAATATCTCCCTGGGCAGCCATCAACTGGTTAATGGACAAACACGGGCGCAGGGCACAGCTCGTCCGCGGACAAATCAAACACCTCAGCAGGCCGCTGCAGAACTCCCTCAGCACAGGCCTGGATACACGACTCTCAAGTGACCGATGTTGGCTCTTAGGGATGTGGTGTGCTTTGGGGTTTCCATGAGTACACACTAAGGTCCACTAAGTGACGTACATTTGATCATGAGAAGGTGTATGTGTGGCCCTGTGCAAAGGTTATCCGTGTAATTTTCTGTAATTTTTTGTGATGGTGTTGTGTTAAAGGAGAACTCTGACCATTTTTCACATAGATCTCAGTTTCTTTAGGTCACTGAGTACTGTCGGTACGAAAAAAAAAAAAAAACACTCTGGGGGCATTTTTAAAATAATGCTGGAGTTTTCCTTTAGTACTGATGGTATGTATTATGTTGGCTTTGCAATTCAAAATTACCTAACTGAACATAAAGTGTGATTGGAAAAAATGCAGACCTACACAAACCTACCCTCATCTCAAAAAGAAAGGGACGGGGGTGGGGATGTTTGAGTTATTGCTCTCGTTAGAACATCAGGTAAGCTAGGCTTGAGGCTTGCAGGAGACCCGGGGAAAAAAAAAGTAATATTCATTCATCATCGTGATGTCATGGGTAGACAGTGTGGTCTGGAATTTCCCGGAGATAAACACTGTTATTTACCACAGCTTTGATTGAGATGTTTGGCAAGAACATAACAGGTGCTGCTGCCAAGCCCAGGATCCCCCTGCGCACCATTAGAACACCTCAGTTCCCATTACATTCAAGATTTATTGGTCAGTTGCATTATTTATGGGGGTTAAGTCATTACCGAAATGAATGGTGAGGAAACAATGACGTACAGTCAAAATAATTATAATCCAAATGGATGCTATGACTCTTCTTCCAGTGATGTGGAGAATAGAACGCCCTCCTTCCTCAGCCCTTCTCCAACACACACACTCATACAGCGGTTCTCATGATGCAGAGAAAAACAACATGTCTGTGTAACGGTGACAGGCCCCATAAAAGGCAGGTCACATTGAGATTAGCGAGGCATGAGGTTTAAAACAACACCTTGCTTATGCAGCATGTAACCTCTCAGTGTGCAGATGGCTGTGAAGAGCCTAGGTCACTCACTGTCGAATATTCTGAGCACAGCACATAAATAATCTCTTAACAGCAAGTTATCTGTCCAAACTGGGTTATCTTGTCATTAGTTAAGCTGTAAATATCTGTAAATACATTTTCCCACAATAATAAACTACACAAAAGTAGAACGGGTTGAATCTTTTTCTGAGAGTTTTTTTTTTTTTACAGTTTTCCAACTAGAGAGCGTTAAAAAGGGAAATGTAAGTCAGAGGGGATGTTTTTTCTCAAAGGATAAGACAGTCTTATATCCTTTCATGCTTTCAGTTATTTTCAAAAACAGAAAGTCTGCTGGAAACATCTGCTCAGACCCACAAACAATCAAATATGTATCATGATACTGAAAGGCTTAATGTGAATTAAGAGCAGCAAATGTTTTTTTTCCTTATTCTTTTTACTCAATCCATCTCCCTCGCAAAGCCTGTCATCGAAGACCAGAGGCAGAGAACATTTAAGGGGGACGTGAAGAGTCCTGACATTTTAGGGCCCATTTTGAATGTGACGTGATTTTAAAGGTTAATGTTCCAGTTAACAGCTCCACACAGTGCTGTAATATATATTTTATGATGGTAACCAAAGAACTTCCTCTCCTTCAGTGTGTCTCTTATTTACAAGCAGTCAAAGAGGAAGACTCCCTTTATGTTCGTCAGTGTTTGAGTCTTTGGCTATTTCAAGGACCACAGCCCCTGATTTGTGTGTGTGTGTGTTCATGTGTGTGTGTGTGTGTGTGTGTGTGTGTGTGTGTCTGTCTGTGAGTGTATGTGTACAGTATCTGTGTGTGTCTGTGTGTCTGTCTTTGTGTGTGTCTGTGTGTCTGTCTTTGTGTGTCTTTGCGTGTGTGTGTGTGTGTGTGTGTGTGTGTGTGTGTGTGTGTGTGTGTGGACAGAGGGTTTCTGTGTGTCCCTGTTTTTGGTCTTATTTCCCCTGGCTGCCTATCAGTGGGGCTGAAAGGATGGCATGACAGCGATATCAGTGATGCTCGCTGCTCCAGCTTTTGTCCGCAGCAGGCCAAACAAGCGCTGTCCTTTGCCTCCGCATCCTTCTGTGATGCCCATCACGCCATTTCCTCCGTGCTTCCGATGAGGACAGCATGTGAAGACCCTGAGAAAAAAAGAGAGATTTTTTTTTTTATCATGGATATCTTATCACAGTGCTCTTGATGTGTGTATTTTTATTGTATCACAATATATCAGAATACACACACACATACACACACACACACACACATATATATATAGTTTGCGGAGCTGATATATAATATACATATATATACATATATATATATATATATGTATATTATATATCAGCTCCGCAAACTCTGTACTATTTGAACACAGTTAAGATTTCTTGGCAATAACCATGCTTGTAAATCACCAGTGTTAGGATGCTGTGGTGTTTGATTGAATTTCTGCCAGGAAGTTGCACCTCTTTTCTGCTGACCTTTTCCTCAGTCCCCTGCTGTTTACTCCGTGATAAGGCCAAGGTCAAATAACATCTTCAAAGATGAGAGAATATTTTGTTGTTTTTTTACTGTTGGCAGATGACATGTTCCTGTCATGTCAACCATGCCAAGAAATGTTGAATACACAGAATAAGATATTTATAAGCAAAAAATAAATATTTACTTTATTATTTATAGATAATAAATATTTACTTTAAGGTTTAATAAAGAACTCACTCTTAATTGTGTCTTCTTTAGCAACTGGGACAAAAATAATTCTTCCATGATCATACAAAAACAAACTTCCATGGAACCAATGGGAAAATCAAAATCAGGACTGCTTGATGGGGATACTGCTGACTTATTGACCCCAGTGACAGATTGATTGAAGTCCCGTTGTCCATGAGCCTGTAGCAGGCTGGATGATATCAGATGCTGAACTGCTTGGCTCTGTCGACACTGTGTCACTCCTTAGAAGGATTCTGTACATGAAGATAAAAGAGACTGGGTCTGGAAGTAATACTATCAAAGACAACACACACACACACATATTCACATGCACAGACAGACATGCATGGATGAATATGCGCATAAAAGCATACAGACATAGGTGCACATACGTACACACACACTCACACTCACACACACACTCACTCATACATGCCCATACACATCCATGCACATATACCCACCTACCTCGTATGTTTTGTGGCATAGTACATGTTTGGGATTGAGATCTCACCCTTCCCATTTGTTCACAGTTTTGAGCCAGTCCCATTAAAACTCTGATCTGATTAAAGTTACATGGGGCACCGGCGTGTTAATAATTCAGCCTTTGACTAGTAACTGACCAACAGCATGTGGGAAAATGGCGCTTTAAAAGGAATGCATTGAATCATTGAATGGGCTCCCATCATAGCCCATATCCGCTCAAGCTGGTAACCCAAGCGCTATGTGGTTGGAGGGAGGAGAAGGGTTGGTGTGTGTGTGTGTGTGTGTGTGTGTGTGTGTGTGTGTGTGTGTGTTGAGGCCGGGTGGAGAGTATGTTTGCAGCCAGCAGCTACACCATTGCCACAGCTGTGAGATTGGCAAAAAAAAGAAAAGAAAACTTAGCCAGTTTCTTTTCAGTTTGACAGAGAAGGTCACAGTTGTCGGGATTGTTTTAGTCCTGTGATGGAAACGTATTATAATGCAACCCTGCATACAGTACATACTGCAGGAAACCTCCTGTTATGTGTAGTGCAGAGTATCACAATTGTTAGGATGATATGCTGCCCATAAGGCAGTTAGCCGCATGTGTGGCTGCCTACAAATGTGATTTGCCGTGGGCAATGGCCAAGCTGCATGTAGCTGGGTTAATGTAGCTGGGTTAATGTAGCTGGGTTAATGTGCCCTCAGTCATATGTAGTACACAGAGGGGTTAATGCACCCTCATGTTCTCATAGTGCATAATTTAGATACACACATAACCCAACATTTGGGTCATGAACAATATAAAACTGATCTAAACTATTAACCGATTTATTTTGTTTAGTGTTTCTTTCTTTTCTCCCTTGGATTGAGCTACCTCTTTCTGTAACAACAATTAGCACCAACATTGTTGTGTGGCAATAACGTTTTCTTATCTTATTGTATCTTATCTTATCTTATCTTATCTTCTGCATTCTGCTGCCTCATGCTGACTTAATGAAGGTGCAGTATGATGCAACACATCTTACACTGGCCAAGAAGAGAGAGTATGAAATAAATTCCCCTGCCACCCTGTGATGATGGATGACTGTTTTTTTGCTATGGTTTCCACTCCACAACCACTGTCTGTGATGAGGTTTGGATAAGCTCCTATATGGCAGTACATTTCTGTCCAGTTCCAGTTAAGCATGATGGGATTTTTTTTTTTCTTTTTCTTTTTCTTTTTTTTGTCGTGTGGTGAATTGTGCTGGATCCATAATGATTAGCTGTACAGGTCAGATTTTTCTTCATAAATAGAGATAGTACCCAGCTGACTCTGAGGTCAGGTCTGTGGTTCCACATCATGGTTGAATTCTCCATAATTAGCCACAGAGTGCAGTATGCAGCAGCAACCTCTTTTTTCTGCATAGTTTCATTCAGGATGAATGCCCTATTGTGAGTGTGTGTGTGTGTGTATGTGTGTGTGTGTGTGTGACTCAGAGAAAGAACGGGACATCCAGGGTCGTGATAGTTATTCTTTCATCTGACTGCACAGCTTTAACACTCATCCAACTTGACACAGCCAGTTATGACTTATGCTGTGATTTTGCCTTAGCCGGAGTGTGCGTTGGATTCGGGCTGCTTCCGCAACGCAGTAGTGGTACTGGTACACTCCCTCTTTTCACCATTAGCTCCCAATGTGACAACTGTTTAGGACAGGACGCTAAAGCCTAGCTTTGCTGTTGTTGAAGTGGCGACGCTTTGATTAATGGGTTTCAGGTGGAGGCGAGAGCCTAATTAGCATTATCGATCGTCGCAAACGATTTACAAACGTCCCGCGGGTGCTGTGTGCGTGGAGTTCATCTTCATCCATTTAAAAGTCTGTCTGTGCTTGTTGAGTTGGTGTGCAGGAGCACAGGCTCAATTGTTCCCCTGTCTTAGTGTTGGGGAGGTGCGGAGTAATCACTCCACTGCTATCAGCAGCAGCACTCCCTCAGGGGGAGTTCTCTCTTCTTCTACACGGGGGTTTGGAGCCCCCTGATTCTCTCTCTCAGTCTGTCTCTGTCTCTCTCTCTCTCTCTCTCTCTCTCTCTCTCTCTCTCTCTCTCTGTCTCTCTCACTCTCTCTCACTGTCGATGTCGCCAGGTCTGTGGATGAACAAAAAGGGCAGCCACAGGGCTGGTTGCATCTTATTTGTGCATGGATAATCACAGCGTTCTTTATACAGTACACACACACACACACACACACACACACACACACACACACACACACACACCATACCACACCACACACACTGGCATATAGATGTGTGTATGTATAGAGCTGGAAATAGCAGCAGACTTTTTCCCATCTTGTCAGATCATGTGGCACAAGAGAGCAGTGTTATGACAATTTCACATGCAATCATGTCGTCCTTTGAACAGCATATTGTGAAGGAGTCCCATTAATTATCCCATATGCTATGTCATGAGGCCTGTTTTGTGAATGTTGCATTCCAGTTTTTATATTATATGCCTCTATGATTTGTAAAGCTGTCATTTCTTTTTGTAATTAGCAGAACTCACACTTGCATTGTGTCCAGCCGACTCTTGACAGTCCTCAGGGCAAGCTCCACTCTTCCATGGTTATTACTAGCCAGTGGGAGTCGCCTTCTCATTAATATTTACAGGCTTTTAAATGAATCGAATGCTTTAAACTGTCAGTTTTGGAACAAGGGGGGCCTCTCTGCCTTTAGAGGGTTCCCAGAGTAGTTTTCTCACACGCCTACAACTCATAAAATATTTACATAAGACATTGACAGTAAATAAATAACACTGTTTCACTTGGATGGAAAGAAATGGTCCAATTTGTGGGTCAGAATGATTTGACACTCTGGGCACTTGCATGGAAAAGAGAAAAAGCCTTTTACTTTCTCTCTCTCTCTCATCTCACTCACTGGATCAAATCCTGGGACCTCCATCTCCTTGGCTAGTGAAAAAAAAAGAGCTTTCACAACTGACTACAACAAAATGCACTCTGGTGTAGAGCCAGGAATACACTATCATTTTTTAAAGAGTTAAGAGTTGTTGCAGAATGAATAGGTACAGAGAAACCCAAGGAGAGAAGGTTTTCAGTCACTCATCATTTGGCTTGAGCCCATATCTCCCAAACAGGAACAGGAGATCTCGCAAGCGAAATAGGAACAGGAGATCTCACAAGCGAACAAGGCCGGGGAATGTCTAAGGCTGGACCTGAGCCTTGACATCTCCAAATCATCGTGCCTTATGGTGTCAGTGTCAACAGGAGCGTAGTAAAGCACAGCCACAAAGGAGGATCTGTGGCTCTCGCCCAGCCCTGCGGACGTATCAGTTGTGCTGTGGGGCCCGACCTGTCAGGCCTGCTGTTTAAGCACCGGTAAATTGAGCTGTGCTCCACGGATTCTGAGTGTCCTTGATACAAATCAAATATTTGAAGCCGCAGCATGTGTGCTGAACTCTCACATTTCCGCATGTGATCTCGATCCAAAATGTCCACACACACACACGCACACGCACACGCACACACACACACACACACACACACACACACACATACAAAGCAAAAAAGACTGAGAGGTGCCATCAGAGGCAGAGTCTCAGTTGGGCCTGGCTATGTGAGAGTGCGTGAGTTTTGTGGTGGTAACCTTGTGTAGTCAGTAGACGTGGTTTTAAAAAAAAAAAAAAAGTGAGGTCGGGTTTTTGTTTTTGAAATGGAGCTGACTCCAGGAAAGGACATATTTCTCCCGAGTGTAGACCACACATCTGAATTTTCCCAGCTCCGACTTGTTAAGCCCTGTGATTATACAAATTCCAGGGAGTCAGTGGCGAAATAAAAGGCTCCGTGAAGTATTTTGGTGTGTGTGTGTGTGTGTGTGTGTGTGTGTGTGTGTGTGTGTGTGTGTGTCTTTGTGCGTGTGTGTGTCTTTGTGTCTGTGTGTGTGTGTGTGTGTGTGTGTGTGTGTGTGTGTGTGTGTGTGTGTGTGTGTGTGTGTGTGTGTGTGTGTGTGTGTGTGGGTGTGTGTGTGAGCGAGAGAGTGTGTGTGTATGACTTCACTTTCTAGAGATTCCCCTCCTTTCACTGTCCTTTCCTCACCGCTGGGTGTTGAAGGCTGTGTCCGGCATGGGCCACTCATTACACCTTCTCATTCTTGTTGTTGTTCCCTCTGGCTCCTTCACACTCAGAAACAAGATCTCACTCTCGCTCTCTCTCTCTCTCTCTCTCTCACTCTCTCACTACACTTGTCATCTCTCTCTTATTCTCTGTCACTCTCTCTCTATCTATCTTTTTCTCTCTCTCTCTCTCTCACTCTCTCATGGATGTCTTGCTCTTTCTCTTTCTCTCACTCTCTCTCTCTGTCCCTCTCTCCGTCTGCTAGTTTGCCACCGTGGCTCCTGCCCGTCCCACTGGATTATCTGTCCGTCTCGAGGAACTCGGGGGATTAATCCTCACCCGCTGCTCTCCCCCCTCGTCCACCGCCGCCGCTACTGCTGCCGTGGCGATAAGATCGAGCCGAGCTCCCTTACACGCCGATCCCGCATTTAATGACCCTCAGCCTCACATTTGGCTGAAAAACAAGACGCGGGCATCGAGGACCTGCCAGCACTTAGCTTGGGCCTCCGCTAAACAGATGACAACTGCCCTCAGAGCGCTTGCTACCTCTCTCCAGCTTGCTGTCAGATATTTATGAAGCCCATAATAATCTCTGTCTTTAGCCCCCGCTAATGAAAATATAACATCTACCTTTAAGGTATGAAAGGAGTGCTAAATCTGTCAGATTGTGCTTTGCAGTGGTCATTAATCATGGTGCGCGAGGCAGCCTTTAGAAACAGGGTCATGTAACGACACATAAGGCCACTGTTCTCGACGCAACTACAGTTGCATTCATTATGGGGTGATGGCTACAGGGGAAAGTATGTCATATGTATAATACTCATAATGCTCATGAAGTAACTTTTTTTTAACATTTATTTCCTACTTTTATAGACTGGACTGACAGTGTGTGGCATATGTTATGCTTATATGAGTGCAGGCAGTGTGTGTGTGTGTGTGTGTGTGTGTGCATGCCCTGATGTTTGTGCATGAGTGCACATTTGCCTATGAGCGTGCATGTGTGTGTGTGTGTGTGTGTGTGTGTGTGTGTGTGTGTGTGTGTGTGTGTGTGTGTGTGCGTGTGTGTACGCTTGCATACTCTTGCACAAGTGTGTGTTACTATGAGACCCAGCTGGTCCATGAACTCTTAAAAAAATCTCTCACCCAGCATGTCCAAGAGACAGAACGCCTGCGTTTAAAGGAGTGAGAAGATTAGTAAAACACAGCCTGCGTTTGCTTTTTGGGGGCTGACTGTAGACGATGAGCTTCTATCAGAGGTTCCCAACCTTTTTTGGCAGGTGACCCCATTTTGATGTCACAAAATGTTGGCGACCCCAATCATTCACAACATGTTGAGAGAGAGAGCGCCTGGTTGTTTTGG
Organism: Alosa alosa; assembly: GCF_017589495.1. Classification (NCBI taxonomy): domain Eukaryota; kingdom Metazoa; phylum Chordata; class Actinopteri; order Clupeiformes; family Clupeidae; genus Alosa; species Alosa alosa. Next base: position 19,333,238 of record NC_063192.1, on the reverse strand, counting down.
TACTTAGTTTGGAACGTTGATCAAGCATTATTATCCATGATGATCTCATGCGGGATGTCTACGTTTATTTTTGCATAGATAGATTGTAATGAAGAATCCGATTAGTTCATTAACTTGGATATCATGAGGGTTTTCATTTTTTCTTTTAATTTAATGTATATATAATTGAATGTAATGTTCTGGTCAATTGTAAGATACCCAATATCATAGGTGACCCCATTTGAACAAATGAGGTCGGCTGAGATATTGGGTATCTTACACAACACCTGCGATTGAAAGGGTGAGAGGATTAGTAAAACACAGCCAGTGTTTGCTTATTGTGGGCAGACGGTAGAGGATGAGCTTCTATCTTTCTCTGGGTTGATCACTGACTGACACTGAGGCTTCTGTCAGGTGGTTTTAGCACCGTTTCAGCACACGGCTACAGGTTCAGTCGAAGCAGGAGGAACAGCAGCAGCAGCAGGATAAGTCTTTCTGCGGTGCAGTGCCCTTGATGACCCGCTGCAGTGGCTGCCAAGCGGCATCCTGCAGCGGGCCTGGACACTGGAGAAAAGCGAAGGTGGCAGCCCGCTGACCCTGTCTGTCTGTGGGTTCCACGGGTCTGTCTGCGCAGATACCTTGAAGTCTGTAGTCGCTGCCCTTTACATTTGGTCGAGGTGTGTGGACATACAGTAACAAATTATGCTGATTAGCAGTGGTATTTCTGCATGGTTGGCAAATTCACAGGCAATTTTATCTGAGTATGCTAAACACAGTGAAGATACCCTTTTGTGCCTGCAGTGGTACGAAATAAATGTCCTATGTAAAATAATATCACATCATTTTGCCATACTGTAGTCTAACATTTACGTCCCATATTGAATTATAATTTATGTGTGAAAAATAGCATATTGTATTTACTGGTCTATATTTGTTTCCGTTTTATGACTGTCATAGATTGTCATAGTTAATATGGTGAGAATGATGTAACATTGCACTTGAAGTATCAGATAAAGACCATGTTTGTTTTCATTTTAGCTTCAAAAAACATCTTATCTTTCAAGAAAACCCATGGCATGGCCAGATCAGAATCAGATCCTTGCTCCAAATCAATTTAATCATGTTCCCTAAGAGAAATAGACAGATACGGTATGTAGAGAGGAAAGAGAGAGAGAGAGAGAGAGAGAGAGAGAGAGGGAGAGAGAGAGGGAGAGAGGGAGAGAGAGAGAGGCCATGTGCAGAGCGCAGTAGCGTATTGCCTCTGGTGATATTCACACCGTCGTCAGTGGCAGTGGTGGCTCCATGTCGTGTGGGGTTTATGGTGGGATCCAAGGCTATAGATTTGGATTGAGGAGCAGCTGCTGCTGCCTGCCCTGCCCCACACTCCACTCCTCTCCTCTCCTATCCCCTTCTCTTCTCTCCTCCCCTCCTCTCCTCCCCTCTCCCCTTTCCTATCCTCTCCCCTCCTCTTCTCTCCTCTCCTCTCCCTCCTCCCCTCCTCTCCTCTCCTCCTCTCCTCCCCTCCTCCTCTCCTCCCCTCCTCCCCTCCTCCTCCCTGCTCTGCGCCGCTCCATCCCCCATCACCCCCATTATGCTGCTGTCAGCCCAGCCCTTTATCTGGCCCCTCCACTAGTCAAGCCCAGTCAGCCTGCCCACTGGGCCAGTGCTGGGGATCTCCAGGGGGACTGCGCTCAATAGAGCCTGTGTTGTGTTGTCCTATGATGATGATGATAATGATAATGAGTGTGTGTGTGTGTGTGTGTGTGTGTGTGTGTGTGTTGGGGCGTGTTTTTTGTGTGTGTGAGTGTGTGTGTGTCGGATTGTGCGTATGTGTGTGTGTTTGTCAGATTGTGTGTATGTGTGTGTCTTTGTCTGTGTGTGTGTGTGTGTGTGTGTGTGTTTGTGTGTGTGTGTGTGTCGGATTGTGTGTGTTTGTGTGTGTTTGCCGGAATGTGTGTTTGCCGGATTGTGTGTGTGTACAGTATGTGTGCATGCGTGCGTGTGTGTGTGTGTGTGCGTGTCTCTGCATCCTTTTCAGAGCTCACCTGCTCCCATATATTCTTGATATCATCCACTGTGGCTTAGCTGGATGTTATGTTTTTGTTTTTGTTTTTTTCAAGAGCATCTGTGAAAAACTTGTCACATGTATGTGTATGTAAAGGAGAAGGAACACTTCTTTCGAGGTTCATAAATACTGCACATGGCGGGAATACGCCAGCACAGTTATCCCTTTTCGGGTATTAATCTTTCATCCTTGCAGTCGGCAATCTGCTAGCCCATTTGAAATTCGGAAGATGCATTTTTCAGTGTTTACATCAAGATCACACCCAATAATTTATGCCCTCCTGGCTCACAGATGAATTAGAAGTCATAATGCACAAGCCTTTAAAATGTATTGATTCTTACAAAATTTCTGGCCTTGCTGTTGTTGACCTACATGTAACATGTCAGTAGCTAACCTAATAGCCATATCAAATGAGCTGATAAACCCTGAAGTTACAAAAAGCATCTTTTTATTCTATAGGGCACAAAATGTTGAAGTGTACCACTAATCCTTTCTGATGTTTCTCCCTTGTATCAAGCAACTAAAAATACTCTAAAAGCCCAAGAGATCTGATCTCTGTGAGCAGACCCCTTTTGCCTTGCTCTCGTTTGCCTCAGCGGACACGTTCTATGACATCTCATTTAGCCAATGTAGGGCTGCATGATATTCTCACCAAAAAATAACTAGCATAGCTGCTGTCTCGTTTATTTATGGGTGGTTTGTTGCTGAATTTCGCCTCATTTGGATGGATTTGGATTTGCTTTTAGTTCACTCTCATTTCTGATTATTTCTTTGGATGACATGTGACATGAGCTGTGCTAAAACAACATTATAATGTGTGCGGCCGAATCTGCACCAAAATGAATATGCTGTAGTTACAGGGGTTGTCAATCTAAGAGGTAGGGCTAGTCTGTGTGTAGAGTTGGCAGTTGTCTTTCTTGACAAATTTACTAAACAAAATGCTCCCATCTGACAAGTAGTTGAGCGCATTAATCCTTAGATCAGAACATCAGGTTGAGAGGGGACATCTAATGGATAGTGTTTTGGTGTCTGTGGTCTCTCTGCCTTGACTAGAACAGGCAGCAACTGAAATGGTTGTTTTTTTTATCATCCTCAGAAAGGTTGGAAAACTCATATGCTGTTCATGCTTTCCCATCAGATAGTCATACTTTTGCCATGGGTTTTAGTCATTCTGCAAACGTATGTGGAAGAAATAGAAATGATTTAGTGCCGGCATTGGCTGGAAATTGGTTTTCTTCCCACTGTAATATCCCTTAGCGTCAATCACAACCCTCACAAATAAAAACTACCAGGAGCCCGAATGGTGTAGGAGTACTGGTATGTCATGAAACCCAGCTTTCTCGCTTTCTCTCTCTCTTTCTCTCTCTCTTTCTCTCTCTCTCTCTTTCTCTCTCTCTCTCTCAGTCATGTCATTTTCATTTCTTTGCGGTTATGTACCATGGGTGCAGGTTCACGACTTCTTCCAGGCATTAGGTTACACAGATGCTCAGCCATAGGCGTCTGACCTGTGGGGTGATTTCTTATCCATTATACATGTTCACTTATGATCCCTACTGTTTTTATATCCTTGTCTAGAGTGCAATTATTCTCATTCTCTATTCCTATC